>NW_024544743.1:600000-997500 GCF_018167655.1 Microtus oregoni | reverse complement strand
CACTTTCCCTCCTCCCAGGAGAAAACAGCTCTGAAACAGGAAAAATGGAACTGGCAGGTGGGAAGGGGCTTCAGCAAACACAATGGACAGTAGCTTAGGTTCCCTCAAAGGCCAACTGTGCTCCTTTCTGAAGACTGAGACTTCCCTTCCCTCCCCTCCTCTTCCCTCCCCTCCTCTTCCCTCCCCTCCTCTTCCCTCCCCTCCTCTTCCCTCCCCTCCTCTTCCCTCCCCTCCTCTTCCCTCCCCTCCTCTTCCCTCTCCTCCTCTTCCCTCCCTCCTCTTCCCTCTCCTCCTCTTCCCTCCCCTCCTCTTCCCTCCCCTCCTCTTCCCTCCCCTCCTCTTCCCTCTCTTTTTCCTTTCCTTCCTCCCTCTAAGTCATGCCAGCCCTGCTTCCTTGGTGCTGCGAGGAAGCCCAGTAAGAACCTTTACCCTCTCAGCAGCCACTCAAATATGCTGAGCATCTCTTAAGGTCTCCTTTAACTTGAGATGCCAATTTCCCATTAGTCATGCGATCGCTGTAATTTCCAGTGGAAAGACCCTTTGTCTGGCCAGAGCAGGACACAAATGAAAACGGCCCCTGCTGCTTAGTCTTCTCAACCTGTTAATTTTTCACCATCTTCCCTGAGCTCTGGGCTGAGCCTAATCCAGCCTTTTTCTTTTTTTCTTATTTTTTATTTTGATAACTTTAAAGCATTCTTGACCTCAGTCCTTTTGGACAGTTTTTGGACATTTGTGTTGTTCTGTTGTATTCAGAACAAGGCTGTATATCCCATTCTCTAGATTGTTCCACACCCAAATCCACAGGGTACTTAAACAGTGCTTCTTCTCCGTGGGACTCATTCACAGCTGGGTGGTCAGAATTCTGCATTGCAGAATGTCGCTTCTTCTCAAATCAATATCCTCTTTTAGACTCTTCCAATCACAAGATTTTATCTATTTTTCCTCAAAAACATAATCTTTTTACTAAAGCCTGGCATGTTTTGCACGGTGTAGTCCCCAGTGCTACAGCTAAACCAGATCGGTGCATTCCATAGTTCCACCGAAATGTCCCTCCCCTCCCCTTCCACACGCCAGAGAACTTTACCTGCGTGGCGTTTGCTCAGGACTAGAAACATCCCAACAAATATGGAGGAGAGAGAATGTGGTTTAACCGGAGACGTCAACACAGCTTTCTTTCTAAACACTAAATTGCATTTGTGCTTAACTTAGCTTTAACTGAGTAAACTGTGTGCCCCAGACTCCACCCTGTCTCTCTCAGAGTGGTGATGCCCACAAGTGCTGGATGCTGTGCCCCAGACTCCACCCTGTCTCTCTCAGAGTGGTGAGTCTCATGAGTGCTGGATGCTGTGCCCCAGCCTCCATACTGTCTCTCTCAGAGCAGTGATTCCCACAAGTACTGGATTCTTAAACAGCAAGTTCTTCCTTTTCCATAGTGGGTTAGCATCATAATTCCAACAGTGGGAAATGTCTTTCTCCTGCCAGGATTCAGGGTGGACTCTAGTGCCTGGAACACTATTCATGGCATCTATATTTCTTGGTGTTCTATCCACCTTGTCTGTCCCTTGCTAAGTAAGGGACTGCCCAGTCTTCAGGAAGATAAAGAGAAGAAGTAGAGGGCCGCTGCCGGTAAGTGACATGGAAGTCCCCAGGTCACTTTAATGTGCATTTCTCTGGTGAGAACGTGTTAAGTTACTTCTAAGTAGCTGGCAGTGAATGTGATTATTAACTGGGTGTGGCCACGTGTTCTGGGTAATTGGTCAGGTGCTATTTATCAAGACAGACAGATGAAATGGATGCCAGCTATTTAGTCCACATTATCTACCCAAGGATCCTCACTAAAGCATCAAGAAACAATGTGGGTTCTTACAGACTGTATATATTTAGATTAAAATAACGCTTAGTGGGCAATTCAGGATAGACACACACAAAAGTTGGTCATCTGCAATACTCAAACAAATATATTTTTGTCCTTCGACACACAAAAAAAAATAATGAATATATACAGGATATTGTGGCTAGCAGATTCCACTGCCTTAACTTCTAGCACTAAGTGCCCCTAGTCTGGATCATTGTTCTGATAGAAAATAAAAACTCACAGATATTTCCTTGCATCCTTTTTTTCTCTCTCTCTCAGAGAAGAAAGCAGAGCATTGCTTTGTGCTGTAGGAACATCCAGGGACGTTCTTGGTGCTGTAGGAACATCCAGGGATGTTCTTTGTGCTGTAGGAACATCCAGGGATGTTCTTGGTGCTGTAGGAACATCCAGGGACATTCTTTGTGCTGTAGGAATATCCAGGGACATTCTTGGTGCTGTAGGAACATCCAGGGACGTTCTTTGTGCTGTAGGAACATCCAGGGACGTTCTTGGTGCTGTAGGAACATCCAGGGATGTTCTTGGTGCTGTAGGGACATCCAAGGACATTCTTGGTGCTGTAGGAACATCCAGGGATGTTCTTTGTGCTGTAGGAACATCCACGGACGTTCTTGGTGCTGTAGGAACATCCAGGGACGTTCTTTGTGCTGTAGGAACATCCACGGACATTCTTGGTGCTGTAGGAACATCCAGGGATGTTCTTGGTGCTGTAGGAACATCCAGGGACGTTCTTGGTGCTGTAGGGACATCCAGGGATGTTCTTTGTGCTGTAGGAACATCCACGGACGTTCTTGGTGCTGTAGGAACATCCAGGGACGTTCTTTGTGCTGTAGGAACATCCAGGGACGTTCTTGGTGCTGTAGGAACATCGAGGGACGTTCTTGGTGCTGTAGGAACATCCAGGGACGTTCCTGGTGCTGTAGGAACATCCACGGATGTTCTTTGTGCTGTGGGAACATCCAGGGACGTTCTTTGTGCTGTAGGAACATCCAGGGACGTTCTTGGTGCTGTAGGAACATCCAGGGATGTTCTTGGTGCTGTAGGAACATCCAAGGACATTCTTTGTGCTGTAGGAACATCCAGGGATGTTATTTGTGCTGTAGGAACATCCAGGGACATTCCTGGTGCTGTAGGAACATCCACGGACATTCTTTGTGTAGTAGGAACATCCAGGGACGTTATTTGTGCTGTAGGAACATCCAAGGACATTCTTTGTGCTGTAGGAACATCCAGGGATGTTATTTGTGCTGTAGGAACATCCAGGGACATTCCTGGTGCTGTAGGAACATCCACGGACATTCTTTGTGTAGTAGGAACATCCAGGGACGTTCTTGGTGCTGTAAGAACATCCAGGGATGTTCTGGGTGCTGTAGGAACATCCAAGGATGTTCTTTGTGCTGTAGGAACATCCAGGGACGTTCTTTGTGCTGTAGGAACATCCAGGGACGTTCTTTGTGCTGTAGGAACATCCAGGGACGTTCTTTGTGCTGTAGGAACATCCACGGACGTTCTTGGTGCTGTAGGAACATCCAGGGACGTTCTTGGTGCTGTAGGAACATCCAGGGATGTTCTTGGTGCTGTTGGAACATCCAGGGACGATCTTGGTGCTGTAAGAACATCCAGGGATGTTCTGGGTGCTGTAGGAACATCCAAGGATGTTCTTTGTGCTGTAGAAACATCCAGGGACCTTCTTGGTGCTGTAGGAACATCCAGGGACGTTCTTTGTGCTGTAGGAACATCCAGGGACATTCCTTGTGCTGTAGGAACATCCAGGGACGTTCCTGGTGCTGTAGGAACATCCACGGACGTTCTTTGTGCTGTAGGAACATCCAGGGACGTTCTTGGTGCTGTAAGAACATCCAGGGATGTTCTTGGTGCTGTAGGAACATCCAGGGACGTTCTTGGTGCTGTAAGAACATCCAGGGACATTCTTGGTGTTGCTACTGAGACCCCTGGGCTCTGCTTTTGGAGTGATTCCTATGGGTGCCCCTAAAAGAGAAGAATCAACCATTCTTCCTGGATCCCCGACTCCTGAAACTGGAAGTTAGAGACGATGATTATTATCTTAGGCTGATGAATTTCGCAGCATGTTTCTGCCAGCATTGGTTAGCCCGAAGGATGAGGATCCAGATATCAATGCTCCTTTTCAGCCCTGACCCTGCAGGACTCACAGAAAAGCCACAGAGGCATTGCTTCCTTGTTTACACAGTGGTTCTGGAATCTTCTCCGTTTCTCTATGCAGATGTTTAACTGTATCGCGTTGGAAAGTTATTTCTCTCCATCCAAAAGACAACTTCTGGAACTATTCTGACAATGTACCTTGTTAATGCTTGTAAAGGAATAGAATATATATATATATATATATATATATATATATATATATATATATATATTCTTAAATGTTTCTTAAGGTAGCCCAGACTTCCTTTCAACCATCTGAAAGCCAAGGTAGCGGCCACCATCAGCAACATTAGCTCCATGTCCTGACTGCCAGAATATTATTTCTGTTTATTAAGTAAACTTAGAGATTATTGAGAAAATGTTTTAGTTTAGATCTGAGAGGGGGGGAGAGGAGAGGAAAAAGAATAAGTAAGGATGAGAGGTGAGGGAGAAAGGGAGGGAAAAGGGGAGGAGACACTCTCAGAGAATTATTTCAGGAAGCATTTCAAATCTTCAAATTTTGAGATTTCCATTTCTCCTCAGGTCAATTAGCAGACACTTCTAAACTCTGGCTATTTGAACATGACTGTCACACAGTAACTATCTTCTAAGAACTTGGCATCCTTTAGAAATACACACAGAAAAGAAGATGGTTTCAATTTGCACAGCTCAACCTGAAAACACGTACAGAGCTCCATCAGCGCTCAGGTGAGGTTTCGTGGAGACAGTAGACCTGAAGCTGAACCTCGGAAAAGTGACCATGAAGACAGTGTGGATGACTGTGCAGAGTCTGGCAGCTGCACAGCCTGTGGGAGAAAGCAGAGGGGGCTCAAGTGATAGCCTTGCCTTCACCTTTTCTCTGTCATCTCCCCAAAATTAGCTCCAGCTGTGTGTGCTAGTCTCTTGCCCTTCAGCTAGACTCTAAGAAGACATAGTAGCTGCTTTCTTGGTATTTCCTTCTGCTTTGACTTGGGACACCCTGAGGATCGTCCACTCTTAGCAATGCAGTGACCTGTCTGTGTGATGTTGGGTGATTCTTGCCTCTACCTGCACCTGACAGGCCTAGAAGCTCTTCCACCTATTTGCATATGTGGTCTCTCTCTTCCTCCTTTTCTGTCTTGAGTTCTTCTCTCTGGGCTTTAAGTAACCTTAGACCCTGTTCTATACTAAATATGATAATTAGAAAACTTTACATAGACAAAGTCCAAAACAGAAGTTCAATTATGAAGTCAGCCAGCAAAGACAGAGAACAATCTATTCTGTAGGATGGCGCACATCTCTGTGAGATTCAGTTGCTGCTGCTTTTGTTGCTGTTGCTTAATCTTATTTGTTTCTGTTTCTTAAAGCACCTTCATGATCAACTGGCTGATTTTAGGCCTTATAATAAAAATACCCACTTTCTTTCGAGAAAACCCCAGAGATTCTGAAAAGTCCTTTGTAAATGAGCAACTTGTCCTTTCACTTTCCCCCAGTGGCTCTCTGAAACTTCAGCAAAGCTTCCCCACCACCTGGAAGACATCTGTGTGGGGGAGAGGCTTCTCATGGATTAAGGAGAATGTCCTGGAGACAAAATAAGTCCCCCTACCTCCCGCTTCCTCCGAGAGCATCATCTAGGATCAATAGATATTTTTAATCTGTTTCCAAAGAATAATTCCACTTCTGAGAAAAAATATTAATTCTAGATTTTTAGCATTCCAGAACAACAGTCTTCAAAAGCAGCTATCAGATCCTCACAACCCAAAAGACCAGTTATTGTTATTTAAACCCAAAGAGAAGTGCCACTTAGAACTCTGATTGGGAGAGGCCATCCTAATGCCATCCCCAGGAGACCCAAAACCTCAAGGTTTTTGCAGCCTTTCTCTGCCATTGGTTCCAGTCTCTGTCATACTTTGAATTCTTCATTCTTTAAAGAATTGAATAAATAGTGTCCAAAAACAAAAGAGCAGGAAAGCAAAGCTTAATGCTGTCTCGGTGTGTCAACTTTTTTTTTTCTGTGTCTGTGGGTTTGACTTCACAAGTGGCAGGGGAAATTATCCACTGTGTCTCACAGGGCTCTCAGGTGACTAATTAGATATTGTCTTTGGATGTGGGAAACTAGAAATCTTCACCTTTGTTATGTCAAAGTGAAAAGGGGCATGTAATGGAGGCTCAGGGACTCCCCACCAGGAGAGGGGTCTCCCTACAAGGAGAAGGGGCTCCCCACCAGGAGAGGGGCTCCCCACCAGGGAGAGTTTCTAAGGCTGTGATCAAGCATGGTGACAATTTGTGGAGGAAGTCCATCATCCAGGGAAGTCAGGGCAGGAATTCATCTTTCTCTTCTAAGCCCCTAAGCAACAACCCACTGAACTCTGAGTACTTGATGCCTTTTCTAGCCCAAAGTTCAGATGACATTACAATCATCCCCAAAATACACGATCAGGTCTGTCACCACCATACCCTATGACCTGGTGCCAATTTCTGTGTTCATTTTTGCTGTGATAAGACACCATGACCAAGGCAACTTATAAAGAAAGAGTTTAGTTGAGTTGATGGTCCCAGAGGGTTGGAGTCTATGACGGCAGAGTGAAGGCATGGTGACAGGCTCACAGCTTGACCTACAACCACTAGGCAGTAAAAAGCACACTGGGAATGGTGGGAGTTTTTTGAAACCTCAAGGTCTGTCCCCACTGACACAATTCCTCAAAGAAGACTATACCTCCTAATCCTTCCCAAACAGTTCCACCAGCTGGGGAACAATATTTAAACAGATGAGCCTGTGGGGGCTCTGATTGAAACCACTGCACCATCCTGCTCACTATAGAACAAGCAGCTCACTAAGCTACCTCTCTGCCTACAACAGGGACTGACATGGAGCTGGCCATGAGCAGAGATAGCAAGGTACACAGCGACTTCCTCGCAGGAAGCAGCCCGTCTTCCATTTGTGTGTTTTTATAGGATGTAGATCTGGCTACATCATCCTCTACCTCCATATATGGGACCTACATTGAGTAGAGAGTACCACAGAGCTCCCTGTTATGCTGGCCTTTCTTCCTCAACCTTCTTTACTGAGGTATAACTTTCTTTACAAACGCTGTGGTCCAATGTAGTCAGTTTTCTGGGTAGGGAGGGATAATACCCTTAATTCTTCTATTTAATTCCTAATTGTGAATGAGATACCATTTACATGCCTCTGAGTTTGACATAGATCTCTACATAAAGAAACCCGTTTCCCCACACCTCCCCACTTTTAACTCTCCTAAGAACACTATCAACAGTGGATCAGAGTCAGCTGGAGACCCCCAAAGCTGGGTCCTCTTCCTGCCTCTTCTCCTTCACATGTGACAACATCCCCTGCACCTTCCAGATCTGTGCTCTAGGTCTAAGCCCACAGACAGTCACAAGACTTAAGCCCACATCTGTTCAGACCAGGACTCAATATGAGCAGAACCAAATTTTAAAACAAGGCAGAAGAGAACACAAAACATTGGCATTTATTGTAATCCTTTCCCTTCCCTCATCGCTCTTCCTGATTACTGTTTATTTTTCAGAATTCCTCGGCAACACAGCGGTTTTGTTCCTGCTCTGTTTCCTGTCACTTGTCTGCAGACAGCCTGAGTGAGTAAGGCAGAGGAAGATGGCCATCTTGTGCTAGAGACGGCTATGATGGCTGCCATTGTTTCTCCTAGACTCCCAGTCTGCTCGAAATATTTTTATTAACTTTACTGTGCTCTTCTTTGTAGCCCACACATATTTATGCCTATTTTGAGGTAAAGAATAATTTGATACAAGTATATCATGGACAAAGGCCACACCAGGGTACCTAGCATATTCATCCCCTGGGACAGTGACTCCTTCTCCATGCTAAGAACTGTGGTGATTTTAATGAGAATGTCCCCCACAGGCTTCCGTATTTGAACATTTGGTCTTTAGTTGATGGTACTGTTTGGGAAAGTGACGGAGCCTGACAGGAGGAGCATCACTGGGGGAGGGCTCATGTTTAAAGATGTGAGCTCTCGACTTACTGCTCCCTCTTGATGCCTTACCTCCCTGCAGTGGTAGATCCCTAACCCTCTGGAACCATAGGCCAAATAAACCGTTTCTTTTCTAAGTTGCTTTGGGTCATGGTGTTTCATCACAGCAAGAGTAAAAAGTCACACAAGACCCTTCACGCTCTTTCCCTAGCCTTGTAGAATATAGTTACCTTATGGTGTAGAACTCTATAAGTGGTTTCTCCTAACTACATGTAAATTAGTACAGCCATTCTGGAAAACAATATGGAGGCTCCTCGAAAAAACTGGAAACAGAACAACCAGATGATCCAGCACTCCAATACTGAGGATATACCCAAGGAGAATGAAGCCATTACACAAAATATTTTTCACAAACAATGTATGGGACAGTTGCGTCTGCCAGCTATATTTGATCTGTGACTGCTTATTCAAGAACCTGCCTTAAACCATTACAAAACCTTATGGATATGCAGGAAGGCAAACAGAGACCACAGTGATACCTCTGCCTTGACTCCCAATCTGTCATTTGAGAGAATTTAAAAACACAGAGACTATCATGGGCAGTTTGACTTAATGCTTGTTTCTTTTTTAAAAATGTACACACAATTGGACATCCATAAGGGAAGGAAATAAGAAACTTACTCTCATAACCCTATATAAGAACTTGCTGGAAATGGATTGCAGAAGCAGCACATAGTGGCACAGGCCAGCAGTCCCAGCATTTGGGAGGTTTTGATAGGAAGGCAGCTGTTGGGCCCTGGGCTAGGTGAGGTTCCGATGTAGGATTCCCCTCTGTATGCTATGAATATATTTTATTAACATTGGTTATTAAAGAATCTGTTTCAGCCAATGGCTTAGTAGAGTAAAGCCAGACAGGAAATCTGAACAGAGATATAGAGAGAAAGTAGGTGGAGCCAAGGAGATGCCATGTAGCTGCCAAAGGAGAAAGCCATCAGCTGCAAGCCAGAACCTACTGGTAAGTAGGCCACAACCTTATACCAATACACAGATTAATAGAAATGTTAAGTTAATTTAAGATGTAAGAGTTAGCTAGAAATGTGCCTAAGCTGTTAGTCAAACAGTGCTGTGATTAATATGGTTTCTGTGTTATTATTCGGGTCTGGGAGACTGGGAAATGAATGAGCAGTCTCTGTCTTCAAGATTCTGGGTCAAAACAAGACAGATCAAGGATGTCTATGTAGAAGGGTAAAATAGTGGGAGTTTAAATACAGGATAAAGGCTAAAAAGACGGTTCAGAAGTTAAGAGCACTTACTGGTCTTGCAAAGGGCTTGGTTATGTTCCCAGCTCCTACATGGCAGCTCCTGTCTGTAACTCCAGGGGAATCTACTGTCCTCTTTTGGCCTAACCAGACTACTTCATTCACATGGTATACATACATTCATGTAGACTCATACACATATATAAAAATCTTGAAAAAAAAAGAAAATATCTTGAGATTTAGAAAATTTAATTCATAAGAAAAAGTTAACATATACTTCACCAGCTTTAAAATATTTTTCTATGAAAATCTTGTTAAAAGGATAAAAATAAATGAAAGTGAATGCATTTTTTACCACACAGCCAACTAGGGAACTGAAGTGTGGAGTACAAAAAGAGCCCTCAAAACCCAAAGTTTTTCAAAATCCCAGTTGGAAAATGGGCTTGAATTGAAACATTTACTTCACTGAGAAAAAGATCTCTCTCTCTCTCTCTCTCTCTCTCTCTCTCTCTCTCTCTCTCACACACACACACACACACACACACACACACACACACACACCAAATCATATGAATGCAGTGGTTTGAGAGAGAAATGTCCCTCATCCCCCACAGGTTCACATATTTGAACACTTGGCCCCCAACTGGTGGCACTCTTTAGGGGGGTTGGGGAACCTTTAGCAAGTATGACCTTCCTGGAGGATGTGCATTCCCCCCCCCCCCCCAGATGAGCCTTGAAGGTTTATGGATTCTGTGGGTTGGGGATGGCTAGGGTGTAGGGGAGTTGTGGAGGATTAGCATGAGCAGGTCTTTGGGAGAATATTCAGCTTTACATCTTAATGTGAAGATTCCAGTTCCGCGAAGCCACACGTGTGATGCACCGATACACGGTCCTCCGCTTACAAACAGCGCATAAAGAGCTGTGGGGTGTAACCAGATCTGTAGTTTGTGTTTGTGTCAGTTTTCTGGTTGACATTGTTCTGTGATTACACACAGTGATGGCTTTGGGGGAGACAGGGTTGAGGGATCAGGGAAATTCCTGTATATTCCTATACAATTATCTCTGAGTCAGAAACTTCACAGTGTCAGTCATTACTATAAGAAACTACTTACACTTCACATTGCAAGAGTGCTCAAAATACAGGGCACCATGGCACCAGGCTAGCTCACCTCTTTCCTTCCGAGTTAGGTTGTACTCAAACAAATTTATGTGATGGCTCTCACAGTTACTGACTAATCCGGTGGCCTCCAAAGAAAGCAAACCAAACATCCCAGTAACAAAAGGGGCTTTGTTTTTCAGCAAAATCCCATAGTTTTTGAAGTTTCCCCCAGGGTTAAGCAAACTGAATCACCAGCCTTAAAGAACTGGGGAATAATGAATTGCTCAAAAGATAAAGAAAGAGGCTTGAAAACCCAGCTACTGCAAAAAACACCCCTGATTCTGGTGAACGTATTTCCCTCATGGAAGTTCAAACCTGGACTTGCTGACTGGGGAGGTGTTCTTTCACGGTGACTCGGGGACTGGAGCCCTCTGTGCTAACTCCACGTTCAACCCAAGCTAACTCTGGACTAGCCTGGCTGCAGAACAGGCAGAGATTCTCCGGCTGAACAGAGAGATGCCTCCCCGCTGGGAGATCCCTTTCTTCATCCTGGTCAGTTAGCTCCGCCCTGGAGTCAGGGGGGCCAGGAAAGGTGTCTTGAGAACCTTGCCCATGAGACCAGAATCTCTCGTGAAATGAGTGAGGAGGAGCTCAGCCAGGCTTCCCAGAGTTGAGCTCACTGGCGTGTGGGATGTGGAAAGTTCTGCGTGGAAACTCCATTTCCGGGCCCTACGAAGAACTGTAACTGTTGACACACAGAAGATCTGGAAGTGTGCCCTGGTTGCTGTATCACTCAGTGTTTCATTGTCTATTCTTCTTGTTAGGAATTTTCCTGATAACTATTCCTTGCAAGCAGCCGTTCTTCATTGCAAACTATTCAGGCCTAAGCTTGTTCCATCCCTTCTGAAAGATGGACGGATTGGCCCACAGAGCCCATGGGTAAAGCCCTCCCACCGGTCCTCTAAAGCGGAAAACAGAATAACTTCCGGAACATGGGATTTTTCTAATAGTCCTTCCCAGCATCCAGAAACTATCAGAACTAGCAAGTAAGGAATTCAACAGAACTCTGGGGGAGGGGAGCCAGGTTCACATTTCTTGGCTCCACCCTCTGCTCATTTACTGTAGCGCAGGTGGCTTAGTCATTACACCCAGAATAGGAAGATCCTCAAAATACTTGACGGTTCCTTCTCGAAAACATGTTGCTAAAAGCAAAGCAGATTATTTCCACTCAACGTTGCACCTAAGTACCACACCAAATTGCTTTCCATGGTGCTTTTCATAAATCAAATACCTGACCCCCTCTGCCCCTAACATGGGCTTTATAGAACTCGATCCGATGCGTGGCATCTACACGTGTCTGATAGTCGGAGAGAGCTCTTCTCCAGGCTCCCTGGAGACAAGCACCAACTACAACTCCACACTCATCCCCTCGAGCTTCAGACAAGTTTCAGCGGAGCCAAATTGCCCTTGCCCGTACTCTCTTTCCTAGACGGAAGAAGGCAAAAGCTGAGCCCCTGCCAGAGGTCGTTATAAAATCAGGGCCAACTCACATCCACTCTCTTCTGCATCTGCAACCAAAGAATTAATCTCTGCATGCCAGTGAGTCCCACCACATTCAATCTCTAGCCGGATGTTTTTCTATTTCTTTATATTAGACTAGACTATGCGTTCATTTTATTGTGTTTTTACAAATGAATACAATGAGAGAATGCACTGGACGATACCCGAATCTTCTGTTTGTCTCTATCAGTTCTCCTGTTTATCCATGAATATGACCCTGGTGAGGCCATATGGTTCTACTGCATCTGGACTTGGTGTTCACATTGCTAATTAAGCCGGAGCTTCCTGACCCAGGTGCCAACGAACAAGTGCCGGCTTCATTGCCTTCTCCAGCTCCATCACCTTCTCCAGTTCCATCACCTTCTTCAGCTCCATCGCCTTCTCTCAGCTATCACCTCGGCCTTAACACAACACACCAGTGGCATGTGAGGCCACCCGTACCTGATCCATTCTCCCTGACGCTCAGATATGTGGTACCCAGAACTGTAATGAATTTTACTATATTAAGATACATTTCCCAATACCTTGTTTTCACCCTCAGTTGGTCTAGTGATCAGATGTGGGACACCTGAAAACATTCATCTCAGTGAAACTAATAAGCAGCAACGTGAATTCTCCTGTCTAAGAGAGACAACGGACTGTGTTGTTTTCATATGCTATAGCTACTTAAAGTTGGGTAAGTAGATGCTAAAATAAAATGAACTTGGGAATTCTTTCCTCTTAACCTAAGGTTAGAATATAGAATACAGAATATATATTTAAAATGAGCAATATTCTATAAAACAGACGAAACATAAAATGTCCCAGGAAGAAAAGTTAAATATCCCCAAATGTAAACAATAGTATCCAGGTGTTAGGGAAGTATTTCTCCTCCTCTAATTTGCTTCTGTCCCCACCTTCTTTAATGGGTGTGCTTTTATTGTTTAAAAAACAACCATGTTGCAAGCTGTCATTCCTAGATCAGGTTTGGGTTTTTTTTTTCTTCAAATTTTTGTCCTTCGGGTTTTCATTTGTCCCAGAACATTGTATTTCAGATTCTTTGGAAACACTTGTCCTGTTGGTTAACTCTAGCCCTCCATTAGTATCAAGGTTGTCTGAACTTCAGGACTGCGAGTTGACTCAGCATTGTTCAAATAAAGTCAGAACCCTTCAGACAAAAAAAGGGGGGATGGGGACATTCATTAAGGCCCAGGAAATGAGGCCAGCAAACCGCAGTCACCAGCCTGTCACCTGGCAGGACTGTCTCTAAACGGCAGACACGTCAGGGGCTGTCACTCTTCACTCAAAGCAATATTCTTTGTTTTTATTATGGGAGGGGAAAAATAAAAGCCGAGATTCTTCCCATGTCCCATCCCTGCTATTCTGACCCATTTCCTCCTGATCTTATTCTCTTTTCCAAAAATAAACTACAAAGCACTTAGAGTCTTTCCGAGTCAAGCACCAGGCTTAAAAGTCCACTCTGGTTCACCAGCCTAATGTGAGCCTTCATGGTTCGTGTTCTAGATTTTCTCTGGGGAACATTTTCCTCCTCAAGATACAAATGGGATGCTAAGAGCTAAAGTTCAGGACATTTTCATCACCAGATTCACAATGCAGAAATTGAGTTCTCTAATTGGAGTATTATTGTTAGCAAAATGAATCTGTTTGCTTCCCCCTTCATGTTTTTTCCTTCTGCTCCTCTTCTCTCCTCTCCTCTCTTTCCTCCTCCTCATCCTCCTTCTCCTCTCCTCGTCCTCCTTCTCCCCTCCCCTTCCTCTTGTTTCTTCATCCCTCTTCCTCTCTTCTTCCTGCAAATGTTACTGTTTGAAGTCACAGGCTGGTTTGAGAGTGGTTCCCATAGGTTCATTTGTTGGAATATTCGATCCCCATTGGTGGAACTGTTTGGGAAAAGCTAGGAGGTGGAGCTTTTTTTGAAAAGGTGTGTCATTAGGGGTTGGCTTTAAGGTTTCAAAAGCCCATGTCTTTCCATAGTGTGCTAACTGCCTCCTGCTTGTGGATCAAGATGTGAGCTCTCAGATGCTGCTCCAGCCTCCTGTGGATTTGCCTTGGTTCTGTCATCGTGAACTCTGACCCTCTGGAACCCTGAGCCCAGTAAAAAAGTATTGGTCGTGGGTTTTCACACAGCATTGGAAAGGTAACAAAGGTGGGTCCTCTGGATGTATTGGCACTCAGTGATTATGAACACATCACTGTAAAATGTTTTATCTGCATGTATGTGTGTGTACCACATGCAAACAGTGCTCACAGAAACCAGAAAAGGTTATGACGTCACCTAGAACTGCAGTTACAGATGATTGCAGATGGAGTTACAGTCAGCTGGTTGCTGGAAACTGAACTTGGTTCATCTGTAAGAGTAGTCAGTGCTCCTAATCACAGAGCCTTCTCCCCAGGCCCTCTACAGGGAATGTCTTATCTTCACAGTCTTTCTCCACTGAAACAAAGATACCTATAAGTTTATCCCTTTTAAACTACTTCTCCTAGGTGTTTGTCTTTTAGGAAACCCACAGAGCAGGTAAATTCTATAATCTTTAGTTTCTTAATCCTTAATCTTAGCAGGAGCAGCTCCCAGCCCTTCTTCATATGTGTATGTTCATATGCCCAGCTGTTATGGTTTTAGAAAATAGAATCAAAACACACATGTTTAAATCTTCTAAACTACTGCATTCTGGATATTGTTATCTACACCCATAAGTATAGATACACCTCCATTGATGGCAGTTCTAGAGTTTTTAGACAAATGTCCTTCCTCTTCTTTGCCATTTCTACACAGGTGGATTCACAGTGTAGCTCTCATGCTGTGACTTGGGCTTCATTTGCCCTAACTTGAACCCTCGGCTTTACTCTTTTGGAAGAAGGATGCAGAGTGGGTTTCCATGATGGAGACCACTATCACATTTGTCCCTGGAGGTAGGAAGGATTTGCCAGTGACTTCCTGCCACCTAGAGTTTTGTCCTTAGTGTCAAAGAGTTCCCAACCCCTTCATCCTCTTTCCAAAACTGATCTATGATCTTCAGGATAGGCCGATCTCAGGACAGGAGCCCAAGGGCTGAATACAGGCAGTCAGACAACAATGGCTCATAGGAGAGGCCATCACTAGTCCTTGTAGATCAGTCAGATGACAGTGGCTACTAACTTACAAGAGAGCCCATCACAAGCTCTTGTAGATCCTTCAGATAATGATGGCTATTAACTTACAGGAGATCCCATCACTAGCCCTTGTAGATCCGTCAGACAACGGAGGCTACTAACTTACAGGAGAGCCCATCACTAGCCCTTGTAGATCTTGAAGTCTTACTTTCATAAAGGACTCCTAAGAACACAAAGAGCATGTGCTACAGTCATATTTTAGTTTCTGTCAAAGACACACGTTTAAATACAGGCTAACACCCTTTCTCTTGAAAAATAAGTTCATGTCATTCTGAGGAACTTCTTTTAAACAGAAAGCTCCTTTATTGAACTTCAAAGAAGGAAAACAGTGACCCCTGGCAAGCATATTAAAGCTACCAGTTCAATCAATGTGGGTTTCACCATCAGCTGTGTCTGTTTGGCCAGGAGACTAAAGTGGACTAAGTTCCAATGTGACATCTTCCTGTCAGACAATGACCTGGTATCAGAGGCCACTCACAAGCTTCTGTGAAATTTTCTTTCAGGGTTACTGGAGCAGACTTGTCTTTGGATGGCAAATGTCATGTGTATTTGTTAGGTTAAAGAGTCCACGTGACGCCTGGGGGACAGCAGGAGAGGTCTCAGGACAAAAGGCAGATCAATCAACAGAGGGCAGGAAGCTGACAGACTCACTCATCAATGACTTGTGGATAGCTTCGTTCTCTTTTAACAGATTTTTAAAAATAATAAGAGGCATTAAAAAATCTATTTTTATAAAACAAATAAATAAAAATTAAAAGTTTGTGTTTAGTCTTTTCTTTTCTGTCAGGAACCAACCCCAACAAAAATACCACTTGTCAAGGAAAGGGCATGGGGATTTAGAAATATTAGTAAAGAATATGAAGACATATGTGTGAAAATAATAAAACAGAAAACATAGAATAGTACCAGGAGGAAGTTTCAGTGAATACTGAAATTGCCAGCTTAAAATACCCCAACCCCAAGAGGTAGGAGTAAGATTTTTTTAAAAAAATACATTAACAATGATACAAGGAAATGAACATACTAATTGAAGGTCAAAGGCTACAACCATAGTTAAACATTCTGTTGCCAGAACAAAACAAGTCACACTCACACCCTAGACCAAAGCATTCTGTAGGGAAACCACTCCCTGTGTGGAATTCATTGTTATCTCCTTAAGGGAGCTGGAACTTAATTGGATCCTTAGACTTTTGTTTGGGGTAGAAACATACCTACTTCTCTATTTCTGAAATACAGGGTCTGGCTATCAGCCACACCTGTTGACAATAACCTTGAGAGAGCAGAACTCTGACCTAAATCTAGGTGGGACCTTTGTTTGAGGTAGAAACAGGCAATAAAGTTGAACGAATAATGTAAGTTCCACCTCTCTGGCCTTTGGTCAGGGTGAAAATAGGCTCACATTTTTGGGCCTCCACACTTTTCTAGTTGACTCAGAAAATGGTTACTCTGTTTCTAAAACTTTCAGTTTGTATATCCATACACCAAACTGGTTAAACTACAGACCAGGTTTAAAAAAAAAAAATCTTCCTTTTTTGAAATGATTCTCAGACTTGTACTTGCCCAAGGCTCACACAAGGAGCTCAGTAACATGGCAGTCTTTGGTCCCAAGCTTGAATTCTGGCGCGTGAGACTGAGTTTTCATAAACTCAGGCATAGGAAGCTCACATGTAATAATAAGGGCGGCGGGGCTGCGTCCTCAGCACCCCAGCCGCCCGCACGGCTAGCTTATGCCCGAAATAACAACACACAAACTGTATTCATTTAATTACTGCTTGGCCCTTTAGCCCTAGCCCTTACTGGCTAATTCTGTTATTCCGATCAACCCATCTCTAATAATTGGTGAGCACCGGTCTTACCAGGAAAGGTTCAGCATGTCTAACCTGGCGGCTTGCTTCATGGCGTGTGTCTGCCCAGGAGCGCGGCATGGCGTCTCTCTCAGGCATCTGCTCCCAAGAGCTGTCGAGACTGACCTCACTTCCTCTTCCTCCCAGCGTTCTGTTCTGTTTACTCCTCCCACCTATCCTCTAACCAATAAAATGGGCCAAGGCAGTTCCTTTATTAGCCAATGACCTTCCTCCATCATTTCCCCTTTTTCGGTTTAAACAAAAAAAAAAAAGCTTTAACATAGCAAAATTACATATAACAAAACAGTTATCAAGTAAAAGTTACAATAATCTTCTTTTAAAACTCTAGAAATGACAGAGACATCTCGCTGCCTGGACAGTCACCCAAAGTTCCTCTGTACCGTTGGGGCATCCATCTTCAGCCTTCAGGCCCATGGTATCTAGCAGACATTTCCATAAAGCAGGAAAATTCAAAGTCAGTTCAGTCACTATCTGTTGTGTCCTGCAGAATGTCTCGCAGACTCTTTCAAAATGAATCAGGAACCCTGAAAGAACATCTCACCTTAGGCAAGTTCAGTAGTCCTCTCTCTGTGGGTTCTCTGTGTCCAGTTTATGCAATAGTCCAGGCAAGAGCAGTTTCTTGCCCAAATGTCTATCAAACTCCATAAGGTGCCTCTTCGATGCCCATCTTCCTCTTGAAGTAGATTGGTGCTGCCAGGAGCAGAGTGTCTCATTGTCATGAAAAGTCCTCCGTTATTAAAACATTAAATGTCCTATTCTGTAATCTTTGAAAGACATGAAGAATGTCTATCTAAAATATATCTATGCACATCTAGAAAATATTAACTAACATGACTACAAACTTGACTATTATTTATGATTATCTATTAACAACTTATATTTCCTAATTATACATTACATTTTTTAATGAACTACACAATCACAATACCTTAATATCAAAAATACATATACATATAACAAAATTGACCGTAAATCTCTATCAATAAAGCAAAATCTATACTAATGCAAATTATTCATACCTATATCATATCCCCCTTTAAATGTAAAAGAACATTTATAAACATTTTTTGGGAATATGGGCGCAGTTATTTCTCTCCAAACTGCTTCCTGCTGAATGGGGGCGTCGTTAATTAGGTCTTTCACAGTATAACCTGTGTGCTAGTTTCATCTCAGTTGGCAGTTGAGCGAAGCAATTTTTTGAAGGCGTGCACAGGAACCATTCAGGAAGACATGGTCCATCATACCAAATCGGAATAGAAGAAATGAACAGCGTCTCATCCTCTGTGAAAACAAAATAAGAATCTCTTTTCCAAAGTATCATATCCTTAGATCCAAATTCAAAATATCTATGTTGGATTAGTTCAGCAGCATTTATAAATAAATATCTTTTAGCAGCTGTTGCTCCTTCCTCAGCATTCAAATAATTCAAAGAGAGCATAATAGCATACAGTATCAAAATTCTCTATGTATTTTCCATCTTTGTGCAGCTTTGTTTTAACCTCTATTTTGTTTATTTTTACTTTTAACTCTTTGCTTTTTGAGACAGGTTCTCTGTATCTTTGACCTGAAGTAACTCTGTAGAGCAGGCTGTCTTTGAACTCTCAGAGATCTGCCTGTCTCTGCCTCCCAGGCATTGGGATTAAAGGAGTGTGCTACCACACCTTGAAGTCACAGAGGTCTATCTCCCTCTGCCTACCAAGTGTTGGGATTAAAGGTGTGTACCACACACAACAACTCTCTTCCTTTTTTTTTTTTTTACTTTAAGAACTTCAACTTTTAGCTTGCATATATTTTTAACACACTGTAAACCATTTAAAAATTTTCTTTGTCTTTGAATCTCTCTTTACTGTATATCTCTCTTTTTCTGACCATATGAGTCTTTAATTTACCAAGCAACATCAGTAGGATTAAAGGCGTGGCTTTGCCGGCTGGATCCAGCCCATTCCTTAGCTTTCCAGCCTCATGGCTGAGGTACTGGCTGTAGCCAGCAAGCGAGCTTCAGCAGCCTGTGCTTGCAAACCGCACAAACCGCACAAACCGCCTGCGTAAAAGAGTCAGAGTTTGCCCTGGCAGGACAGACCAGAAAGCCGGCATTTTTAAACGGCGCAGCTTTTTTCCTGCTACGGCTGAAAACCGAAAAGCATGCATTCAGCTTTTCATCAACACCATTTAAGTGTTTCGTGGCAGGACCTCTTAATGAGCTGCAGGGTTTTGCAGCTAAAGCTGAGTCAGGAAGCCTCTCTTAGATGAAGCGGTTGCTTGCCTCTAGCAAGCAGAGCAGACCCGAGAACACAGCGAGTCTCGTTGCCATCAAACAAATCGTAGCACTTTACTCCAAATGCTCTATTCAAAAGCTCTGTCTCCCGCAGGAGCCAGACAGAGATCGCAATGGAGGCACAGCCCCAGGAAGGTGCGCTTTAAAATGACACAGCGTTTTTTTCTGCTACTGTTGCCGAATCAGGAAATCTCTCTACAGCACGCCACCAACAAACAGCAAAAATCTGTGTTAAACTCTCTCTCCCTTATTTTTAAGTCTTCTCAGGTTTTTTAAGTGGGTTTAGTCCATCACGTGGGGCGCCAACTGTAGTAATAAGGGCGGCGGGGCTGCGTCCCCAGCACCCCAGCCGCCTGCACGGCTAGCTTATGCCCCGAAATAACAACACACAAACTGTATTCATTTAAACACTGCTTGGCCCATTCTCTTCTAGGCTATTTCTCACATATTAATTTAGCCCATTTCTAATCATCTGTGTGTAGCACCCCAAGGTGCCCTTACCGGGGAGATTCTAGCCTAGTCCATCCTGGGTCAGAGCTTCATCCCGGGAGCGGGGCATGGCGTCTCTCTCAGGAGTCTGCTCCCGAGAGGAGAGCTGTGGAGTCTGAGCTCACTTCCTCTTCCTCCCAGCGTTCTGTTCTATTTACTCCTCCCACCTATCCTCTAACCAATAAAATGGGCCAAGGCAGTTCCTTTATTAGCCAATGACCTTCCTCCATCACTCACACCTGCAAAACTCTTTTTCTCCTCCTAGTCTGTAAATTCCACATCACATAGCATCAAGCCATGACCATGCTGAACCAGTTTCAGCCAGTCCTCACATGGTACTTGCCATCAACCTGATGATGCAATGCCTGTGAAGAAGCTGGGTTGCCTAGGTAGAGCGGCACTGTGTTTCAAGTATCGTCAAATATTATTTCCAGCGTAGCAAGGCCAGTTTGTTTTTCAGGAACGCATATAAAGGAGTATCGTTGGATATGGGCAATATCTCTATAGGCACAAACAAGTAAATGATTTGCATACTGGAGAAGAAAGTGATTCAGCTGGAACTTTGGGGACAGCCTGCCTAGTACCGTGGTCACAGTCAGTTTCTAACTGCAGCTCACACTTTAACGTGGGAGCATCAGTCAGGCTACAGAGAAACAGGAGCAGGAGGAGGTGGAGGCATGTATTTATCTTGTTTGCATACGAGGGGATGGAGAACCTGGGTTTCCAGGCTGTGGTTCTGCCCAGGCAAGTCTAAAACCTGTGTGACAGATGAGCAGACCAGAAACTCAGCCAGGAGCTTGGGCTGGCAACCCATGGGTGGGTCTTATCCTTTCTTAGGGAAATCTTGGATTTTGTCCTTAAGCCTCTTGAGCTGATTGGATGAGGCCCACCCACACAGAAAGGCATTTTTGTTGTAATTTGATCCAAGGGACTGTAAATATTACCCACTGTTAAATGCCTGTGTGAGAATACCTAGATTAGCGTCTGAAGTGATCGTGCAGAAAGAACTGTGGCGTGGCTTCCCAGGACTGCTGCTGTGCTCAGTGTTGACTGGGTTAGAAACACACAAAAAAATTCATTTTATTACCATGTCATTGATAGGACAGATACACTAATAATTAGACCTTTGGTGAACCTGAAAGGTTCTCGTGCATGTTTTCCTGATCCAAGAATACCCAGAGACCTTCCTTTGTAGAAACTTTGATGCTATACTAACCAAGCCATTAAAATACAAGCCTGGAGAACCTTGACGCTGCTGCTTTTATAATTTGCTGTTCCTTCCTCTGAAAGCAGTGTCTAAACTTAACCCTTGGATCTACTTCCTCCACCCCTGGGCCAACCTTCCTTCCAGGAGGCAGGGCTGGCTGTCGGAACGGTTGGATCACACTGCCCCCCTGTGAAGGATCCAAGAATGGGTAAGACACAGATCAGACTAGTGAGGCCCCATTGAGGAATTCTCAGCCCCACCGAGAGGGGTGAACTCCTTGAGATGGTGACGTAGACGACAGAAGAACTCTTGCACTTGGTGACGGCTGAATGCAGCAAGCTCTTCCAGAGAGAGAGCTGAGGCACACTGGACTGGAGCCAGGGTTGGAGGGACAGAGTCCCACTACGCCTGAAGCCATTTAACCAGTATTCCCTCTCTAGGCTGAAACCAATTTGAGTGATGTCCCTGTAAGATGTATATATTCTTACTACGTTAGATATCAGCAGTCTGTCTCAAGTTTTAGATGTGCTCACAATGAGATGGCTTTAGAAGGAACTGAAAGCAGTGTCTCCTCTGCCTTAGCCATGGGCTTTCATTCAGTCAGCGTCAGATGTGCCCACTGTGCAGTCTCGAAGGCCATGGTGGGCAGCCCGGTTCATGCCATTCTCCTGATGAGCAGTGCAAACGTGTGCTTGGCTACATGAGCACACACACAGCACAGGAGCCATGGGCCTCTCCACAAAGGCCCTCATCTCTCTGATAAGCGCTCCCCTCACCAAGAGAGTCCACACGAAAACGGGACAGTTGCCACGGTTGCTGTGACCTGTGTGGTCAGGACAAGAGAGAAAGGAGCCTGGGAGGAACAAGGAAGGGGAGGAAGGTGAAGGAAACTTGTATTAAGTTTCTGCTCTGGGCCACGCGTGGTGCCAAGTGCCTCCCACATACATCTCACTGGATTTCCTCAAGTTCCTTGAGAATCTATCCATGAAACAATTCTACCGAGCAACCGGTATCTTCATGTTAATCAACGCCAAAACAATCCTCCAGCAGTGGATTCGGTTTTGCAAATCGAGTTACTACTTAAACGGGTCGGTGACAGGCTGAAGGTGAGGCTAATTGTCTGACTTCTATGCCTCTGCGTGGCTCCTGTCTTTGAACACCTCACCCAGGAGCTGTACCCATGTGCACTTAAGGAGGGCTGGCAGCCAGCTCCTCCCATTTCCAAAGGGACCCACAGCCTCTGCTTGCCAGTGAGGGGACAGTTCACAAAGCATGGATATTTGGTGGGAAGTCTGGGCTGGCTAAGGACTCAGCTCAAACTCTTGCTTTCTGCAGAAGGACACAACGCATAAACTTCCCGGAAAGGGGGCTGCCGAATCCCTTGAAATTGAGGTGCCTGTATAGAACTGGAGATAAATGTTCAGTGGACAGATAAACAAATAAATAAATAATAACAACAGATAAGCATGGCTATTTATAGTAAGGATAACAAGATATACATGGGGCTTAGTCTGCTGGATTGACTGCTCCTTGCAATAAACATCCCCTCCAAATTCTGCCCTGGATCACGTTCTTTGCACTGGGGCCTTGGTGATGGTTTGCTGGAAGATTGCCTGAAAAGATATGGTATATGCATTATCCACATTCCATCTCTGGTCTTCATATCAGAAGAAAGGATGTGAAGAGCTTTTAAAATCGCTGGGGGAATATAATGAGTAGGCGTGGAAGGAAATATGGAGCAAGGATCAAGGTCAAATGTACTCCCTTGCCATTCTAAAGATGACATCTAGGGCCTTGTTAAAACAAGGTTTTGCTTGCTGCTGTAGTTTGCGAAGTTCTGAGAGTGTGTTTCAGAATGGAATTCCACAAGGTTTCATGGCAGAACAGTCCAGCCCTGGAGCTTACTAACCAGCTCACATATCCTGGCCCAGGAAGTTGGCAGCTGTTTCTGGAGTCCACCCCTTTTGCCTCCAGAAGGCTAAACTTTGTGAGTTTTCATTAGAGGGATGTGATCTTACACACCCAAGTCCACTTCAGGAAATAGTGACTCCATTTATATCAAGTCGGACAATTATCCCACAGCGTGGGGACTGGTTTAAAGTATGTATAACAATCTAAGCCTATCACATCGAGCCTTATGGAGTCTTTACCTTCTGGATGAACTTTAATGTGAATAGTTGGATGGTTTGAACTTTTCGTGCTTAAATCAGACTCTAGAACCAAGCTAATAGCAGGAGACCATTGCGGCATAGTTGCAAAGTAAGGAAACAGAGTCAGAGTTGGGATCACTCCTTTGGCCGCGGCTGTCCCGGAGACTTGGCACACCTGTGACCAAATGGCTTCCACTTCTCTGCTTAAACCAACTGAACTTGAGGTCATAGTCAAGGGTAACAGAGTTCTAACAAAGACAGGCTTTCACATTCTCCTTCCCGCTCAACATTCTTAACGAGAGGGGGGAAATAGTACTCAGATTTTAGATATAAAAAAAATCACAGGACAGGAAAGGTAGCTCAAGAGTTCAGCTGTATTTACTGCTCTTGCAAAGGGCCAAGAGTTCAGTTCCCAGATCCCTGTCAGGAGGCTCCCAAGTACCTGGAACTTCAGTGCCAGAGGATCTGATGCCCTCTTCTGGCTTCTCTTGGCACTGCACTCACACACAAATTTTAAAAGGAAGTCTTTTTGAAAATTCAAGGCTTGTAGGGAGGTAGTGGCGCATGCCTTTAATCCCATCTCTCATGAGGCAGAGCCATGCAGATCTCTGTGAGTTTGAGGCTAGCCTGGTCTACAAAGTGAGTTCCAGGACAGGCTCCAAAGCTACCCTGTCTCAGAAAAAAAAAAGGCCAGAGAACGCAGAAAAGTTTTAATATCATTGACCTCTCAGAATCTGTATAAATTGCTGTCGTGAACTGTTAAGAATAATGATCTATTCTGAATCTGAGAATAGACAAATTCATGTGTGGATTTCTTCAACACGTGTGTGTGTGTGTGTGTGTGTGTGTGTGTGTGTGTTCAGTGTCGAGAGAGGCCTGGATCTAGAACCACATTGTTTCCCTCAAATCCTAACCCTGCTTAATACTAATTGTGTGCAACCTGACCAAGTTTCCCCATCAGAAAACTGGAATGAAGATAACGCTGCATTTGCCTTGTGGGACTGTTGAATTAGCTGATAACGAAAACGTACAGGAGGGTCTTAGACAGTGGCCACCATAGAATTAGCTGAGATAACGTACAGGAGGGTCTTAGACAACGGCCACCATAGAAGATAGCCTTCAGTTGTTGTTAGCATGTGTGTCAGCCTAATGTGCACCAGTCAAACAAATGGGAGCTACTTTTATACTTTATCTTTCTACTCCCTTACAAGACATAACGAAGGGGCTGGAGGGGTGGCTTACTGGTTAAAAGCATTTGCTGCTGCGCCTGCCACTCTTGTAGGGGCCTGAGTTGGGTTTTCAGCTCCTACGTCGGGTGGCTCATAACCATCTATAACTCCAGCTTCAGGGAATCCAACACCCTCTTCCAGACTGTAAGCAGCCCCATATGCAACCCACCCCCAAAACACATCAGCATAATTAAAAGTGAAGTCAATATTTATACAAAGAGACATTGAGGCACACACTTCTCAATCAGGACTCAAGTCTCAAATCCAAGAGTCATTTTTAGAACATCGTTATCTGTTCTTTGAAACTTCATACACGTGTGTACTATATCTCGGTCATGTCCATAAATTCGGTCATGTCCATAAACTCAGAGTCTAGTTAGTGCTGCCTGCTGAGTGCTGACTGGATCTTGTGCCAGTGACCACAGCAGCAGGGAGAGCATACGTGCAGCACCCAAGTCACACCCACGAGTCGTGACTTCATAGCACCCTTCCCACTCTCTGGCTCTTACACTCTATGTCCCCTCTGAATTCGGGGTGAGGGTGGAATGTGGTGTAGACGCAATCACTCAACCTGAGCACTTGGATCAACCATGAGTTTCTACGTTAAGAGCTGCCCACTGCAGAAAGACTTTTCTCTGGCCATGGTGGGGAGGAGAACCCATTTCACAGAGTCTACCAATACCACAGTCTTACAAAAGCTGCCCAAGTCAGGGAACCATTTCGAGACACTCATCCTGTGTGTCATTATCCAAAACTTAGAAATCAGGTTGGGGAGACGGCTAGGGGTAAAGGACTTGCAGCACAGATAAGGACTTGAGTTCGAATCCCCAGAACCAGCGTAAAGCCGAGCGCAGCAGCGCGGGTCCAGCTGAGGTGCTTCTGTGTGGAGATGGGAGGCAGATGGGGGAATCCCTGAGCACTGGAAGCCAAGCTAGCTTGATACACACAGCAGGGAGCAGCGAGGAGAGCTTATCTCAAACAGGGGGAGAATAAAGACAAAAGCAGCAGGTTGGCCTCTCAGTCACCACGCTGTGCCCTTCCATGTATGAGATACACACATGAAACATGTATACACACGTATGTACTCACAGGAAACATTTTCCTGTGTCACTGCAGACCCTAGGCAGAAGTTGTTTCCAAGCCACACAGCGGGAACGCCACCGCATCCATGAGGAGGAAGTGGCCATCTCCATCCTGGCACAGAGAGCAGTGACAGGGATCTTGCTATCGGCCTGAATAATCACAAATCCTCGTAACTGGTGCATTGTGCCCTTGTCCTGTGGTACACATGGCTATGGGCTTTAAGTCACAGAGACACATAGCACATCTGGCTCGTCTAGACACACAGCACATCTGGTTCGTCTAGTACATATTCCTGCTTTCTTTTTAAAAGCCAAATGGAGGCTGGGGTTTCGTTAAACATGAGAACCAGCGTGCAGACCCCTGGCACCTGCCTAAAATGCTGGGTATTGTGGTGGGCACCCATAACTCCAGAAGAGGGAACAGAGGCCGGAGAACCCCAGGAGCTTACCAGCTAGCCAGCCTAGACAAAAGCAGAGCTCCAGTTTTAGTGGGAGACCCTGCCTCACAAAAGGAGGTAGAGGATGATACTGGAAGACACCTCCAGTTCACACACACACACATATACACACACTACACACAGCACACACACTATACACCACACACAGACATCTGTCCCCAAGCAAGTATCCAGCCCTTCCAGTCTCATTACCATCATCCAGGACCGCGTCTCCCTCTTGGGGAAGTGCTGAGCTTGCCTTGGCAACACCACCAAGATCTTGCTGTAGTGCAGGAGACAGGCCAGCTTCTCCTTATGTGGAGAAGCCTGGAGCCCAGCAGTCTCTGACCAGAACAGAAAAGGTACCCAGCAAAAGGCAGATGGTGAACCGCTGAAGCTCAGGAGAAAACACAAAACTCTTCCTCCTGTCGCAGCATCAAGAAGTCACCTAGGCCCTGAACCTAGTTCAAGCTGGCTGGACACCGCTAGCATGGTTGGCTTCTCGGGGTGGTCTGCTAGCCACAAGCTGGCTGGACAAGCCTAGCAAGGTTCCACCTTCTCTGGGTGGGTCTGCCAGCCACAGGTGATCAGGTTAAGTCAATGTGTCTCACACCAGGAAACACTGCAAATGTTTAATAGAAGTCATTCTCTGTGCGAAAGATCAGCAATCTGAACTACCTGTAAATTGTACAGAGCCCTAATTAACGTCATTTAAGTTAGCTAAAGGTACATTTTCTTTTGTTTGAATAAAACATGCCAGGATCTGTATTACTTTCCACCAAAACAAAGATCTGAATCCTTCCTCTGCTTTTGCTCTGCCATGGTTTGCATCAGGGTCCAAGATAGCTGCTCGGTCTCCACCCTTAACCTCAATTTTAGCCAGTAGAAAGGAGACAAGCGAGAAGAACAGAGAGCGTGTTTTTATTTTTACAAACTTTTCTGGAGGCTGCCCATCCCTAGGACCTCTTAGTCTTTTCTCTATTTACAGGGGAGGTAGGTACATGATGAATAGGTATGGTCCTGTGGACCCTACATATAGACATGTAGTTAGATTTTAGATCCCTGTAGATCAGAGCAGGCAGAGCAGGTAAGCCTCCTCTCTCCTGAGGGGTGCCTCAGCCAAACTCCCTTGCTTATGGAGCTGGATTCTACCCACAGAGATGGTCAACAAACACAGACTTTTTAATTAAGGTTAGTGTTCTCTTTCTTTCTGTCTCTGTCTCTCTCTCTCTCTCTCTCTCTCTCTCACACACACACACACACACACACACACACACACACACACATACACACACACACACGAATAAATAAAAAAGGACCTGGAGGGTTGCTCAGCTGGTGGAACTGAGGGAAGCGGAATGCAGTGGCCACAGGGCAGGATTCACACCCAGTCCGAGCTCAGAGTCCATGTCCACCATTTCAGAGCAGACACCATTATCCACAGTCTGTGTCCAGAGCTTTCCTCTGTATGAAAAAAGCCAGATAGACAGCATTTCATTTTCCTTTTTAAGTGCAACACAAAATCCTCTCAACAAATATTTATTGATAAATGATTGACTTTTCCAGGTAAGTAAGTACACCCCCCAGTTATGGGGAAAGGGGGAAAGAGAGGTGGGGTAAGAAGAAGAAAGAGGAGCAGGGGAAGCCAGCGGGCAACCAGAGCTTGAAGCAGATGGCCCATGAGTGTGTACTTGGGAACTCAAGGCCATCACAGAGAAAATGAGACAAATCCCTCCCCTAATTTTTCTGTAGTCCCAGTCCCTCTGGGAGGCTGTTCTCCGTGGCTAACTGCTGTGAGTGCATCCAGGCAGGGAGCAGGTGGTAATCTACACAGACTTGTTAATAGCCATTAACAGCACTTAAACCCCCACTAAGCCAAAGGCTTTCCAGCTAGACATGAGAACCAGCATCAGGAAGAGTCCTCCTGGGAGCGTGGCCATCAGCAGCACCAATGGTGAGGCTTCCTGCTTTACAACCAACATAAAGCCACGTCCTGCCCAGTCCTGTATGCTGGGCGATGTGCCATGCAGCATGGCAGATGAAAACATTACTGAACTGTGAAGCTGGCAGGAAGCCTACAGTGCAGAATACACAGCTGTCTGTGACTGACCACAGCATTGTCCGATGAAAACAAATGAGAAGCAGGCCCTGGGAACAGCGAGCATCAGGGTCTGTTTGGAAGTGAAGCCTTTTAATTCTTCTCCAATTAACACACAATTTAATTGGCTTCACTACAGCATTTTGACATGCATGTCAATCCATGCACCCCTCTGCAGACCTTCGCCGTTCTCCCTGGCTTCTACTGGTTCCTCCTTTTCCCCGGGCAATCTCCACTTCTGCTGTTTTGACTTAGGTGTCCCATCACCTACCCTTCCTCCACATCAAAGAGCCTTCCTCCCCTTTCCTGCACAATCCCTTCCCTAGTTACACACACACACCACACACATACATACACACACACGCGAGCACGCACACACATGCACGAACACACACCACACACACATCACACACAATTTTAAATCTAAGTTTCACTATTAAAAAAATAGGATTTCTCTTTCTTTGTTTGAGATCCTCTCTCCACAGGCTTGAAGCGCCCATAGTCAAGATAATCCATCGCAGGGAGAGCTCCTGACCCCAGAGCTTTGTAGCCTACCTCACTAATTGGTACAAAAGAGAAACAAACTCGGAGTAAAAGAAAATGGCCTCCTGCATCCAACCTGACCAACCTAAAGCAACAACCCTCTTCTTGCACCTCTTTATTTTCCATGGCTGCTCCCACATCGCTACAGTGGAGGAGAGGCCCCTTATGTTACAGAGTATCTTCCTGCTTGCTTTTCCTCTGTCTTATTCTTCCTGTAGAGTTTTACACAGCTGTGAGACGGATGCTCGGGGAGGCTAAAAGGTTTGGTTTGCTTGCTTGGTTTGGTTGTATTTTTCTTTTTAGAAAGCAAAAGAGCCTGGTAGTTTTGATCCATGTCTGGGAAAAACGAATAGTCCTTTTGTTAACAGAGTACACATTTGATCGGTCTCTTTAGAATTAGTTTCCTTTGGCGTAAAGAGAACTAACAGAACCAAGCAGATGTCCAGGCCACTCCACAGCTGTCTAATTTACAATGTGACACCAGGTTTATGAAACCAGCCGCGAACTCTGTGACACCAGAAGGGTCCAGAAGGAAATCCATGAGTTTAACTCAATCTGGAGTCTGTGTTGTCACATGCTTCACAATGGGAAGTTTCTATGTGATCCCTGAAGGACAGAGAGGAAGCCCAGGAGCAGGCAGAGAAATAAATCTGTGTGTTCTCTCCCTTGACGGGATCAATGGAAGGGTCAAGAGGAGAGATGCAGAAAGGGAGCCGAAGAAGGAAGGGCGGTGGACATTCATCAGACTGGTACTTTATGTTATGCTTGCTTCCCACCTCCCATCCCAGCTCCTGTCCCACTATAAGTAGAGTTCATGAGCCATCTTCAGTGCTGTGCAGAACACCTGTGGTGGGGCCACAGGGAGGGAGCTCCCTTCCTTCCATTATCCTCTCTTCTCTACTTATGTTGACAAAGATGTGGTCTCTGAGCTGGAAAGCAGGCTGCCCAGGAGCTTGGGGAGCTCTAGAGAGAGGGGTAACTTCTGTCACTAGGTCAAGACATCCATCCCCACACAGTACTGAGGAATCTATAGTGAAGGCTCAATGCCAAGACAATCCCAGCATCCTCTACTTTCTGATGCCGGGAGCAAAGCCATTGTATTAGAAGAGATCTCTTTAAACTTTTAACTTAAAAATCAAAAAACACAATCATTAAGCCCCCAAGGTTTGTCAGCTACCCTTGGATAAAAATAAAAGACCCAGGTGTCCCTAAGCATTGCGATCTATTTAGAATAAAGGACTGAACAATGGCTACAGAGGAGAAGGTGAAGGTAGGAAGCGACAAGGGATGGGGTCCTGGACAGGGCTGAGAGGCTAACGTGAAGGAGCACAGCAGCTTTAACTACAGAAACTTCAAAGTTCTGTGTATGCAAACACTAACGTGGTGAAGGAGAGAGCATACATTATTCAACAGAGAACTGTTATCTGAAATACAGGCACCCTCAAAGTTATAAGGGGCCCATATTTCAACAGCTAAATGAGCAAAAGCTTTAAACATACAATTTTCAGAATCACAAATGTCAACAAACAGATGGTGAAATACCAATAAAAAGATGGTGAACTTTATTAATAATAAAAATGCATACGAACAGCCATATATCCATTTTGCCCATCTACTTGGCATAAAGAGTAGGAATATTAATGACTTTCAATATTGAAGGCTCTGTGAAGAAAGAACATCTTAAAGTCTTTTGTGAGCAGGAGGGGCACCAGCGAGAACAGCACTATTGTATCTTTAAATGCGCCGATGTTTCGGCCACCCCATCGCTACCAGCCTACTCAACAAAAACACGTGTACCTGGAGCATTCGGAGGGTGCTGTCGGCAGCATCGTAATAATGAAAACTAGAAAAAAAAATCCAAATGTCCATGAAATCAGGGGCGAGAAAGCATTATGATGAAAACATATAAAGAATCGTACACTATGTATAAAGAAGTCAATTTTTTATATGCTGCTGTGCAAAAGTATCCAAATGAGAGAGCAGATCTATTGGGAAAGACGGGATCACATAGGCGAGCCCATTATGTTAAATTACAGCAGGACTGGAAAGGCAGCGCTCTTCCCTCGGACAAGCAATGGTTTGGGTGAATGAGCCACTTTGACATTTTCTTCCTGGCCTTTCCAGTCACTCTTTACTACAGGGCTTCTTGAAAACTAGAAACCGATGGAGCAGAAGACAAGAGAATCTACCCATTATTGGAGTTTTCACAGTACACTCCCTTCTCTCAAAATTAACTGTGATAAAAATGATAATTATAAATAATATTTGCATATAAATGATCAAGTCAGATTATTATATCAGTGTCTGGTATAGACATATACAATGCACGTGGTAATCAATTCTATCATAAAGATGCAAACAAATGCTGTTAACACTGAGCCCATGGAGTAACAGTTTTTTGTTGCTTTGTTGTTGTTTTTTGAAACAGGGCTTCTCTGTATAACAGTCCTGGCTGTCCTAGAGCTCGCTTTGTAGACCAGGTTGGCCTCAAACTCACAGAGATCCGCCTGCCTCTGCCTCCTGAATTCTGAGATTAAAGATGTGCACCACCATGCCCAGCTAAAAGTAACAGTTTCTAAAGCTGCAAAAATAGCCCAAAAGGTAATTAACAAAAAAGACTGATGGATAAATGGAAAGACAGACGTTCACTTACATGGATTAACTCAGGTTAATTTAGCTCGAGGGCCACAGGGTCTCCCCTAAGTGGGTTAACTTCAGAGGAAGGGGTCTAAGCCTGTTACGTGAAGCATAGCAGTCTATACCAGAGCATCAACAAACCAAAGGAAAGAGTAGTTTTCTAGAATGAGAAAGACCAAGGAATTCTGTGCGCACCATTTTATAAATTAGAAGCTAGAGAATTAACTCTCTAAACCCGATACCTGTTGTCTCTGGGAAGGGAGACTGGGTGACAGGGGTGCGGGGAGAGTGGGGGAGATAAATATTTTATAATGAACTCTTTTATACGATTTCAATTTTGTGTGCAATATGACTATCATTTAATTCCACCAAAAAATATAATCCTATAGAGTTTCTATCTGTCTACCGGGAAGTCTTGTCTGCGTCTTCCTTTTCTCTAGCTCCTAGGCTCAGGCTCCCTGTGCCTCATCCCTCGGCTCCATCTTCATCCTCTGGGAATCTCAGGAGGACAGAACACAGCAGTTTGATGGGGCTGTGAATTCTCCCTTGAAGAGTCTGTTTTTTGCAGAACACCATCAAATGACAAGCACATGGCACCTCTTCCTGCTGCAGGTTGCAGTTTAACAACAGCTCGTGGAGTCTGTGCCCTCGCCTTGTTGGTCACAGTGACCTCTAATCATGGTGGGTTGTTGATCACAGCTTGCAGCAGAGCTGACTGGGTAACTGTCTGGCTGCCTCTCGCTAGTGTCTACAAACTGTGGCCACAGATGGTCCGACGACCTGCCTAGTAACGAGCATAACTTCAGAGGAGAACTGGACATAAGCAGTACTTCATCACCACTAACGATCGTCAGAAATATCACGGACTTCATTTGCTGACAAAGACCAGAGACCATAGACAGTCACAGCAGAGGGTCACAGGTACTGCCGATATCAGCGGGGTTTGTTACCTGTATGCTTGCTGTTGTCATTCTATGGATGGAGCCCAGGGCCTTAGACGTGCAAGGAGTGTATAATTTATATCCCCAGACCTTTCTGATTTTTGTTTTGAGACAGGATCTCAGGTTGTCCAGACTGACTCAAATTTGTATAGCCCTGCCTTAGCCTCTAGAGGAGTTAGAATTACAACTACATTTAAAAAAACAAAAACCAGGGTCATACTATGTAGCCCTTGAACTCACTATGTAGCCCAGGCTGGCCTCACACTCAGGTGGATCCATCTGTCTCTGCCTCCCTGCTAGGATTAGCAGTTGCCAGGATCAGCAAACCTACATTCTTCATTAATGGAAATGCCATCTCAGTTAGAGATTAGTGAAAACAGGTGTTCAGATGCAAGAGCCCGGACCCCTAGAATGCCACCCAAAGATGGGAGAGTGTCCTCTGACAGACTTGTCATGTACTCACAATTCTGAATCCTGTTTGAGGTGAAATGCTTGGGCCTCAGCACGTCTTGAGACCCAGAAGCATCTTGGAAGCTATTTCAGGCCAGAGATGAGGATTCAGTAATGTCTCAAAGTCTTACTGAAACTATGAAAAAATCATCTTAAAAGGAGACTACCTTAGATGTGGTGTGTGTATGTGTGTCTGGATGTGTGTGTATGTGTATGTATGTATGCGTGGTGTATGTGTGTGTATGTGTGATATGTGTACATGTGTGTATGTGTGTATATGTATGTGTATGTGTGGTATATGTGTATATACATGTGTGTATGTGTGTATGTATGCGTGGTGTATGTGTGTGTGATGTGTATACATGTGTGTATGTGTGGTATATGTATGTATACATGTGTGTATGTGTGTATACATGTGTGTATGTGTGTGTGTTTCCCATGCACACACAGCATATCTCATAGATTTTGTTTATTTTAGGCTTTTCAAGACAGGGTTTCTCTGTGACCTTGGACATGGGATGGTCCATATTTGCTATGCCAGCCTAGCTTTCTGACCTCGAGGAAGCATCAGCATTTTAAGTGGTTAGGTGTCGTGTGCTGTGAATTTCTGCAGGAGTCTGTTAACAAGACAAAGAAAACAAAAATAAAGTCTAGTGTGGAACTAGGAAGAAACTCGTGCGGGGGCAGAAGTGGCCAAGATGCTAGCAGACATAGAAACGAGAAGTTAGTATCAGCAAGGAGGACGACCTCATCCAGGACCCTTCTGTCATCGCAGTGCTCTGAAATGATGTTCTGAACACCGCTCAGGGGACGCAAGTCCAAGGGCTCAGGGGACGCAAGTCCAAGGGCTCGGGGGACGCAAGTCCAAGGGCTCAGGGGACACAAATCCAAGGGCCTGTGGGAACTTTCTAAAAGGTGTTGCGAAGCCAGGGGCACTTAAGGAAACTAAAAGTGAGCTCTCTGACCTATGAACAAGAGGGCAGAGAATGAGTGACCGGACCCGAGATGACCACTGTTAGCTGAAATCCATTTCTCTTTCCGTATCACAACCCGTACAGGAGAGTGGTTGCCTAGAAACCTTCTTGGTCTCCTTAAAAACTAAGTGGGGCCATTAGCTAGATTTTCCACAGGACAGCAGCCAGCGTGATGTATGTTGCTTCTGAGCCCTGTCAATTACCACGCTGACCTTCACCCTTCCTCCCCCACCCATCAGCTGTTTATCAAGGTCCAGGGTTCAAGTGCCTCAGCCAGAGGGAAGAATAAGCCCCACCTGGGGTGGCTTTGTGGAAGAAGGCTGTCACTCACCACCGAGGCCCAGGTTGGGCTGTCACACATGTAGGTTATGTGTTTCTATTTATCAGATACTGAGTCACCAGAATGTCAGAGCATCTTCCCTAATCACTGCACCAATACAAAAAGTCGCTCACACTTGACCTTGGCATCAAAACGGAGTGCTAAACGTTAGTAAAGACTGTGGGGATCTCAGGCTGGAGGGAAGGCTCAGCCGTCAAGAGCACTTCTTAGGATCTGGTTCCCACATCTACGTGGTGGCTCACAACCACCTGCAACTCCAATTCCAGGGGCTCTAACCCCCTCTTCTGGTCTCCATGGTGCATTACACATACATGCAGGCAAAAACGCCCAAACACAATAAAATAAATTAATAAAAATCTTTTAAAGACTATGGGACTCTGAAAACATCAGTCCCAGCTCAGCCATATGACATTTTCTATGTGAGAGAACACTGAAAACTATGCATTTTACCGCTGTTCTTATTTTTAATGGGTAACTCCATTTTTGAGAAGTCCCTGTGAACACAAATAAAAGACCACGTCCAAGGCCACTCAGCATTGTTACGCCTTCTACACTCCATATCAAGACTAGAAGGCTCTCTATAATCTTTTCAATGTTAGAGGACAAGGTGCTACCATCTGCATTGTTTTCCCCCGCTACCCAGTTCATCTCCTGAAACCCACGTGTCCCTTAATTCCGGGGATACATGGTGGTGAGTGCAATAAGCCGCCCATCATCATGCAAACATACAGACTGCACTTGCACAAGGAAAGATGACTACCATGGCACTGAGTGACATGAACCAGGGGGACCACTATTACGTAAACACAGTTTGTCACTGAGGTGGCCTTTTTTTTAAAATGTTGGGCAAATTTTCATTAGAGTTACAGTTCACTTTTAAAATTTAAGAGACTTGTTGTAAATTATGCAGAGCACTGTTGTATAGACAGAAATCTACAAACATACGCATACACTGTTGTATATGCACAAATCTACAAACGTACGCATACACTGTTGTATAGACAGAAATCTACAAACGTACGCATACACTGTTGTATATGCAGAAATCTACAAACATACGCATACACTGTTGTATATGCAGAAATCTACAAACATACGCATACACTGTTGTATATGCAGAAATCTACAAACGTACGCATACACTGTTGTATATGCAGAAATCTACAAACGTATGCATACACGTTTAGACCAGAGTAGATGTGAAAACATACCCACGTGCACACATACATGAGCAGGAGGACAATGCACGCACACAGACACACAAAACAAATGTGTACTTCTCATAGCTCTAAGCATCTAGATGACTTTTGAAGATGTTGTCTTTCTTAAAAGAGACATTAATAGAAGCCCAAAAGTCAGGCCAGGCTGGGGTGAGACCTGGCTCTCCCTTGAGCTGTGTGGGCTTTGACGAGCCCTTGATTCCTTGACCCTCAGTTGCCTGATGTATAACGGTGGTAGCAGAAGCTGAGTGTGGCCTAGTGCGCCAGAGCTAGCGATACCGTGTTAGCCCGCAAGGGGAACCTGCTGTCTCCCCGCTGTTCCCACAGACTGTCCTGCCTCCTCCCTGCTTAGACACCCAGCCCCCAGCAGAGCAGCTGCTTGGACTGGGCCCAGTCTGCAGCGCACTGGTCTCATGCACAGGTCCCATCTCCCACTAGATGGGTTCCATTGCTGTGGACTTCCCTGAATCAGGGAGAGCGGGTCTCACTATGAAGGACCAGTGCAGCTTGCCCCAGAAGGATGGTTGGAAACCAGGCTTGAAATTAGTCACAGCCACAGCAGTGGATCAGCAAGAAGAGACACGTGGGACCTCTCACCCTGAGATTGTTGTATTCAAAAGGAAGAAATGGAGGGAGCTGGAGAACATGTCCCCAACCCAAGCAGTGAAAAGAACGAGGTGAGAGAAGTGGGACAAAGCAGGGGTTGGGAAGCAATGATGAGAAGGAGCCAGAACATTTGTATAGCAGGGTCTTCTGAAGGCCAGCCTAGGGTGGGGGCTTGTCATCTTCAAGGACCAACTCAGTCTCTCTCTCTCTCTCTCTCTCTTTCTCTTGTTTCCCTCCCTTCCTCTACCTCTCCCTCTCTCTCTTTCTCACTCTCTCTCACACACACTGGACATGTGTTTATTTGTTTGTGGCTGTGTGCATGCATGCATCTTTCTGCTCATATACATACGTGTGTGATTTTCACACCCATTTTTAGCTAAATATATGTGCTTATGTGTCTGTATGTTTGCATATAAACAGCATTGTCCTAAGCTGCCTAAGACAGCCCTCCCCCTCATTCCTTTCTACCTCAGAGCACACTCAGAAAGTTGCTATATTTTCCTATTACTTCATGAACTAAAATTAAAAATAGGTTAAATAATGGTTCAGGCGTGCCCAACTTGCAACCTGCAAGCCACATGTAGCCACAGAGAGCTAGGGATGTAGGCCAACACAAAATAATAAACTTACCTACAACATCTTAAGGTTTTGTTGTGTTTTGCTTTGTTCTGACTTATAACTTGATCAAGCATTTCTCTAGTGTGAACCATGTAGATAACAGGACCATGTCTCGGTGTACAAAGGTCTGACATGCCTATGAACTGAGGAAATGCATCTGTACCTTAAGTAGAAGCCTGCAGGAAACAGGTGCTGCAAATTTTGCAGCCTTTGGGGGAGTGCTATTCTATCTGAAAGTTTTGTTTAAAAGAAACATCAGCAAAATCCATGAATATATAAGTAGCAGATAAACATAACAAAAACCAATAATCAAACATAGAACTCAGAAACACAAATGCCATGCCAATTCTGCTCACGGGCCTCCTGAGGGGCAATAAGCATTATTTTCATTTGAAGCAGCCGTGATACCTTCTATTTATTTGAGATGAGCTGCCCTTCCTGAGGTTTACAACCATTTCAAAATGTTTAATGAATGTGGATAAAGGATGACTGAAACCCTACAGCAGAGCAGCCCCAAGCGGAGATAATGAAACTGTGTTCATGAGCTGAACCAAATCCTCCCTGGAGAAGAAATGGGGCGGTTTGAGACAGAAGTTCATTCATAGGGAACTATAGATGCCTCCAAGAAAAGCAATCTGCGATCCTCTTTATGGATTGTTTAACGTTCTGAAACAGTAGTGTAGGGACCACCCAGAAAAGATGTTTTCTCCACTAGGACTATGCCCTATGAGCTCAGATTCATCTGTCATGAGCCCCAACAGTATTCCCTCACAGCCATGGTGTCTGAACAGTCTGTGAGTGACAGCCACATATTCAGAACTGGGAATTGCCTCCAAGTATCCATCCACAGCCATGGCAAAAACTTGCTGAGCATATTGACCACCGGAGACTTAAGATTGCCAAGACTGCCTTTCCCAGGCTAGAGAACACTAGGAACGGGGACCGTTCCTTTGCAGAACATTTTCCTGTTAAGAACTTAGGTCCTGGCAAGAGAGTGGAAATTTTTGTTCTTGTTGATCAAGGTTTCTGTCCTGCCACGTTCCTGCAGTCATTAAGCCCCAAAGAAGTCACACAAAAGTCTACATTAATTATAAACTGACTGGTCCATTAGCTCAGGCTTATTATTAACTCTTATAACTTATATTAGCCCATAATTCTTGTCTGTGTTAGCCACATGGCTTGGTACCTTTTTCAGCGAGGCAGTCACATCTTGCTTGCTCTGTGTCTGGCTTCCTCTTTGTCTGGGTGATGACTGCACACTGAAACTTCCCTCTTCCCAGAATTCTCATTGCCCCACATCTACTTCCTGCCTGGTTGCCCTGCCTATACTTCCTGCCTGGCTACTGGTCAATCAGTGTTTATTTAAAATACAAGTGATGGGGTAAAGACCATTGTCACACAGCAACCTCTCATGTGCAAGACTAGGGTAGCCTTTAGCACAGTGTGAAAGAAAGAGATCAACACCAAACGTAAAAGTATTGAAGACTTCATTTTGGGAATTAAATGATGAGCTTGATGTGGCGACATGAGAGAAACACATCCCCTCTGGAGGTGAGGCCAGAGCAGTCTAAGAAATTGCAACAACTAAACACAGCCCAGTGCCCTGTGGGAGAGCCTTCAACAGCAGGAGCTCAGGGACAAGCCAGTGGTGTCTGGCCATTGTAGTCTAGTTCACAGCAAAGTAGCTGCATTGGGGCCTGCTTCCTGTGGACGACTGTGAAGTTGTGTACCCCAAACCGTCTATCCACATGCAAACTCACACATAGATTTCAAACCTGAGGGTGATGCCGCCTTCTAGTACAACTAGGACACACTTCCAAGGCATGCTTGGGACATGAATGTGGCCGGAAAGGATGGTTGTGGCTTAATTGCAATATACCATCAAATCAACCATTCCTACCATCTCGAGTGATGCTTTTAATATGAAATATACCATCAAATCAACCATTCCTGCCATCTCGAGTGATGCTTTTAATATGAAATATACCATCAAATCAACCATTCCTACCATCTCGAGTGATGCTTTTAATATGAAATATACCATCAAATCAATCATTCCTACCATCTTGAGTGATACTTTTACTATGAGATGAGGGAGGGGAAGAAGGGAGAAAAAGAAGAGGTAGGACAAAAATTAGCTGAAGAATCCTCACAGCCAATCCTTAAGATCTGGGCCCCATCGTCCAGGACAATAAGGAGTCGCTTCACATTTTACATCCACTTTTAAGACAGCCTTAATGTGTTCCCTAAACAGATGCTTCTAAGTGGAGGGATCTGAAAGGCTGGGAGCTCTGCTCTCTTCCGAACAGGCTCTTAAGAGCCCAGGAGAAACCCACCTTGATGCCTACCTGGGCCTTTGGCGACCATGGGAGCAGAGCTAAGGACCTGAGCCTAGAGCAGAGCCACCAGACAAGCAGGACAGACTTCCTGATGGCAGTAGAGAGTGACAGAAAAGCAGAGTTTTCAGCGTCTCAAAACTTCGTCTGCTTTCACATTCTATTTTCCCCTTCATTTAAACACCCATTTCTTTTCAAAGGAAACCTAATTTAAACAATGTGTTATTGTAATTAAATAAAGAACTCAGCGATACAAACACCAACATTGTTGTCTGAAATTAAATCTTTCCTGGCTCCTAAGCCTGCCCAGGGAAATATTTTAGAAAGATCTTCAGGGCCTTCGAGCTAAGTTTTCGCGAAGCCAGAAAACTGTAATCAGGAATTTACGGTCAGGATGCGTGGCACAGGGTCTTTGTAGACAGGACACACGTGTCCCTGCGGCCATTCTGACTGCAGGTAGGTATCAGGTAGGGACATTCCTGAGGTCGCAGCGACTCCTCATTCACAGTGAGTATGCAGCACAGTTCGTCACCCCCTTAACCCATGAATGGCGCTCTGCTGGTCTGGAAATCCCAATGGGCAGCAAATGCCACCTGAGATTCTTTTTCTAGGCACCCAGTTGCATCTGTTCATGGGATACATTTGTTCAGTGGCTTCAACCAAGCCACTGGCAGCCAAAATGATTGACTGAGGAGTTTTCTCCCAGAAAGATACGAAGTTTTCGACAGAAACACGGTACATTAGGAGGCTACTTGGAACAAATTGAAAAATGACGAACATCTTGACAGTGAAGAACTCTATTAACTCCTGAGAGAAGATGGGACAGGCTTCCCTCTATGCACTAGGACATGCCTGTGTGTTTTCTGGGTTATGGCAGTAACTGAACAATTGCTGAGGCATTAGCTATAGGCTCCACCAAGGGCAAAGAATCCACATTTGTGTCTGCTTCCAATTATGTTTAAGAGTCTAATGGTTTACCGCAAACAGAGCCACCACCCAAATTCTGTCAACTGGGAGGCAGAGGAGGCTCAGACGAAAAAGAAGGGAGCCAAAACAGCACAGGGCTTCAGTGATAAACACATCTATTTCCTCCACCTGGATGGCTGGTGTCTCTCCTCTAGCCCAGACACGGCTGTCATTGCTGACCCCAGCACATGGTATATCATCATTTTATCTAAGATCAATGCTAAAGATTCAAGGCATTGAGAAATACCACTCATAAGATAAAACTCCTGCTCCATCACTCCCTGCTCTTCAGGGGACTGCTCATGTCCTGGTGGTCCTAGAAAGGCAGGGAGAACATGAAAGCATGAAGTCACCTGTGTCACTAAGACAGTCACATCCCAAGGAGATAATCAAAAGCCATGTGCAAATGCCTCTTCCCTGTGGCATTAACAGTCATGTTCCAGAGATACTCCAAGCTGATAAGAAAGAAATCCAGCCAAGCAAAGTCGTTAGTCAAGGAGAGAGTGTGGAAGTCAGACAAAGGCAGATGGAGTAAGTGGCTCAGAGGAGACGAGTGTCCAATGGGAGTCGGGTGAGGTCTGAATGCTGAGTACCAAGCCATGGGTACTCTCAACATACTCAGTTGCAAAGCAATGTCCATAGCAACAGTCACGACAGTAACAGCCTCAAGAATTAGTAACATTTGTGAAGCATCTACTACATTTCGCTACCTGCATCTTTACGTAGACACACACAGCTATTGTCACCCCTGTTGGCAGCTGAGAAAGACCACCGTGTAAAGATGTTGAGTACATTGCTCAAGGTCACCTGGCTATCAAACCAGAGTTAAGAGTTGGACTAGGACGGTTTGGCTCCAGAGTCAGTAAGTCAGCAGACTTCTTAGGACCTACTGCCCCGCAAGAGCCTGTCTCTTTGTCACTCACAGGCTCAGAAATTACCTTATACATAGTGGCAGGGTTACCTCCAAAAAAGGTGGCCTTCCATCTTGAGTGTGGAATTGCCTGATATCTCCAACATGGAAGATCCTAGAACTAACTCTGGATACCAAAAATGCTGCAGACCACAAACCCAGGACATTTCTTTACTGGGCACCCGCTGTTAGAAAGATTCCTGTGTTCCTTCCTGGGTCTCAGTTAACAGGAGGTGACCCCTGCTTACATTCATGACATGTGGCCAGTTTTGAGCTTTAAATCAGTATTAACAAGCAATGCTTTCATTGGAAAGTCAAATGGAAGAGCATTTGCAGGCATTAATTTAAAAGCAGTGGAAAAGTTGGACACGAAAGAGAAACCACCTCATAAAGTGTTTCATCGGAAAAGCATTTCAAGCATTGAAAATGTTCGTGCTTTGAAGATCCAGCCTGAACGCACGACACTTTCCACGCAGGGGGGTTGCACGGGGTCTTCTTACCATCAGAGGGTGTGAGAAAGACATGGGTATTACCTTCTCTGTGGGCAGAGCCAGGGACTGTCTGACCAACCCAAGGTGAACACATTTCTCCAAGTGAATTACCAGAAACCGTCCACGTTTCTAATCGTATTGTGGCACACCTGTTTGTTTAACACATTCAATACTTATCTGTATCCAAAAATAGGCACTGTGTTAGAGTCTTGACAGACAGACAGACAACACAAAGTGCATGCTCCTTCGTGTAGCTTGCATTCCAATAACCAAGACAGACATTAAATAAGGCACTATGCGATGCCGTTAAGAGCATGGGAGATAAACAGTATATATTGTAGACGGCAGCAGAGCAGAAAGCAGAGCAGAAAGCCACTGGTAGCTTCCAGATGGGAAGCCACGGGTGGCTTTTCTAAGGGTGGGAAGGCTAGAGAGGAGAAGCCATCCCTGAACTCAGCCAGAGAAAAAGAATCTAGGCAAGTGGAGATGGCAAGGAACAGGAACTCAGTGAGGGAAGGAGTGGAATGAGATTTAATGATGTTATCAGTAAGAGTCTGAAATGTTCCCCATAGGTCCATGAATTGAAGTCGTTTTCCCTTGCTTGGTGCTACTGAGATGGAGCAGCAATACTATTAGAGAAGTAGACTGTGGGATGGTCTCTGCAATTGAGAGGGGATGGCGATGCTGTTTAGCAATTTCTTGTGAATTCAAACACTCTACCCTTCAGAGAGGTTCATTGACATTCAGAAAGTAAACTATCTAAGGCTCAGGAAGCCCCTGAAATTTAGAGGATTATTGAGGCCCCTCCCTCCTCGGGGTTATAGAAGTAGTAATGGCTGCTACTGAGCAAAGGAGACCTTTCAGCCTGTGTAGCCTGTGTCATACAGGGAGGTCAGGGATGTAGTTTTCATGAGTCAACACTGAAGCTGGGAGGGGTTTTTCAGAGACGCAACTGCTTTACACTAATTCATGTTCCTCTAAGCAACTATAGCACTGTGAATGAAAATGCTTCCCAAAGGCTCAGGTATCTTAACACTTGGTCCCCAGTAGGTAGTTCTGGACTGGGGAGGCTATGGGACCTTCAGAGGTGCAGCCCTGCTGGAAGAAGTATGTCACTAAGGGTTGGCGTTGAGAGTTTATAGCCTTGACCCACTCCAGTTGGCTCTCTATTTTCTCTGTGTGGTTGAAGGTGTGGTCTCTCGGCGTCTTGTTCTTGCTGCCGTACTTTCCCACCACGGTGTATTTCAGCCTCTGGAATCAGAACAGAAAAACCACTGAAAAGGGAACTGCATGGAGTAAAACTAAGGCAGGAAAAAACGAGAGGACGAGAGAAAGAAGTTGACTCTTAAAGATGGGAAACTGAGTGTGAAACAGGCTAAGAGGTTCAAGAAAGGACTCGGAGTTATCTTTTGAGTCTGGTAACTCTGGCCAGAATCATTCCAGTGAAAGAAACGATGAGAAGCAAAAGCAATTGCTTGGACAGAAGAATGCATGGGAAGTGATGTAAACTTGAGAGAGAAATTGCAGATAAGAATTTCAATCCATATAGCAAAGTACCGTCAAACTAGATGGCTTACACACTGCAGAAATGGATTTCTCCCAGTTCTGGAGGTTGAGAAGTTCAAGATCAAGTGACCAGCAGTCAGTGTAGGTTTTGAGACTACTTTCTCATCCATGGGCTTCACACTCACATGGCTGAACATGGTTCACGCTCACATGGAGGAAGCACTGCACATGGGCACCTCTTTCCAAGGGTGCTAACCTCATTCATGAAGGGCCAAGCTCCGTGACCGAGTCTCAGAAAGGCTCCCCATGCCAACAGTCTAAGCCATAATATAATATCAGCAATTAGGGTTCAATATCAATTTTGAAGTAGCATAAACATTGTGACCATGCCAAAACCTCTGTGGGAAGGAAGTTTGTTTTTAGCTAGGGAGTCAGAATGCTTTTTATTTTTAATTTATTTCTGCATTTCTTGTTTTCTGCATTTCCTTGTTTGCTTTGTTTTAGCAAGTGCTATAGAGGTCCAGGAAAGAGGAAGAGAATGGGGGTGCGGGAGAACAAAGCTAAGGCATCCATCAAGTCCCACGAAGGGCAAAACTGTCACAGAAGTAGAGACAAAACAGCAGCTGTCTGCAGCAGACACTTCTTCCACTGCCGTGGAGGAAGGCTGAGAAGCTAGGCCAGGCTGATGTCCCTCGACTGACTTTTTGAGAAATCTGGAGCTCCCAGTCTTTTTGGAGGCTTCTCTTCGGTGGGCATCTTAGAGAGGCATAACTAGCACTCATTTCATTTGCTCTGCTTGGAAGTCAGGCAGAAGTCAGGGCTTTTATTCAAAACTGATAAATATGTACAGAGCTTAAATATAAGCTCGTCTCAGCCATACACATCCCAGCACATGGTAAGGCCATGCGGAATGACTGTCTCATGTTAACTTTGTGTTTCACAAAAGTTAAGGGATAATAACAAAGTTAAAGGCTTGAACAGAGGAATACTACATGCTAAAAATTTTGAAATTAGCCCTTCAGTGCTGATATAAAGACGATTATATTTGCTGCATGCCTAGAGAACTGGGCGTTGGGTTTGAATGTGAAGACAGAATCTTGAGCTTAGCAATTCTCAAATAAAATATGGCTCTGACCTAAAGTTTAGACATCATCTATGAAAATAGATAGAAACAATTTTCTATGCTGAGAGTGTTCAGAGGTCAGCTGTTGCATGGTGGTTGAATTACGTGTTCTTACATTGTGCTATAAAAATGAGCAGGACATTCGTCTTGCGTTATCAGACAATCTGAGTCTTGGCTTGTATCTGTGATATGCAAGGTCTCTCATTCCTGTTACTCTCCTAAACATCTTCTAAATCTGCATTAACTTGCTCAAGCTACTTGTGCCCTTGCCAAAAACAAATGGAGATGCTTCAGGAAGGAAAACTTTGTGGCAGAAGGATCTCTGGGGTTGGGGTGAGGTCTGAATCCAGAAAGGAAAACCCCTGGCTAGGAGCTGCTGGATCCAGCTGTTCTTGCTCTAGTTCACTTCTCGGCTGCTGTAACCAAACACTAACCAAAAGGAGCTAGGGTAAGAAAGGCTTCATTTGGCTTCCAGGGAGTCTATGGTGGAAGGAAGCCACGTAGGAATTCAAGGCAGGAACTGAAGCAGAGACCAAGGAGAAGCACTACTTACTGACTTGCTCTGTCACCTTTCCTATACTTCCTACCACCTACCTGGAGGTGTCACCACCCACAGTGGGCTGGGATCTCACACACCAATTATTAATCAAATAACTGTCCCACAGGTTTTTCCCACAGGCTAATCTGATGATCATATTTTTTTCCATTATTGTACCCTCTTCCTAAATGATTCAAATCTGTGTCAAGTTGACAAAAAGCTAGCCAGGACAACCACCTCCATGGTAACATACAAACTATTCATGAGACCACAATATAGTCTTAATTTTCATAACTTACTTTGACTCTTTTTATTTTATACTTAGAGACACAACATTTGTGCATAAGCAGTTAGTTTGTCAAGGTTCAGTGTGAGGAGTCTTGGTGCCTTGAATTAGAGACTCAGACGTGGCACTTTTAGAACATTCATGCAGACAGCAAGGAAGAAGGACCCTATTGTCTTGAATATGTTCTACTCCCGAGTCACATGAGCAGTCTTCTGGTAAAGAAGCCTTGTAAGGGTTGAAGAGGTGGCTCAGAGGTTAACTGCCTGCTATTTCAAAGGTCCTGAGTTCAATCCCTAGCATCCACGTGGTGGCTCACAACCATCTGTAATGAGATCTGGTGCCCTCTTCTGAATTGCAGACATACATGCAGATAGAATACTATGCAAAATAAATAAATAAATCTTTAGAGGAAAAGAAGCCTTTTAAAGCTGGTCTTTTCCAAGAACAGCAGACCATGGAACTCTGTGATCCATGCTCCTGTGTAATATCCTGTTGTCACTTGTGTTTTCACTGTCAGGCTTCTGAAGCGTGTGTGTGTGTGTGTGTGTGTGTGTGTGGATTCCCAGCTGCATGACTCCATCTTGGAGTGCACATCATGGGGACTGCGGTACCATCTGCTCGAGACAAGACCAGTTGCATGCTTCCTCCTGGGGTTTGACTCTGCAGAAAGCATAGAGCAGCAGTGGAGAGTCTCTTCCAAGTGGCCCTGCTAGAGGTACAAGAGCCAGTGTTCAGAGCCACTGGCTGCACAAAGGCAGGGCAGTCTCTACAGATGATGGCTCTGCTGGTCCCACAAGGTTGTCCCCAGGGCACTTTTACCTCTGGTTCCCCTTTACCTCTCTCATTTTCTCAACCTCCCCTCTGGATGCTGGATGAGGAGTTTGCGCTGGCATACCCTCTTTGTCCTCATTCTGGGGTCCAGTGTCACTTCTTACACCTACCAATGAGAACTTTCTAGAACTCATCTCTAGCATATGTCAGAGGTGACATTTAGAAGAGGAGCTTTGGAACATGCTGCCTTCCTGTCCAGGAAGAGCAGTCTGCTAAATGAGATGCTCCTGAAACCTGGGATTGCACCCACCCTTACTGCCCTGTTGTTGAGATCTGTTAACACAAGTTTCCATGAGAAGACCAAGACAGCACAGAAAGGCTTTCATCCTGAATCTTACCACCACATCTCTGTCTTTAACAATCTACTCTATCTGTGTCCTGGAACGATGTCACCTTGTTTTTGTTATTTAGGTCACACAAAGCTTAAGGTGTGTATAGTGTTGCAAAACATACGTGCAACCAAAGGGAAATTATAAACTTGAGTTTTAAAATGCTGAGTCCCACGAAATCTTGTCAGGGACAAGACCCAAGGATCATGAGAGTCGTGTGTGTGTGTGTGTGTGTGTGTGTGTGTGTGTGTGTGTGTGTTTGTGTGTGTGTGTTTGTGTGAGGGGGGCTCGCTCTGTAGCTCTGACTGGCCTGGAGCTCACTTTGTTACCAGGTTGGCCTCAGATTCATTGAACTATACTCCTCATGCCTCTTTCTCCCGGTTTGCTGGACACATATCACCATATCTGTATGATATTTTGTGTGTGCATATGTGTGTGTATTTGCTTGCATGACTTTATGTGCACCGTGTGCATGTAGAAGCCCATGGAGGACAGAAGAGAGCATTCAACTCCCTGTAACGGGAGTTACCAATGGTTGTATACCATCATGTGGGTGCTGGGAACTGAACCTGGCCCTCTACAAGAATAGCGAGTGCCCTTAACCTCTGAGCTGTCTCAACAGCCTCACTTCCCAACTTTTGGTAGCATTTTGGTTTAGATGGATTGGTAGCAATAGGGAGGGAATTGACTTCATGATGACTTTAGGAGCAAGGACCCTGCTTTGTGATTATGGAGGTAGAGACAGAGGAACAAGCCCTGTTGGCTTCATATCCTTGTGTGTAATACTGCAGACTGCTTTATGTATCGGATGGAGATATTCTCTCTCTCTTCCTCTCTCTCCCTCTCCCCCTCTCTCATCCTCCTCCTCTCTCTCTCTTCCATTCTTGCTCTAATCCTTACAATGCCACTTGACCTAGATGGGTGGGAAGATGAATGAACTAACAGGTATCACTCCATTAAGAGCCCAACCAATTGGAGGCAACCTTTTCAATCTTCCAAGGAGCAGTGATGTCTGCCGACAGTCTTGCCTCCACCAACATGTTCTGAGTGTATTTCACCGTCACCCCTGGTCCATGAATATAAAAACGCTGTTAAGAGGAGAGAATGTTGAGGCTTTTACATAAAACCCCCATGACTTTAGCACCATGAGATGAAGTATGAAAAGCACGGGTCCCACGGTGATTAACCAAATTTTATAGGCGATGTTTCACACAGGCACTGGGCTGTGTCTTCAGCTACTGTCATTAGGATTTCATTAGGTTCGCTGATAAATAATGCAGGCTCTAATGATGCATTTCCTCTCTTTAAAAAACCCACAATGGAAACTCCATTTCATAAAGCAAAGAAGAACAATGGCTCCTGTTTAATTTTTATTACTTTTAAATTAATCTGTAAGGTTTTAAGAAGTGGATGCCAACTTGGAGGAGGGGAGAATAAAAGGAAAAGAAGCAGCTTACCTGTTTAAAAGGTAAAATCATGCCTGAGTGGGTAGAGAATGGATATAGGTCAATAGTCAGCATGGAAGCCCCATCTTCCTCTACTGAGCCCTTTCCAGATCACAAAAGGAAAGTGGTCCTGCCAAATTAAAACTCTCCATAACAATAAAACCTGATTTAATGCAGTCATTATTTTTCCATTAAATCTGAATACCATCTAATGCATGGATGTTATTTTAGACCTACCGCACTAATGCAAATCTAACATTCCTTATAAATCAGACCTGAATGTTCCATCAGTTGTCATTACCGCTATTGACAATCACAGTACCTCATCCCCAAGGGCACCGTCCCCTCCACCCCTGCCTCCAGACAGGGGAAGAAGGAGTCGAGATGTGTTTAATCGCCAGTGCAGAGCTGCTGGTTGAAGTGCGCTGTCTGCATCAGTAACGCCCTGGAGCTCTGTTTAATCTGGTGCCGTACATAGCTAGCGCGAGGCTGGGAACAATTCGAAGGCTTGTGTTGAAAACACCAAGGAAATAGAAATCTTTAAGGACTTAAGTCAGAGGGAGCTGAGGCTGGAGATTGACGCCATTGGAGAAAATCGGATATGGAAGGGTTGAGAGACTAAACAGGCCAAAGATTGGTAACCATAAGCAGTCCTTACCACTCCTTGGCTGGAGGAGAGAGAGTATTGAGTAAGTGCTACCAGGAACCATGGGTGGGTGATGCCGGAAGAGTGTGGAACATACCAGACTTTCACGGACTCAGAGAAGAAAGACGCCAGCTGGTAAAAATGCTGTTTACACCAGAAAGCAGAAACATTTTGTGCCTGTTCTTTGTCCATCTACCTATTGGCCAAATGCATGAGAAGTCCACTGATATGAGCATCTAATAAACACAGAGACATCTGTCCCTAGAGACATTTGTCCCTGAGACAAGAGCCTGGCAGAGGAAGGAAGGGTGTGACCATAGGCAACTACATTCCCATTTGAGCGTCTGGCTGGCTGGCTGGCCTGGACAGCTCCAAACTTGACTTCAAGCTCTACCACACCCCTTCTGTTAAGAACCACATAAGTAGGTAAGGAGTTGCTAGGTCAGTATTAATTTGTTGAACCCCAAATACTCTCTGTGGGATGCTGACCATCACAATTGCTCCCCAGTGCTTACTCTACCTTCTGGGGAGAAATCATTTCTTCTAGGAGGCATCATCCCTGGTCAGGTTCCAAAGTCGTACCCAGTCATCTGTGCTCGCTTGTCTCACTGCTGTGTTTGATTTGGGGACAGGTACGCACTGCAGCACAGGCTGGTCAGAGCACAGCATCCGCCTGATTATAAGTCTGACAAGGAGGAGCCCATGTTCTCAAACTGTCTGACATGGGCTCAACCTGTCTGACAGATTTGTTCTACAAATTTAGGAACTAAAAGCCATAGACAAAGGTCCATGTGACCCCAGGAACTTACAGTAGAGACTTATTTGGCTACCTACCAGAGGATAACAGCCAGCTGAAGAAGAAAGAAAAAAATAATCAAAGAAACCAAATTGTAGCCCAAACCTTGAAAGCAAACACCCCACCCACCCCTGGACTTGATGAATAGTGGAGCCAATTGTTGTACAATTTTTAGAAAATTTATATCATGTCTCCCAGCAGCTAAGATAGGGATCATCTGAACTTTTAGAGGATAACACTGTCTTATATCTGACTTTACATATTTATCACCCACGTTAAATGTATTTCCAGCACAATACAGATATTCCTATCATCACCCTCCACCTCAAATATGATCCAAATACACTGCATACATGTCAGACATTCTCTGAGAATTAATAAAAATAAAACATGTAAAAAATGTGGATGAGCACTAACAGTCTCTTATCTCGGCGCTTCATCTCCTTGTCTCTGCATTAACCACCACGGGCTGCAGGCAGTGCTCATCTGACCAAGGCTGAAAGCACAAGTTGTTGATGAGTGTAAATGTTAATAGTAAGCTAGTGAGCTGTCCCAGCAGGTGACGGTGCTGCTGTGCAAGCCTGGAGACCTGAGTTCAATCCTTGGAGCCCACATTAAGGTGGAAGGAAAGAGCCAACGCCACAAAATTGTCCTCTCCCTTCTATATGTGTGCGGTGGCATGCAGACACATGCACAACACACACATGCATGCACACAATTTAAAAAAATCACATACAATGTAAAATGATTGAGAATGCAGTTTGATACCATATACAGTTTGCAAAACTGCAGCAGTAAACTCTCCTCTAGGGTCGATGAGCATTCCAGTCATGGGCTTTTGACAAGGTCTACAGCCACAGACACGAGTATAGAGTGGACCTAATCTAATCAGAAAGGGGCGAATTACCCCCATAACTGCCATGTTGCTGCTGCTCTGATAGACACGGCTCACCTGGCAGCACAGCATACAGCGTGCACAGCTGAGTCCGTCTGTTGATGGCTTCTATCCACCAGAGCCCGCATAGCACATTCTGAATATGAAAACTATCAGGGAGGAAGCTTGCAGCTCAGTTAGAGCATGGGGTCTCTACATCCGACAACCCAAATAGATACATGAAATTTTTATTGGTCTAAAATATATTTCCTTCCTATGTATCTTCAAAAGATATCTTGTTGTATATACATTAGAACGAATAGGTGGTCACTGGGTTTAGATTCAACATTTTAAATTATTACTTTATAAATGTAAGTTTAATTATCTTTCTTTGGTAATTCATTCACACTTTCCAGCTTTTCTTTGCCCTATGTTGATTCAAGTATAATGTTTTCCCTTATTTATGCCAATTGTGGTTTATCCGGACCCGTAAAATGAAGTATTAGTGTTCAGCAAATCTGGAACCCCTATGCCATACCTGATTTTTGGCTATGTCTTCTTATACCCTCTCTTACACCCCTCTGATTTTTCATTGAGCTTACACTAAGCCTTATTTTGTGTTTCCCTCCCTTTGTCTTTTACTGTAATGTTCAGAATTTCTCGACTGTTTCAGCTCAGCTCATGCCTTCTCTCTTCAACTGTATCTTACATAATCTTAAACCATCCACTGCCTTCTGAACATCGACTGATTATTTTTCCCTTTGTTGTTTGTTTTGTTCTGTCCCCTGCGGAGACCTCCTACCCAGACTAACTGACCCGTCCCACTGTGCTGTCGTGGTAAAAGCAGGGAGGTTCTGAACTGCTTGCCCTAGTCGGTGCAGCCCCACCAGAACAGGCAGCCTTCATCCTATCCCAGCCTGCTACACCTGTGGCAGTGTGCCTGCCTTCCTTCATTCTCTTGACTTAACAGATGCATCACTTTGTGTCAGTCATCTTTACGTTTATCTTGGGCCAAGCACAACGCCTGCCACATAGTAAACACACAATTAAAAGTTCACATGGTAGAAGTCTACATTTGGAAAAAGTATACATACTACACATATGTGATGTGTGTGTGTGTGTTCTAATTCTGATTGTTCTTAATAATAAAAACCCAGTGACAGATATTAGGGGATGAAAGCTGAACCATTAGAGAAGCAGAGCAGTCAGCCGATGATGGGGAAGCTCTGTTAACCAATCACGCCTAGTTAAGGCGTGGCTACCTGGAACCCAGGAAGAAAACTGGGACAGACCAGGTGCACGCTCTCTCTGGGTGATTCCCGTGGGAAACAGAGGAACTTGGACTCTCCATTCCTGTGGCATGAGTTTCCCCTTAGCTAGCCTGTTATTTCCCAAATGGAGCTAACTTCTACAGTTGATGCCCAACGTGGGGCTCGAACCCATGACCCTGAGATTAAGAGTCTCATGCACTATCGACCTTCGAAAGGGTGGCTTTAAGTTCTGTGTGGAACATTTTACTCACGTCCATGACATCCCTGGGGCACTGAGGCTCAAGTGGTGATCAGCTCTGTTGGTTTTTCAGTTCTCCATCTCACTTCCCACACTCTGACTTCTAGGAATCACTCTGAACTAGCCTGCCTGTTCAGACCCTGCTTTTAGAGGCCAGACTAACAGTCCTCTGTGGAGGACTCCCTGCCACTGAGGTACTAATGAGACACATCACATCCCAAAGATGCACAGAACAAGCAGAGAGGGCGTGAGGTGAGGTAGTGATAAAAAGCCAAAAGAAGGAAACAGGGCAGTCACCAACAGAGCTGTCTCAAAGATGGAGTCATCTGGGTCATTTCTGGGCCATGTCCAAGACAGGGAGCACCCTGCTTATGGGATCAGGGCATTGGCAGAGTCCCATCTGCAGGTGGACAGGAAGGGCCAACACGCAGCCTGGGCTCTGCTCTGACCACCTCTGCTTAGCAATGCAAGTGCTGACGCAGCTGCCACTCTGTGACCTCACCCCTGGCCTCTCAAAGTGGGACAATGGGAGGTGCAGAGGGCTCAGACTGCAGAGGAGAAAGGATGTTAGTTAGCACTTGCTGAGGTCTGAGAAGTGAGGCTGTTGAGAAAGAGCAGAGTGAACAAGTCAGTGAGGTCATAGTCAGGGAGAGGACTGAAGAATAGAAGAGAGGACTGGGCCAGCCATGTCTAGACCTGCAGAGCGCTCAGGGCTGCGCTGAGAGCTTGACCATGAAGCTTGGGTTTCCCAGGCTAGGGTGAGCTCACTGAGAGAAGGAACCTGCATTTAAACCAGCTCTTATGCCTTCAGGAGCTCCACTGCCCTGCAAAACATGTGCTCGGCCACCATTCCTGAAATCCACACATAGCAATTGAATCTTCTCTTGCTCCTGCCTCCTTGATAACAGAAACGGGGAAAGATGGAAGTGAGGGCACACCTCTTTCATGATTGCTTCTATGACTATCAGCAAGAGCCTCTTCAACAACCCCACTGACACCGTGGTCCGTTCTGCTAAGTGTTAGCAGTTGTGTGAGCTCAGCCAGCTCCACCGCTCCCATTAGGCATCATTGCTTCCCTCATATTCTGCCCATAATTCCCTTTGAGGAGTAGCTGGCCACCAGACCCTCACCCCAGGACTGTGGTTACTCTCCCTGCCTGGACGGGGAATTGATAGCATCAAAGCATTGGCTACTTGGATTAAAGGGACAGCAGTCCTTTATTTCCCTTTCAACTAGTATACACAGATGTTCTGACTTATAACATGATTTTGTCCTAATAAACTCAACATAAATTAACAATATCCTATTTCACAAAAGTGCATCTAGGGGGCAGAGCAGAGGGTGCAGTTGGTGAAAGGCTTGCAGGATAAGCATTAGTGCCTGAGTTTGGATTCCCAGAGTGCAGGGACCTGCATGTGTCTGTCATCCCAGGCCTGGGAGGTCAGATCCAAGGAGCCCTACAGCTTGCAGAGTCTTCAGATTCTGCTCAGTTTCTAACTGAGCCTGTCTGCGCCTGACAGCTTCCCTATGAAACTGTCTCAAAAGAGAAGGTGGAGAACAATGGAGGAAAACACCAAATATCAGACTCTGGCTTCCACATAAGCATGCACACACAAGCGTGTATACCAGCACACAGACACACACAAATACACACACAGGTGCAATGTCTCTCCTTGGGGGGTTGTTTGTTTGTTTGTTTTCAAGACAGGGTTTCTCTGTGTAACACCTCTGGCTGTTCTGGAACTCACTTTGTAGCCCAGGCTGCCTTAAACCCACAGAGATCCACTTGCCTTTACCTCCCAAGTGCTGGGATTAAAGGCGTGTGCCACACACAGGTGGCATGTGCTATACAGGTTTCTTTCACAATGACGCAGTATCTGAGACACACAGCCTAAAGAGGAAACGCTGGTTTGGGATGATGGTTTCCGAGGTGCCAGTTCTTGGTCTCATGGTTGTGTTCCTTTTGGCAGAACATCATGGATAAAGTGTGACAGAGAAAACCCAAGCACCTCATGTTATCTAGGAAGCAGGAAGAGGAGCCAGTGTCTCAGTATGACCTTCAAAGGCATGCTTAATGCCTGTTTCCGCAGGTGAGGCCCTACCTCCCAATATTGCTGTTAGCTGAGATCCAAGGCAGATTTTTCTGAGTGTTTAGGAGACAAGACATGAGACCAGCGAACTAAATCCATGCCAGATACCACATGCCAACTCTTGTGCGCCATATGTGAGTCTGAACGCCACCTCACATGCATCCAGTTTCTCTCTCTCAAACTATTCCCGGAGCTGCAGTGTCTCACACGGGCGTGAGCAAAGCATGCAAGTCGTGTCTGCCTCCTAGCGCATGGAAATTCAGTCCTGGGAGCTCTGTCCTGCTGTTATTATTGTACAAAAACAACACAGCTCGGATCCTAGATCCTACACCTGACATGAACCTCCACGCAATTCGGAGAAGTGTTGCCAACACTGTTCCATCGAGAGAGCTTTGTTTCCCCAGCAGATAGGCGGACTTAGCATTTGAAGAACAGCATTCCTAAGGCATTAACGGACCTGCATATTTGTAAGTGAATCTCTTTCTAGCATTGATTTCCATTATGTCAAGACAGTCTCCCCAAACTTCTTTCCACTTGTTGCAATGACTGTGCAGACAAGGAGCAAGAAGAGTTTCCTGAGGGCCAGCTGCCCACCTGAGACTAACAAATGAGCTCCAAGCTGTAGCACTCCTGGGAAAGAGCCCAAGGCCCCCTCCTGCACAGACAACCTTCAGCTCCTACATTCTATCAGGAATTTGGTGAAAGGGCCAAGGTGGGCAGAAACATGCCAAACCAAGGGTGTTTGCTTCACGAGACACGCAAGACCTGAGAAAGGCTCAAAAAGCACCAGAGGGTGTGTATATCCCCTGGCTAAGGGACCAGGTTCATCCAATGAGGAAAGTAGGAGGACTCAAAAGACTACCCAGAGTTGGAGTCTGAGGTTGAATGCAAGTTTCACTCCAGCTTGTTGCTCATGGCCAAACAACCCAGTTTCTTTCAGAGCTTGCTCCTTAGTTTGAAAATTAACCACCTGTCAGCTGATGGGGACTGGCCATGTGTCAGGACAGGTCAGCTGATGGGGACTGGTCACCATCAGGACAGGTCAGCTGATGAGGACTGGTCACCATCAGGACAGGTCAGCTGATGGGGACTGGCCATCCGTCAGGACAGGTCAGCTGATGAGGACTGGTCACCATCAGGACAGGTCAGTTGATGGGGACTGGTCATCCATCAGGACAGTCAGTTGATGGGGATTGGCCATATGTCAGGACAGGTCAGCTGATAGGGACTGGTCATCCATCAGGACAGGTCAGTTGATGGGGACTGGCCATATGTCAGGACAGGTCAGCTGATGGGGACTGGTCATCCGACAGGACAGGTCAGCTGATGAGGATTGGTCACCATCAGGACAGGTCAACAGACTGTTCTGTAACGGGTTGGGGATACATGGTCAGTCTCCAGCACAGCTATCATCTAGATCACTGTAGCATGAGCCAGCCCCGGGCTATATGTAAATGAATGGGTGACTAAGAGTGAATCTGTGTTCTAGGAAAATGTTATTGATTAAACCTGGAAATCAGCTGGCGGTGACCTAAGGGCCGCAGTTTGGTAAGTTTCATGTAGAATATGCTGACTACGTGGGCTGGGAGGGGTACTGGTTCCGGGCCTGCTTATCCTCAACCGGGGCCATCTGGGCCCTCTTTGAATCACAAGCAACTTCCTCATGCAAATAACATTTCCCAATCCTCCCTGCCAGGAGACTGAAAGCAGAGCTAGCCAATGAGAGGCAGTGGTGGGCGTGAACGGCTAGGAGCTCTCTTAGCAGCCTGCTATCCTGAGAGGCACAGCCCCTCTACCCACAGACTGTCCCCAGCTCCTGCTGGGCACTCTGGCATTCAGACCCTAGTAACACTGTGCTTTCCTTCCCCCCCCCTCCCACTGTGGGGTGGAAGCAGCTGAGATCTTGGCTCCCGACATCTCTGCTGGCTGCCCCTCCTCCAATGCCCCCACACAGGGTTACATCTGAGCTTACCGCCTGGAGCTCAGTCATCTTCCAAACTGGACCTGACTAAGAGCCTGAGCCTCCCTACACAGCTGCTGTTCTTAAGTTATTGCTCTTAGCACTCTGGGTATTTTTAAATTCATGAGTGTTTCTACAAATGTCTGTAAATTCTTACACTGTGCCTACAAGGAGGAATGTGGACTCATCGAGTTAACAGGGACGTAACAAGCACCTACTGCATGCCAGGCACTGTTCTAGGTTCAGGGAACGCAGCGTATGCTGTACGCGAAGTCGCTGATGACTTCACTCAGCACCCAGTCCACACCTTCCATACCACACACACGCTGGGAAGGCCGCACCAACAGGCCTAGGTAGTACTTATTGGAAATGTCCTGTGTGCCAGGCTCTCATCTGAGTGTTTTAAATATTAATAATTTAACTTACTTAACTCACATAATAGCCCAGTGAAGTATGCGCCATCCTTGTCTCATCTTGAAAATGAAAAACTGATGAGCTGGGACAAGAGGAAGTGTTCAGAAACATCACCAGCACGAGGTGGAGCTGGGGTTAGAACCCAGGCTGTCAGGGGGGCCGCACCTCAAGCACCTCCCACAGAGTGGTCAAGGCCGTGGCAAGAACTACTTTCTCCAGTTCTGATTGGATATCCCAAGCATTAGTGACTTGGCCGCCTCTGTTAGAATAACTGAGACGACAGCCATGGAAGAAATAACAAAAAGTCATTATGTGTCTCTTTATGGCTCTCGTGAACTCCACAGAAGAATGTAAAAGTCAATATGGAACCTGCTACACCAGCCATAAAAAAAAAGAAAAAAAGAAAGAAAAGAAAAGAAAAAAAAACTTTGCAAATGGTCCAAAAGCCGACAGACACCAGGAAATCCATAAAATCGGACTTCGGGGGTGGGTAATGATCTAGTTAGGGCTTTTAAAAAATATTTTAAGCTGACAATGCTTTCTTCAAATAAAAGTTTTGGGGGGAGGGCATTCTCCTGGCATATATGACAGCTGATGGAAAAGAGTGCACTCTCTCTTTAGCACTGGGCAGAATGTTCTAGAAGCCTCCTCCTTGTGCCCCATCTCCAGTTCCTAGAGGCGCCTTGAGAGGTCTCCCCAGAAGTCTGTTTTAAAGCTAGCATGCTAACTCATTCCAGGCTCTCTGAACCTCTGAGAGGCAGTGGGATTAACCCAAGGTCACGCGGGGAATTATGGTCAAAGAGTCAAGGTCAAAGGCAAGGTTCTGGGGCTCTCACGCAATATTCTTTCAGCTTGGGTTTCCAGGAATGGTGTCTTTCCAGTGGGAAGCTGTGGGTTTCTCTCCGAGTCAGCCACATGGCAGCCGTGACAAGGACCTAAATGGAGCAGCCCCACTTCTGAGGGTCTAACCATCTTCTGCTGGTGTAGTTATAGCAGCGCGAGTTAAGGGGAGACAGCAGCTCTCTCATCTACCTGGGGCAAGCATTTCCTGGGATATCAAAGGCTCAGACTGCTGTGAGTAGCCGAGCAGGTTGCTGATGCAAATCCGTCCCCAGGCTCGCTGCTCACAGTCCTTTTCCGGCAAGGCAGCAGGGTTCCAACTGCACTGGAGAATCAGAGAACCCAGGGCCTCCACACTGCAGTGGCTTTTGCAGGCTACACATTTCTCTGCGGCATTCTCTTAATGTAATCAACAAACCCCAGCTGCCATTTAACTGCATGGGGTATCCAGATCTCAGCACAGGGCAGGGGTGGAGGAGAAAAGCCTTGGAAACCCCCACCTTTGAAACAGCTCTCTGAGCCTAGGAAGCCAAAGACTTAGAGACAAATCCTTACTTACTAAGCAGGAGGAGCTGTGGGTATAGCAGGCGGGTGGCAGATAAGGTTCATTAGCCTTGCTAGGGAATGTCGGTTTTCTGGAGAGGCACTTATCAGGTCAGTGCTCCGAGAACATAGCTGAAAGTCAAGACATCTCAAACCAACCCTAAATTTCATATCTGCAGATGGAGTCCAAGCATTCAGCGGTCCTCTTCTGAATAAGCTATCCTCCTGATTACACTCTGCGGAGGGCAGAGTGAGGTCCGCTCATCGGCTTCCTGCTCCTTTTCTCTGGCTGGCTTATCTTCTTTGCAGGTAAGCACCAACTGAAAACTCAGCCGCTGTGCCCCAGCCGCCATCAAGCCACGTCTCACAAAGACACGGTTCTGACAGCTTTGAGTTGATGGATTGGATAGTCATTATTTCGCCCTGGCTTTTAGCAGCTTTTCAGCCTAACCTTCATTCCAATGTTCTTCCCACTCGCAGACGACTGGGCAAATTAGACCAGCCCATGCACTTACGGCTGCCTTTCCAGAGACTTGAGTACCAATGTCTGCAAGGTTATTGGCTTGCTTTGCTTTTTCTTCCAGTGAACTCTTTTTCAAGTTCCAGGAAATTGGTGAAGTTCATGTCCTAAAGAAAAAAAAAAAAAGTCAATGTCCTCAATTGTTATCTCTTCTGTTAGGGTCTCATCCCACAGGCATGACCAGACTTGGCCATGGGTCCAGCCTCACCCATTTTCCTGTGTTTATAACACTTCCCCTTCCTATTTGTCAAAAGGCTTTATGAAGTCACAAGACTAACGCTGAAGAACTCCATTCAGCCTAGGACACCAAGGCTCTACCCCAACTAACTTTAGACCCGTGGAGCTCAGTGTTTCCCACTTACAAGGATGTAAGCTATACCTAGCCCTGCCTGTTTGTTATCCCAGCACGGGAGAGCTGAGATGGGGAGATCATGAGATCAAGGCCAGTGTGAACTACACAGCAAGCTCAAGGCTGGCTTGCACTATAAACAACATATGAGATCCTGTCAGTAATAATAACAATAATAGTAATAATAGGAATGGTGTTAGGATCGGGAAAAGCTTTAGTTTTCCATTCTAATTCCATAGTGCACTTACTATGCTATAAAGGAAACCTGTTCTTCACAATCACCTCCCGGTACTGCATCCTAGTTTTACTACCAATTCATGCACACTAAGCAGCAAACTGTTTAGTCTATTGTGTTGTGAAATTTCTTGTAATGTGATTAATAAAAATCCAGAGACAGAAATTGGGGTTCAACCTGAAAGACAGAAAAGCAAAACAGCCAGCCACTGGCTCTTACCTCTACCTCAGTCTGAAATGGCGATCCTACCTCCAGGATTCCCAAGAATGAGACTGTGTGTGAGAGTTGTCTCCTCCTGCCTTATATCCCCCTCTAGGGCTGGGATAAAGATGTGTATCACTATTACCTGGTTTCTATGCCAAAGTAGTGTGGCTACTGGGATTAAAGGTGTGTGTCACCACTGCCTGGTCTGTAAGGTTGGCCAGTGTGGCTGTTTTACTCTCTGATCTTCACACAAGCTTTATTTATTAAAATACAAATGCAATATCACTACAGTTTCTCATGTAGGTTGTGTGTGTGTGTATGTGTGTGTGTCCATTTTTGTTCATGTGTGTTCAGGTACATATGGAGCTTAGGGATAAGTAAACCTAGGTGTCATTCCTCAGTTGCCCTTCACCTTGGGTTTTTGTTGTTTATTTGTTTGTTTATAGACAGACTTCTCACTGACCTGGAGCTCATCAAGAAGATTACACTCTCCAGTGGGTCCCAGAGATCTGGTGGTCTCCACTCTCCAGAACGGGGATTGAATACATGTTCCCACACCCAAGTGGGCTCTGGGGATCAAAGTCAAGTCTTCATATATCACTAACTGAGCCATCTCCCCAGCCCTGCTTTAAATCTCATACTGAAATAACACTGCATTTTTAAAAAGTTATTTACTAAGACAAAAGGGTACTAACTCAGAGAAGACTGTCTAGAACCATACTGCTCGTGGCTACCGAGCATTGGCAGAAGTGATCAAAGCTAGGATTAACTGTGGTGTGGGAGGTCCTTCTGTCTATGTGTTGCTTTTATTGGTTAATGAATAAAGAAACTGACTTGGCCTATTGATAGGGCAGAACTTAGGTAGGCAGGGGAAACTGTACTGAATGCTGGGAGAAGGAGGCAGAGTCAGGGAGAAGCCATGGAGCCACCAGAGACAGATGCTAGGAACATTAGTTGGTAAGCCATAGCCTTGTGGTAATACACAGATTACTAGAAATGGGTTAAACTAAGACGTAAGTGTTAGCCAATAAGAAGCTAGAGCTAATGGGCCAAGCAGTGATTTAATTAATGCAGTTTCTGTGTGGTTATCTCAGGTCTAAGCTAGCCAGGCAACAGGAAGAACTAGCAGCACCTCCCCCCTAGAGCTGGAAGAAAATTTACACATAATTTGGAGAACATATGTGCTGTTGGGTGCCACAGGTATCCATATGTTCCTTCTGCCAAAGGTGAAGGAAATGGCTCCTTTCAGTAGATGGGAACCAGTTTTACCGGCTCCTAAGGGATCATGGACTTTGTCCACCTGCCAGAAACCCTCTTATAGGCCAGGTTGAGCTCATTTCTGGATATTTGCCCTGTCTTTGGGGGGTAAGTTACTGCATGGCAGACAAAACTGAAGTTTAGCATGATCAATTTTTTTTGTCTTGAATTGATTTGTGTTTTTGTTTTGCTGTCATGCATCCCAGGGTTGCCTTGACCTCTCAGTCCCTCTGTGTCGGCCTCCAAAGCTGGGGTTCCCAGTGTGTGCCACCATGCCCGGTTTGTGGCAGGTCCCTAATGAATGGGTCACTTCTCTCACAGCTGCTTAAGGGTAACTTCCCTTGATTGCCCTAGCTTGTGTCAAAGTCAGTTTTTATACCTTTTGAGAATATTCTCCTCAGAGCCACTTCTTAAGGCGCCCACTTTTCACCTTATTGTTCATAACTATCTGAAACCTTCTTCTGCCTCTAAGGAAGAAGGAGAAGGGTCAATGCAAGGAGAACAGGCGCACTTTACACAGCACTTAGAGCTTCTGTGGAGAGATGGTGCAGTGGTTAGGAGTGTAAAGAATACTCTCTCACGAAGGACCTGAGGTCGTTCCCCGGCACCTGTTAGGTGACTCACCAACTACCTGTAACTCCAGCTCCATGAGATCCAATTCTTCTGACTACTACAGGCACCTGCACTTGTGAGCATGCACACACACACACACACACACACACACACACACACATACACAAAAAGCAAATTTTCAAAATAAACTCATTTTAAGCTCATGGTAAGTCATCATTGGTATTTATTATTTGTTAGTTTATGTTTCTTTAAGCCAGAGAAGAAACCTCATATTCATATGGCACTAGCCTGAATTCACAATCTCTCTGAGGCTTGCACTCACCTGGATTCACAATCTCTCTGGGACTTGCACTAGCCTGGGTTCACACATCTCTCTGGGGCTTCCTGTCTTTTTTTGGGTGTGACTCTCTTTACATGCATTGGGGTTGTTGATTGAACAACAAAGTGTTTTTAAAGGAGCAGATGGATTCAGGACTTGGCATATGATGGAGGAAAGGGGATGTGTTACAAGCTGCTCAGTATATTCTAGAACCTTTCTGAAGTTGATGCCTAGATATTCCTGCTGTAAAAGGAAAGTCATGGTCATGCTTGGTCTATTCCAATGAAAATGCAGAAAACTCTACACAGGGAAACCCTGTCCTTGGTCATGGACACTGGCCAGAGGTCCTATAATTGTGTGGTTAGTTCAAAAGAGGCCAGGACAAAAAGTACTAACTGGTCATATAACCCATCTCATTCTCAGTGGCTGCCTAGAGAAGACTCCTGCATGGTGGGGGGCATTGCTGGTCCTGGACGAGGCTTTTAAGCAAAATGCACACGCATGGCTACAAAGTTTCATCAGAAGCACAACTGGGAGTTTTCAAAAGTCAAAAATACAATAGGAAGCAAATGGTCCCTGCAGTCAAGAAGAATAGTGGTAGCAAAGCGGGCCCAGGGACTTCTTGTCCAGGCCAGTGGCTTGCTATGTGGTGGAAAGAAGAGATGCGGCAGCTTTTGTCTGCAGGGCATAAATCAGGAGTTATAAAGCCTAGATTTGTCACCAAAGAGCCCATTGTTAGAAAGCCCTACAAAGACCAGTGTCCATTCTTGCGATTGACAGAAGATTCCCAGCAGGAGCCACTGTCTTATCATCCCGATACAACTCTCTGACTTCTGCACATTGATCAAGGAGAAAGGCCAATTCACACGGTGGCATCCTTGTCCTCTGTGAACCAAGGAGGCTTCCTGTGCTGACCTACATGTCAGGAGCTCTTCCAGAAACTTTCTCTTCCTCGCCTGGCTCTACTTCCTAAACCAGTTTGTATTATATAAGGAGAAATAGCCAGTAGCATTCCCTCTGACCACATGCATATGCACCTGCACACGCACTTGTACATGCACCTGCACACGCACCTGTGCACACACCTGCACACGCACCTGCACCTACATACACACCTGCACACACACCTGCACATGCACCTGCACACATACAGGAACCTGTACCTGCACATGCACACATTTACACACAGTGACCTTGACTTCAAACTTCGAGGTACTGGAGAGCATTTTCAAGACCAACTACTATCTGAGAAAAAATTGTTGTTATTGTTGATGTTTTAATTAGAACAACCACCTTCCTATTCGCACAATGATGTGCAATGGCACCCTGAAGATTTAAGGTAGAGACGACTATTTTTCATATATAAAAGTTTAGATTTGTGATTCTTGTAAGATTTCTTATAAGATTACCTTTTGAGATAAGTAATAAAGTGATTAATCCTCTCTTTGCAATAGCACAGTGCAACCTGCCTGTAAAAGATCTGGCTGAGAAAAATACCTTGCTTGCTTATACTCTGTTAATCTATAACAAGCTGCTTGGGTACAAAGGTATGTGGGTTCTTGGGACAACTTGTTTGTCACCTGTAAGATGTAAAATGTTTAGTTATGGAAGGGACATGGAAAACAGAATGTTTTTATTTGTGTTCATTGTAATCTTTCATTCAAAAACAAAATGTATCACATTGTCATTTTTATGCTGCTTGAAAGATTCCACTGGGGTATATAAGCTGTAAGAGAAGAAACAGACACAAGAGAAGGAAGATACCAGGAAAGATGTAGAAGGAAGACATCAAGATGGACAGAAGGGAAACATCAGGATACAAAAACAGAACAGAAAAAGAACAGAGTAGAACAAGCAACAGTAAGAATAATAATAATGAGTAACTAAGCTTCAGCCCTCAGAAAAGTCCTTGTTTTCCAAAAGGGCTCTGCCTCAGAGACTCCCACAGGCTGTGAGCCAATGCTCTGGGCTTATGGTTCCCATTTGTGGGCTGATCTTTGCTGGAGACTTCTGTGTCCTTCCCAAACTGCAGAAGACTCCACAATGGACAACCTGACAATTCTCCTTTCCCCAAAGCTGGGCTGTTGAGTTGAAAACAGCTGCAGTTCCTTCCCAGAGAGCCTAGAGGCAGATTTGACTCTGGAACCTGACTCTGAAGTTGAGTCAGACACTGGAGCTTGGGAAGGAGGGGTGGGGGTAGGGCAGCCGGGCTAGGGGAAGCTTGGGAAAGTAGGGCAGCCAGTACTTGGGGATGAAGATGCTGAAGTGAGCAGCCCCTCAGATCTAATAAACCTGAGGTTAAGGAAAGGATAATGAATGAGGTTTTACCCTTTATATCAAGTTCGCTATGTCATACTTTAACACATCGCCCTAGTGTCTACAAATAAATAATGCCAGACACAAAGATTCCAAAGATTAACGTTGCTTAAATCAATCTTTTTAAAAATATCATTGCATCTCCCTAAAACTCAAAAGCAAACGCTCTGGGTAAGGATGGAATTTCGAGGTCAGTTGCTCCTGCCTTGTTTCTCCAGGCTTTCCAAATAAAGAGCCATCATTCCGTGTAATATCTTGCTCTCTGCGTGACTACATCTCAATGACCTTCAGATGCAATATCTATTGTGCCCCTACTTTCATCTTTACCTGAGTGAAACAGAATCGATGCTCTTCATCCAGCAATTCCGATTAAGCCACTAGCAAGCTCTGCTGAACCTGCAAGCTTTGGATTTATACTGAATTAATGAAGGCCTGAAGGACCTCCCACATTACATCCACGCATAATGCATCTGTGCCAAGAGAAGATGCAATTACAGTATGGCAGGGACCTTGTAGGTTGGTCAGCTGAAGCAAGGTGACAACCACGAATTGATCATGTGAATGTATTGATAAATGTCCTAGCAGCTATTATAGAACTTGCCACATTCAGATTAATCACCTAGAAGCTGCGTGGTGCCAATGGTTGGTAAAAAAGACGTACATTCCAAGTAGGTTATTTTCGGGACAATGGTTTAAATCAGCTTCTAGGTAGCATCAAATACAGCTGCTTCATAGCAACGAGTCATTATTAAAATAACACTTGATTCTTAGTGTAACATCTATTTTCATAAAACTTTTTTAAAAAAGAATTAGGCAGGAAGATTGTCTTTACAGATCCTTTGTCCCTGTGTGTGCGTGTGTGTGTGTGTGTGTGTGTGTGTGTGTGTGTGTGCGCGCGCGCGCGTGCACGTGCATTGAACACAGTTCTGGAGATCAGACCCAAAGATGTACACCTGCTAGGCCAATCCTCTCCATTGAGCCGCACCCTCAGTCCCCAGACTGAGCAATTGTGAATGTGTTTTATTGACTCTGGAATGGATACATACATAACAAAATAGAACAAAGAAATTAAAAACAAATTAAAAGAATATACAAACTTGATATAAAATAAACTGATAAGTCGTGTCAATAAAGGAAGGAGGAACTACACAATACATAATACTAGGAAAATTGTTCATCCATACAAAAAAAAAAGAAATCCTACTTTACAATAGCCTAAATCAAATAATTAAATTTTTATATGGGAAAAAACTTATACATCTTTGAGTGTGTAGAGGACTTCCAGTTTCAGTGTTGACTGACACAAATCCTGGGCACTACCCACTACCACCACTATCATCAGGAAAAATCCTGGGCACTACCCACTACCACCACTATCATCAGGAAAAATCCTGGGCACTACCCACTACCACCACCATCATCAGGAAAAAAATCCTGGGCACTACCCACTACCACCACCATCATCAGGAAAAATCCTGGGCACTACCCACTACCACCACCATCATCAGGAAAAAAATCCTGGGCACTACCCACTACCACCACTATCATCAGGAAAATTATCTAAGCAAACTGAGCCTGGCTTCTCTTGGACCCATGACAGAACTGAGGCTATGGGGAAAGCTCCCTGAAATCTGAGGAACCTAGGGCAGAGAACGAATCTCAGTCAAGACCAGCTAATCAGAAGCCAAGCACTCAAAGCCAGACCCTGGAGCCACATCAAGGGGAACTCTAGCAGACTACAGGAGGCAGATCATGGATGAGGAGTGAGAGAATGCTAGGGTGATAGTCATAGGGTCCCTGGGTTTCATGGGTTTCACCTCCAGAAACTGCACCAGTTTCTCCAGGTACAAGATGAGGAAAAACCACTGCAAGATAAGAGGAAAAGCCACGAGTTTCTCTGCATGAGTCTGTAGCACAATTAATCAAAACCCAGAGACAGATATTGGGGTTCAACCTGAAGATCAGAAAAGCAAAGCAGTCAGCCACTAGAGAACTTTTACCTCTACGAAATCTTCAGACCGAAAGAGAGTGAGTTCTTGTCTCATCGTGCCTCATATTCCTCTCTAGTGCTGGAATCAAAGGTGTGCACCACCACTGCCTGCCCTGTATGGCTGACTAGTGTGACTGTTTTGCATTCTGATCTTCAAACAAGCTTTATTTATTAAAATACAAATGAATTATCACTACATGAGTCAGCTTTCCTCAGCAAGGGATGAGACCCACTAAATCCTTACTATGCATTGCTTGTTCTGTGACTTCTGGAGAGAGGCTGCATCAGTTGGGGTTCTCTAGAGGAACAGAACTGATCGAGTAGATCCAAATTAAAGGGGGGTTATTAGACTGGGCCTGCGGGTATTGGAGGAGGCTGCTTGTTGGTTCTTGGCCTCTTAGCCCCAAAATAATCACACAGAAACTATATTAATTAAATCACTGCTTGTTCTATTGTTCTAGCTTCTTATTGGCTAACTCTTACATATTAATTTAACCCATTTCTATTTATCTGTGTATCGCCATATGGCTGTGGCTTACCGGCTAAAGTTCCAGCATCTATCTCCAGCAGGACTCCATGGCTTCTCTCTGACTCTGCCTTCCTTCTCCCAGCATTCAGCTTAGTTTCCCCCACCTACCTAAGTTCTGCCCTGCTATAGGTCCAAAACAGTTCTTTATTCATTAATGGTAATCCCAGCATACAGAGGGAAATCTCACATCATGCGGGCACACACATATGATCCCAGCCCTTACAAGGCAGAAGCAAGTATATATGAGTTTGAGGTCTGGCTTGTTCTGCAAAGTCCATCCCCATCTTGGCTTTCTAACAAAATCTGCAAAAAGTGGATAATCATCTTTAGTTGATGATTCAGAGCCAATTCTCAGACTCATAATACTCTCTCCCAGGGTTTTAAACATATGGTATGAAAAAAGTCTTAACATGGTCAACCTTCAGTAAAATTAAATGTGTGCATGTGCATGTGTGTATGTTCATGTGTGTGCATATGTGTCTGCGCCTATATGTATGCATGTGTTGCATGGTATATGCATGTATGTGTTAACATGAATGTGTGATGGTTTGAACGAGATGTCCCATGTTTAAAGGTTTGAATAGTTGGTCTCCAGTTGGTGACACTGTGTAAGAAGGCTTAAGAAGTGTGGCCTTGTGGAGGAAGTGTGTCCCTGGGGGTGAGGCTTTGTTCTGTTTTATTTCATATTGAATATTTTGAGAATTATGATTTGGAAAGCTGTTGGATAAGCCTTGGATGTTTATCTCAATACATGTGTTCTGTGAAGTATGCCATACAGAATTACTGAAAACCTTTGCCATGTCTCAACACTGAAAACTAAATATTGTTGCTGAGGAACTGGCTTGCCTTTGTTTAGAAGCAAATTACATCATTGTATTTTTAGTATCATTTAGTCTGGAACACTGATTGCAACATAGGAGGGGGGAAAAAAATCCCTTTCTCCAGGGTACTCACTGTGAGGACCTGTAGAAAGTGGAGAGGAAGGGAGAAAGACACAGAATTGCTAGAATATTCCAAATAAAATTGTGAGTTCATGAATATATTTAATTAAATGCATGTGTACCCAGCACCAAAATCGTTTAAATAAAAAGCAAAAATTTCGTGGACAAACACAAAAAAGCAGTGACTTTACATTTGCTCCCTCCATGTGTTAGCTAGAGATGCAGAAGTTTGTGGAGTCAGAGCTGTGTCCCCATCTGCCACTTGGCTAGCTAACACAGAGCATTGTAAACACATCAGCTTAAGGTTCAAGACAACACTGTGGCCCTCTCAAATGAAAAGAATGATACAAAATTGATCATCCTCTCACAGCCATGAAAATGAGTGTTCAAACAGCCATGAGGTTTCTGTCCTACCCAGTCCCTCTATGTTAGCCACGCCACCCACAGCCATTTAGTCCCAAATAAACGCACAGGGGTCTACATAGTAGCCCATAATTCTTGTCTGTGTTAGACACATGGCTCGGTACCTTTTTCGGCGAGGCAGTCACATCTTGCTATCTCGTTTCCTCTATGGCTGGGTCATGACTGCAGACTGAGCTTTCCTCTTCCCAAAATTCTCACTGCCCCATCTCTACTTCCTGCCTGGTTTCCCTGCTTCTGCTTCCTGCCTGGTTACCCAGCCTATACTTCCTGCCTGGCTACTGGCCAATCAGCATTTTATTAAACAAGTACAAGAAACAAATCTTTACAGGGTAAAACCATTGTCCCGCAGCATGTGACAAGTGAAACAGGCTGTGAAGTCAAGAACATGAGTGTAAAAGTGCAACACTTGGCTGACACAAGAGATGGGAGACGTGCAAGTGTCCACAGCAGCACCTCTGAAAGCCACTCACAATTCCCTAAGTCAAATTAGATGCCATTGTCGGAAGGGCGTCCTCGGAGCAGGAACAACTTATCCCTGCAGATTAAGAACAGAGTGGTCAGGCCAGGTGGTGGTGGTGGCGGCGCACGCCTTTAATCCCAGCGCTCGGGAGGCAGAGGCAGGCGGATCTCTGTGAGTTTGAAGCCAGCCTGGTCTACAAGAGCTAGTTTCTGAGACAGCCAGGGTTAAAAAGAGAAACCCTGTCTTGAAAAACAAACAAACAAACAAACAAAGAACAGAGTGGTCATTCCATCTGTTAGTACCCTCCTCCACTTGGGTCATTCAGGTCATTAGCAGAAGACCACAGCTTACAGACACTGTCGACTTGTTATATATATTTTTTGACTGATTATTATTTGAACTTCAAAAATCCCAGTTTCAAGATGACCACCCATAATTGAAATAATAATATTAATGTCCTATTTTAAATGATGCTCACAATGTAATCCAAAAACATGGAAATAAGTGTGTCTTTCCAGCTTCTCGGTGATGTCAATGCAAGCTCACTTAAATCAGCAGTGCTGGAAATAGGCACACTACAGAAATTGGCAAGAACCGAAACGCAAAGTTTCACCTTTCGGGAACTGTTGTTCAGGGCACTCACCGACACAGCTCTGTGGTTCTCCTACTAGCAGCTCCTAGCTCTGTTAAACCCAGAGGCTGGGCCAAGGATTCTGCATGGATTCGCACTTGGGGTGCGACAGAAAGGAAGGACAGTGTGAAAGCAGTGTCCTGCTAGAGAGACACAGGACGTGCCACCCTCAGCAGAACCCATGCGCAGGCGAACCTGGCTGTTGTCGGGAGCACAAAGGAGAAACGCAGCAAGGATGCTTAATGACCAGCTGTTCTGACCGGGACTGTAAAGATGCCGCTGAAGTTCTACCGACAGACACACTAATTGTAGTTTACAGCTGCCCAGCGGTAACCCTCAATTATTTGCTTAGTAAGGTTGTGAGTAAGCAGAGTCGCTGGTGGGTGGGGCTTCAGGCTGAGAACTACGCAAAGGCATCTGCCTGGGAGTAGGGGTGAGGGGAGCAGGAGCAGAAATGAGCCTCTCCTCCACTTGCCTGCTACAGGTGCCTGATTCTTTAAACTCCACAAAAGTACACTGTGTGCTGATACAACACTGGGGAAGGAGTTCGTGATTACATGCAGAGATTAAGAAGCGTGGGATAGGGAGTCATTTAAGCATAGTCATAGGAGCATAGGATTATCCTTCTTGGGACTCTGTCACCATCTTAGATTACACAAGCTCACCCTACTGTTCGCACAATGACGTTATCCAGTGACTTGGTCCTCTGAGTGTAGCTCCCTGCTCAGCAGCACATGGCCATGTATGAATGCCAAGAAGAACAAAGAATTTTTGCTCTTTAATAAAAGGAGGCTTTCCCTAAAATTCATAGGAACTACTTAAGACATTTTCAAACCTAAAGAATTCTACCCAGGACAGCTCTGCCAATTCGATCTTTGACACACTTCCACTACTCCAAACACTTAACAATGACAGGGTTTTGTTTTGGCTGTTGCTGTTATTGCTTTGTTGACGTTGTTGCCAGATTCTAGCACAAGGAAACACCACCAAGCCAGACACAGATGTGCAGAATGGGTGCGCTGGGAAAGCAGGGAGCGAGATGTACGAGCAGAAGGGAGAGAGAGATGGTGGCAGAGAAGACAGCTGAGGGAGGAAGGACACAGTGTAAAGAGCACTGGCAAAACCACACAGAGTGAAGCAGGGTGACAGTCACTGAGCTCCCGCAGAGCCCCACAGCGCCTCTAGCAAGGAAGACCGTCACCTGTTGGAACACTGGGTCGCACATGCGTACTAAATGCTAAGGCCAGCAGCAAAGGAAGAGAAATGTGGTTCAGGCTGACAAACCTGCACAGGGATCGAACGGAACGTGGAGCACATGTCTGGTCAGCCTGTCAGAAGGTGTGCTCTGAGAAGATGGGGACAAAGGAAAAGGACCTAAAACAGCACAAGGAAAGTGTGGCCTCAGCCATGCACACAGGCTCCCTGATGGTCAACTATCTGAGTTTGCTTCCTGTTTCTGTGATAAAACATTGACCAAAAGCAATCTGAGGAGGAAAGCATCTGTTTCATGTTACAGGTTACAGCCCATCATCGAGGGAAGTCAGGGCAGGAACTCAAGGCAGAAACGTAAGTAGAAATCATGGAGGAACAGAACTTTTGGCTTGCCTGCAGGCTCACATTAGACTACCTTTCCCATACAGCTCAAGCCTACCTGCCTAGGGATGGAATTGCGCACAATGTGATGGGCCCCCCTGCATCAATCAGTAATCAAAGTGCCCCACGGAAATGCCACAGACCTGTCTGATGGAGGCAGTTCCTTCATGTAGAGACCCTCTTTCCAAATGTGTTAAGTCAACAACCAAGATTAGCCAAATGTCCATTCCAAAGTGCATTGTCTGATTCTATAACATCTCTTCCAAGGCTCGGGGATATCATAGAGGCAGAAGGAAGAATGGAAGAACCAGAGGAAGTGGAGGTGGTGATGTAGAATGCTGACTCCGGGGGGCAACACAGCTGTCACACCAATTCACAGCAGCTATGAATGTGCCCGTCAACATCCTGTCATAGAGAGGGAAGAGCGCAGGGCCACCACTCCATGCGAATGACTGTGCTGCTCATGGCTGGTGGGAGGAGAGGGAGATTGTTTCTCACTGGTGTGAGGTGCCATGTTCTTGAAAACGCTCATGTTCCTGGAACCAACTCACTGAGTCAGAAAAGAAAGTGGACATGACAGTAGAAGGGAGGGGAGGCTAGCTGGAGAGAGAAGGAAATGGGAAGAGAGAAGGAGGACAAAGAGAAGGTAACTGACGAGGAGGAGTAGAACATGGTGCAAAGTGCCATGTGTAGGTATGGGAAAGCCATAATGAAATCCCTTCGTATCTGCTAATGTTCACTTTTCAGAGTCGGGACCCCAGCTCTGTGGGGCACATGTGTTTGCACTTACCTTCTTGTCGGACTACTCCCTCTGAAGAGGTACGCAACCTTCTTCCATCTCTTCTCAGTTTGCCTTGATGTCTATTTTATCAGACACGTCAGGATAGCCACAGCAGCTTGTTCGAATTTCCATCCACTTATGACTGAGAAATACATACTAGTTTCTACCACTATGTTGAGTATTTTTCTGATTGGCTGGGTTACTGTTTATTTTTTCCTTCTCCCCATTAATATCTGAGGAATTTTTTTGTTTGTTTTGTTTTACTGTGATAGACATGACAGGTTCCTTTCTAACACGCCTTTGTTTACCTGCCTCTCTCATGACTTTACCCTTCCCTCTGCTCTTATAAACTGCGATCCTTTCCCTCTATGGGCAGCCTTAATAGCTCCTGCAATGCTGAGTTAGTGGTCCTCAGCTGTCTTAGCTTTTGTTTGTCTTGAAGTGTCCATGGCTATCTGTCATTTCGACAAGAGCGCTTTATTGGATAGAGCTGTCTTGATTGGCAGTTATTCATTTCCAGGGCTTGTAATATATCACTCAGTGTTTTCTTGACTTTTAGCATTGCTGATGTGAACTATAATGTTATCCTGACATTTTTACCTTTGTAGGTAAGTTGGTATTTTTATTACAATATTTAAAAATATAATACTTTTAATTTTTTGAGAATTTCATATATGCATACAAGGTATGCTGATCTATTTGCTCTCCAGTCCTCTAAAAACCCTTCCCTCCCAACTTCATATCTTACTTTTTCAAATATATTTTATAACCCCCAAGTTTAATATCTGCTGCTGCTCAAGTGGGAAATGGTGACACAAGGCTCCAATTTCAGCAAGCCAATCTCTGTGAGTCTGAGGCCATCCTGGTCTACATAGTGAGTTCTAGGCTAGCCAAGGCTATACTGAAACACTGTCTCAAAGCAAAACAAATTGTATATGTATGCATGTGTGTGTGTGTGTGTGTGGTGTGGTGTGCTGAACATATACTTGTGCCAAGCCCCTGAAGGAAACTGACTCCACCTTCCCAAGAAAGGATCAACTGTCAACAGTTGTAGTAACTAGAGGTAGGGTCTCTGAACCCTCCCCAATCATGCTGGACTGTTGACTAGCTTGACCTTCCGCTGGTCTTATGCAGACAACCACGGCTGCTAAGGTGAAATTATTCCTTACTTCTGTCTATTTGGTGTTATACTCTGCTGTGTTTTGTCATCTGTTTCTTTCACCAGATTTGGAGAAACTTCACATGTGAATTCATTGAATAGAATCCTTAGGCCTTTAGTGTTTATCTCAACTCTTTCTATCCCAGAAAGACTTGGATTGTTTTTGTCTTGACCACACTCTGGCACTTTTGACATTGTACAGGTCATGCTCATTTACTATTATGGATGTTTGGATTTTGTCAACCCATATTCTTTCTTCTGCTTGGTCAAATCCCTTGGTTATGCTTTCCACTCTTATCTGATTCTTTGAGTTTTTCACTTATAATATTTCTATTTGAATTTTATTCCAAAAAACTCAATTTCTTTGCAAAATATTCTTCTAAGTTGCTGGTTTTGTTTGTTCTTGTTGACTTTTTCCTTTGCTACTGATATGTCTTTCTAGGTAAAACACTGAATTCATTGGTTTGTTTGTATCGCTTTTCAGGCCAGTGATCATTTTCATCAGTAAGCTTTTGAGATATTCATCTGCCATTGTACCTACTTCAATGACTCTGAGCTCTGTAGTTGAGGAGGGAATTATCTGTTGGAAAAGTTGCATTTTCTTGATATTTTATGTTTCTCGTGTTTCCATTTTATGAATCTGTTGGTTTGGATATTTCTCCTAGTTTTATTCAAGTGTCATTTGGTTGTGCTGCCTACTCTTGAAGGCTTAATCCTGGTAACACTGAGCAGGGAAAGATTAAATTGCTTTTTCTGGCAGCATTTCCTCCTGCTTACAGCAGAGAGCTGTGCAGTAAAGTTCTGCTGGGTTGACTTCGTGTGGTGGGTTGTATGAGAATGACCCTAACAGGATCATATATTTGAATACTTCATCCCCAGTGGGTAGAATTGTTTGGGAAGGATCAGAAGGTGTGGTGTTTTGGAGAGGGTGTGTCACTGGGGGTGAGCTTTGATGTTTAGACTCTCATCATTCCCAGTTTTCTCACTCTGCCTCATGATTGTGGTCAAGATGTGAGCACTCAGCTGTTGCTACATCAGCATGCCTGCCTGCGTGCTGGCATGCTCCTCGCCTTGATAACCATAGACTCTAACCTTCTGGAACCATAAGCCCTAAATTCAGTGCTTTCTTTTCTAAGTTTTCTTGGCCATGGTGTCTCTTCATAGCAACAGAACAGTTACTAAGACATGTTCTATTGATGAACCATCCATCTACTTTTCTGTGCTTTTCAGATATCTCTGTACTTTACTTCTGTCTTAACATTTAATCAGGGGCTGGTTTATAGTTTCAGAGGCTTAGTGCATTATCATGTTGACAGGAAGCATGGTAGCATGCAGGCAGATGTTGGAGCAGTAGTTGAGAACTACATCCTGATCCATGGGGGAAAGAGAGGGAGACTGGATCTACATAGGCTTTTGAAACTCAAAGCCCACCCCCAGTGACACTCTTCTGCCAATAGGCCCATGCCTCCTAATCCTTCTAATCTTTTAAAATAGCAACACTCCCTGGTGAGTAAAACATTCAGATATACGAACCTATGGAGACCATTCTTATTCAAATCACCAAGTTCCTCTACTGATTATAAAAAGTCTTCCTTTCTTTCTGTCTTTGGAGTAGAGACCATTTTTTTCTTCTTCCTACTCTCCTTCACTGGCTCACACAGAGGCAGATTCTAGCGAATATCTTAACCACAATGCCTAAAACTTATGCTCTTAAATTCCAGTTCCAACACATGTCTGCTGAGCAGTCTTAGGCAATTCACTGAGCCTCCATGAATTTTGCTGTCTTGATATGTTGTCTTCATCTTCTATTGCTGTGATAAAACACCATGACCAAGGCAACATATAAACTATTTAATTTGGTTTTCAGTTTCAAAGGATTAGAGTGCACGATGGTGGACCAAAAGAACAGCTAAGAACTCACATCTTGATCCATAGCTACAAAGAAGAAAGAGACACTAAGAATAGCACTGGTCTTTTGAAACCTCAAAGCCCACCCCCAGTGACACACCTCCTCCCATCAGATCACACTCCCTAATCCTTCCCAAGCAGTTCCACCAACTGCAGGCCAAGTATGTAAACATATGAGCCTGTGTGAGACATTCACATCCAACCACTACATGTCATAGGATGTGATTCAGAAAACTGCCACACAGATCACACAGAGGAACCAGCTGTCCTCACACATGTACAGTGCTCAGCAGAAACTCAAATGCCAGTTCCAGTCCTTCCGTAGAGCATGTGCGCAACACATATTCCTGGAACCAATAAATGAATACCAAGTAGAGGTGAGTGTGCGTTGTTTTGCAAATGGAATGTAGAAAAGAATCTTATTAACCAACAAGGCTTTCTTTTAAACACAAGCCAGAAAAAATATAGCCCATTCAATGTTTTCAATTATCTTCTGATTCAGAAATAGAAGATTTCATCCTGACTTATGGAAAACATGATGCCACATCCTGTTTTTTCCCCTCACATTAATTCTTATAAAAGGTTTCAATCATGATGCTACTTTGTCCAAATGCAGCTTTCTCACATGGAGGAGGTTTAGAAAGCAAGGCCTTGTGTCCTACAACCTGCGATAAAGACAGGAACAAACTGCAGCGCCTGCTTTTAGAGGAGACGTTACAGAATTTGGTGAAGCACCAGTCACGGCACTACCAAAGGGACTCTCCTGGCAGTAATGTCATCACATCGGGCAGAAGTCCATGTGAATTCCCTCCACATGTGGTATTCCAGACATCTTGAGCGTGAGAAAGGCTTTGCACCAAGACGAAGTCTGTCCGGCTTGCTAACCCAATGAGTAATGAGGTGTGCGAGGCAATGTGGCACAAGAAGCTTCATCAATCTCTCCCTCCTTGGTGGCTACTTTTGAGATATGTGAAAACTTGATTATCTGATTGCTTTGCTTCTCCGTGGCTCAGAAGCAGGGTCTTCACTCTCTTCACTTCTTCACAAGAACCAATAAGTTTTTAATTGCTGTATGGCATGACCCTCTCAGGACTATACACACACACACACACACACACACACACACACACACGAAATGTATTACAATGTATAAATTCACAGTGTGAAAATAAATTTTCTAAGCTTGATATAAAATGCAAAATACAAAAGAAAAATTGAATATTTAAATACACAAAATTAAACATTTCCATGGTTAGAAAACCCATACATAAATGTAAACAAGAAATAAAACAGTTTTGCTATCTGTGCATGAGTTTATTTTTATGCACAAAAGACACTTCTGGGACTGGAGCCATGACTCTGTGGGTTAACTTCTTGCTGTGCATGCATGTAACAGAATCTGCCTTTGGATCCCAACACTCAGGCCCAATGGCCTGTGCCTGCATCTCTGGTGCTGGGGAGCAGAGACAGGCACTAATGGTTGATTCCAGGATGACTTCAACATTGCCCTGATTCCTTGGATGACCACTATGCATCCAAAAGTGTATAGCTCAGTCTCTGAGTATGTGTGTTGTTTCTGAGGTTATGTTTGTTGTGGGTTCTAGTTTTATTCTACTTATGTCAAAGTTCATGTTTATTAAGGTGTGCCATGCCTTGTGGCCTTTAATATGGTCAACCTTCAAGGTTTCATGTACTACTACAAACAGTTTGTTTGCTATCTGTTGTGTTTCTGTCTGTTAAATTCTGTTGACCTGTGGTTTAATGTATTTCTGAAGTTTCTTTGCCACTGCTTTTTATTTTGCAAGGCCCATCTAAACATGAGAATACAGAACTGAAATCGCTTCAGTCTTATTGTGTCAGAATATGTGTGGCCTTTCATGCCTTTTAATCCTGGTTTTATGAAATTTAGATGCCTGAGATTTGGTACATAAAAATATATAGTATTCACATTTTCTTGACTAGTTATGAAGTATACGTTATCAGATATAAGAATCCATATGCCAGCTCACTTAGGAATCCCATTTGTATACCAGTTTGATCTCCAACTTTTGACTTTCAGATTTGAGATATTTTTCCCAGTTGTGAGCAATTCTGTATCTTGTTTTATAATTAAATCAGTTTGTCTGAATCTGTTCTACTTAGTGTCTGTAGCTATGATAAAACACTTACCAAAATCAACTTAGAAGAGAAAAGGGTTTATTTGGCTAACAGGTCACAGTCCATCAGGCACCCAATACAGGAACTGAAGTACAAGCCACAGGGGAAGGCTACATACTGGCTTTCTCAGTTGCCTTACATATACAGTCCAGGCCCACTGGCCTAAGAGTGGCATCATCCACAATGGGCTGGACCTTCCTACATCACTCAGTAACTAAGAAATGCCTCCAATATGGTAGAGGCAGTTCTTCAGTCGAGATTCCCAGAATATGTAGGCCTGTGAAAATTGGCAGAAACTAACAGCTATCACGTCTTTGAGTTTGTGAGGTAAATCCATCTGCATTAAAGTTTATCAATTAGTTATTAGTTACAATTAATATTAGCTATCAATTAGTTATTTCTGTTGGAAGTTTTTCTGCTTGGTTGGCCTGTTGGGAGTTCTTGTCTTCCTTTCTAGGCTCGTCCATCTCTTGGTCTCTTAGGTTTGGTCTCTTTGGTCCACCTAGGTTTCCTGGAAGGTTTTGGTAATGTTCATTTCCCACTGGGTCCGCCTGTATGCACAACTGTCCTCCAAGGTACTGATTATTTCGTTCACTCCAGTAACATCTATGTCTAAGCTCTGAATTTAGATGCTTCTATGCCTCTTCCTATAACTTCAGTCTGTGCTGCTTGGGGTCTGTTGCTTCACCCAGATGTTGCATGATATTCCCTGTTCCACGACATTCTGTCTGGGGTCCTGATCCCTTGGTTAACCCGAGAGTAGGGAGGGGTTGGGGAGTGAGCTTGAGAATCTGTGCGTTTCAGGTTCCCATACCCCTTTTCTACCACTGTGCATATGGTTTGTTTGACTCTCACCATTGGGCAGCCTGAGTTCTGCCTTGGTTACTTTCAGCTTCTGCTGTCCTCTCCCTGTGGCCCAGTCCTTTGCTCATTTGTGCAGTGGCAGAGCTGAGAATTTGGTGTATGAACCTCTCAACTCTAAGGCCCCATGGAGCTTTTCTGTGCTGTGCCCATGGTTTGTTGTGCTTCTCCCTCCAGGGTAGGCTGAGCTCAGTCCCATCACACTCTTCTCTTTCCCACACCCTTTAAATCACCTCTAGATTGCTTACAATGCCTTGCTTAGACAGTGTACATGCTATGCAAGTAGTTAGACTACATTTTTTTTTTCAGGAATAATGGCAAGGAAAAAAGTTGATGTCAAGCTCCTGTGTCCATTACAGGTGTTCTCATTTGTTTGCTTTTGGGTTTTTTGTTGTTTTGTTTTCTAATCTCTGTTGAATACAAAGATACAGAAGCCAAGGTCACAGAAGCACCAGAACCTTCTTTAGCACTTTGCTATCAAGGATGAACATGTGGTATGCATTTAGAACAGTGCCTGGCTCAAGAATGGTCATTGTCTGGCCATTATTACAATGCCTTGTGCCTCAGAGTCCTGGCTTAGCCTAGAAAGGGTTACACTGAGGTTACCTAAGGTCACACCACTTCCCAACTTAAAATGTCTGTAAGAAACCCAACAGCACAGAGAGTATGCAGGTCCCAGAGCTCAGAAGAGCTCCTGCATCCACCGGCTACACTAACCCCACAATTGCTTGACAACAGATTAAAGGCTGAAGTGTATTTATAAGCAGCTGACTTAAGAATATGCGCGTGAGCAATGGCTTCTAGCAAACAGCTAGTCTCACGCTCATGTGTGCTCCTTCCGTGCCTTGGCCTTTTTGATCCTGCAGGACTTACTTGTGAATGAAAAGACAAATTTTTTTTCTTGCAAAAACTATGATAACGAAGTACATCTGAGAAAAAAGTCTTGTCTTTCAGCAAAGGTGGCCCTGCACGTGCTGCCAGGAGTTCCAAGAGAGCGGCCATCTTCCTTCATCCTTGCTCATCTTCACCCTCACCAAGGACCATCTTCTTAAATATCAACTCCCACTCTCTTTGTGGCTGAGACTTTAAAAGACTGATGTTGGTTCCTGTTCCTTGTTTTAATAAATTAATACCACTGGCTGATTGATGTGGGGGGAACTCAAGTTTACCCCAACTGAACTGGTACACAGTGATTTCCATGGATGCTTGCTCCATTACACAGGGCCCACAGTTTCTGAAACAAAAATCGGCATGTGGTCTGGCAATCAGGAGTCTATTTATAGGGACGGGGTAGTTAGCAAACCAGAAAATCCAGGCCATATGCATGGCATTAACTATATATAATGAATGATGTGTATGAATAATGTATGGACATGTGGGCTGGCTAGTGCTCTCAACTGGCCAACGTACATGAGCAGCCTTTCAGGGTTTGGCTAATTGAGCCACTATGCTGCTCCTGGTCTCCTTTCCAATGACTTATTTAATTGATGTCAATTCTCTCTATGAAATCATTTCATCTGTAAAAATGATAGGTAGCTTTACAATATGTCTTCTCTAAGAGAACTATGAAGTTGTTTTTTAAATCTTTTAATTCATCTAAGAAACACAAGGTTACACCTGGGCACATGCACCATTAATTTAATAAATGTGATTGGATTAATATTTCATTAACTGATTGCCAGTGAACAAAATAAACACGTGCTTTTTTTCAGACATATTTTGAAGTCTTACAAGTATTTGAATGAAAAATAAATATGCCTGTGTGTATTCTAGCCCATTTCTCTGAAGAGCACACAGTGGCAACAAAGGCAAGTGAGCCTTGCCTGGATGGGAGCTAAGGAAGATGGACAAGGACTCAGTGAGTTGGTGTTTGTAACAGACCTTAAACACATAGATGCTGTGCAAACACAATTACCAGTGCCGTCTTTAGATGGAACACTAGCCTCAAAAGTTTTAGCTCAAGTCTTGATATAAAGTATTTATTTTTTCAATAAAAAGTTAATCACAGTGTTTTAAAACTCAAAATCTATTTTAATTATTCATTTGGGTGCTTGTTTAGTTAGGGTTTTTTCTCTACAGGCAATGGCCAAGACCCGAATCATTGCCTCAGCACACCATTCTACTCCCTCTTAGTCCAGCTAGCATGACTTATCAAGACCCAACCAATATCCATACACGGTTATACCATGCGCATAAATGCAGGCTTGGAGCCAACACCACAGATAGGAGACCTCGACTGCATCAACATTCTGAGTAAGCCCAGCCATTAGAGCACAAACAGGCTCTCACTGCACAGAGTGAGTCGTCCATTCTCTCTCAGATGGCCTGAGCAAAGTGCAAGCAAGCAACATCATGAGAAAATACTCCTCTTTGGGGCACTGATGAGAATGGGCAGCAGGTGGGGGCCACACAGTGAGGTTTTCAGCCCGCACCTGACTGGGGGAGAACTGTTTGAGCCTGTCTGATAAAACAGTCAGATGTGATCTTTTAAAAAGTAACTACTCCATGAGATCTGAAAACGTTTTCATGGAAGAGCTGGAGAGATGACTCCATGGTTAAGGGCACTTGCTGCTCTTCCAGAGGCCCTGGAATGAGTGCCTAGCACCAACAGCTGGTGGCCACTAACTTCTTTTATGAATTTTATTTGTGTGATTGGGTGTATGGTGGAGGGAGGGGTACAGACATGTACTAGGGCTGCATGTCTATGGTTTCTGTAGTCTCACACACATGTAGTCAACTGTTTTCAGTCTAAATTATTCTCTTACTAATTTATTATCTGCATGCCTCAGTCTCCTGAGTGCTGAGGTTAAAGATACACCACCACTCCTGGACCTAAGCTTTTCTTCAATTCCTTTTCACAAGTTGGAAGCTTAGCTGTGTGGGATTTTGCCTTGAGGTCACTACTCTCTTTATTCCATTTAACATCAGGCCTACTTTAATCTGTGTATCTCCTTGAATGCAGGATTTAGCTCCATTCCACTTCCTGGTGCTCCTTTTCTGTTCAAATTGTACATTTTGCATTTTTCCTTGCTCAGCTTGTTCCTTTTCATCGTAGATCTTCAGAAGAGTGAACACTAATAACCACACACCAGAGTCAATACTAGGTTTTTTTGAGATTTCCTCTGCCAATGAAATTAATCCAATCTCTTCACTTTTGCCTCAGGTCAACTTTTGAGACAAGGGCAAAAAGCAGCCACATTCTTCTCCGAAATATCACAATAACTGTCTCTAGGCCACATGCTAACATTATTCTCCTCTGAAACCTCTTGAGTCAGCTCCTCACAGTTCAAATCATCTTCAGCACCATTGACTGTCTCCCATGCTCCTACTATTATGGCCTGTTAAGAAGCCCTTAAAGACAATGAGCCTATAATTCGTGATCCTAGAGAAGCAAAATAAGAAGGAGAACCCAAAGACAAACATATAGGCATCCTCATGAATATTAACCTTCATCAGGCGATGAAAGGAGACAGAGACAGAGACTCACATTGGAGCACCGGACAAAAATCTCAAGGTCCAAATCAGGAGCAAAAGGAGAGAGAGCACGCGCAAGGAACTCAGGACCGCGAGGGGTGCACCCACACACAGAGACAATGGGGATGTTCTATCGGGAACTCACCAAGGCCAGCTGGCCTGGGTCTGAAAAAGCCTGGGATAAAACCGGACTCGCTGAACATAGCGGACAATGAGGACTACTGAGAACTCAAGAACAATGACAATGGGTTTTTGATCCTACTGCACGCACTGGCTTTGTGGGAGCCTAGGCAGTTTGGATGCTCACCTTACTAGACCTGGATGGAAGTGGGTGGTCCTTGGACTTCCCACAGGGCAGGGAACCCTGATTGCTCTTTGGGCTGACGAGGGAGGGGGACTTAATTGGGGGAGGGGAAGGGAAATGGGAGGCGGTGGCGGGGAAGAGACAGAAATCTTTAATAAATAAATAAAATAATAATAAAAATAAAATAAAATAAAGAAGCCCTTAAAACATTGCACTGCTTTCCTAATCTGAAGTCCCAAAAATATAGTCAGGCCTGTCACAGAAATACCCCAGTCCCTGGTACCAATTTCTGTCTTAGATAGGTTTCTGTTGCTGTGAGGAGACACCAGGACCACAGCAACTCTTTAAAGAAAAATGTTTGATTAGCATGGCTTACAGCTTCAGAGGTTTAGTCCAGTATCATCATGGTGGGAAACATGGCAGCATGCAGGCAGATGCTACAGCATGCAGGTGCTACAGAAGGAACTGAGAGTTCTACATCTTGATCTACAGGCAACTTTTGGAAGCAGCCTGCAATATGGGCCATGGAAGCTCAGTGGGAGCTGGGCAGAGAACTAAGAAATGGCCATGTCCAGCAGATGGGCCAAGCAGAACATGTCCCAGGAGAAAAGGAGAGACACTTTAAAAGTTTTGTCAGCAAATGAAATCCTGCTTTGCTCATCAGAGCAACAGCCAAAGACAAGGGGTCACCATGTGCAAAAGAACCAGTGAACTTGAAGACAGCACAATCCGATTATCAAGCCAGAAACAGAAAGAAACTGAGTGAAGAGAAGTCAATAGACTTGTGAAAAATAGTATGGACACAATACATCCCATCTTCTCATTTAAATATTTGTGTGAAGGTATTTTATGTCGTATGTTTTTGGAAGTCAATAGAACTTTAAGAATCAGGCTCACCAAGCAGTTACATTTTGCAGCACTGTTGGGTAGATAGCAATGTTACACCAATGCATTTCTCTGGACCATTTATGCTGTGCACTGGAGGGAAAAGGCGGGTACCACAGGGAGATCTGATGCACTGGGGGCAGCGAGGACTGAGCAGGGCCTGGGTAGCCTCTGTGCAGAGCTGTGCTGCGGCGCCCTTGAAATGCTCACTCTGGAAGCATTTCATCATGCTTGCATTGCGCGATGGACCAGCGCTCTACAAGTAGCAGGTCCTGCCTGGCGTGAAGATGAAGGACAAGAAGACATAACACAGAGGCAAACAGCCCAAGTCAAGATAACTGTATATAGCCTGAGGGAATGGGCTGAGCCAGGCCTGGGTGGGGTTTGAGGTTGGAGACCCCTGGAAGAGATTATGCTGGGGAGCAAGACAGCCATGCAAAAAATAGGAGGTGCTCCTGGAAACATAGGAGGTGCTCCTGGAAACTGACGGGCTGAAGGTGTAGCTGTTCTGAAGGTAAAACACACATCCACATGTGGACACCTGATGCTGTTTAAAATAAATACTATTTCAAACTTGAAAAGAAGGCCACAGGGCAAACTGAGCTAGTCAAGGGAAAATTATGTAAGATTAAAGCCAGCTTAGGTTGCCTTCCCTCAAACCTCTGAGGTCTTTTTAAAATAATCATTTAAGGGGCTAGAGAGATGGTTCAGGAGTCAAGGACACTCGTTGTTTTGCAAGGGTCCAAGTTCAGTTCCCAGCACCTACACGGTGACTCACAATCTCCGGTAATTCTAGTTCTGGATCCAGACCCGATGCCTTCTTCTGGCCTCTGCAGGAATCAGTCATCCACACTGTACACACACAAACATGCAGGTAAAACATTCCAATGAATAATACGAAATTCTGAAAAAACTATTTACTTTAAAGACAAAGAAAATGTAAAAGAAAAAGTCATCCCAAGTGCCTACAACTCTGACCAAAATACATGTGGGTTGAGACAACTCGCAACAGCTGTGGAGGGCTACAGGTAAAAGAAGTAGTTGGGAACAACCAGAGTGGACCAGTCACTGGGTTCATAACGGCCCCATTGCTAGACAAACAGAGCAAAGTGCGAAGAATTTAGATCATGTTTAGATGCAGAAAGGTATGAGCCACTGTGGACCATGTAGGCAGAGATAAGAATACAAAGGAACTAGGAGTCACGTTGCTTTTGCTTCCCCATTACTTCCCATCACTCTTTTACCATCAGAAAAAAAGTATAAAAATTAATAAGAATACGAATATACGTAATGACTTCTATCAGGAAACAAAATGTCTAACAAATACACTGGAAGGAAAGAATCGAACCGCTTCTGTGGCAGATTCACCGAGTGTGACATTTTATGTCTCCACAGCTTTCTTGCATGATCATGACTAGCCAATAAATAAAGAAACACAAACGGAAACGAAACATTTTTCTTCAAGAGAAACCGAGGCATTGTCCTGTCACCGTCATGAAACCTCCCATGAGGACATTTCAGATTGGGGGCTCTCGCCTGAGTCACCGCACAGACAGACAAGGCTGTCATTTCTCAGCTATTTTCTTCCAGGTTTGTTATAATACAACCCCCTGGTGCTACTTAAAATGCTTCTCATTTTGGTGTTTCTAGGGAGTATTGCTGTTTCGTAACCGATAGCTCAGCAGTCAGGAATTTTGAATTGGTAACAAGACAGTTGAAATGTAAAATTACAGTAGCTGATGGGAACAGAGCCAATCACATCTATCCTGGTAGTTTGTAAAAAATACTATTTGTCTTTAAAACTTATATATGGTGAACTAGGAAGGATTTTAAGTATAAGTTTACATGCACACACATACCAATTACATATGTATTTGATGTATGTACATAGTCAGCCACGATTTCCTCACCTGCATCTTCAGTAACTTAGGATCAAGAATATTTGAAATATTTATGTGCTTGTTATTTTAAGTGCACGCCTGCTTGTATATCTGCACACTGTGTGTACAGGACAGAAGTCAGAATCCATGGAACCAGCATTATAGATTGTTGTGAACCACGAGGAGAGTTCTAGAAAAACTGACCCAGGTCTTGTGGAAGAACAGTCAGAGATCTTAGACACTAAGCCTTCTCCCCAGCCCCAAAAATATTTCTTAGCTTGCCTATCATGTATAAAGCACATAGTTTGATTCTCAGTACCAGAAAAAGGCTATCTCTTTAGAAGTTACATCTGCACTCATGTGCAGACCTTTACCTTGTCATCATTACCTAAACAAGCTAGTAGGATAATTGTTTACGTACTTGCATTGTGTTTGTGTGGTGATATAGAGAGGATGTAGAGTATGCAGGAGAATCTCCCAGGTTTTAAGCAACCACTACTCCATATCATGAAAGGGACAGAAGTTACTGGGCTTGCACGTCCAGTGAGCTCCTTAATGGAGACAGTTAGTTAAGAAAGGAATTAAGTCATCAGGGGATTCTAGAGGGGAAGGTTAGTGTGCTACGCTACATTTTTAGGTGGTTGAAAGGTTTATTTTCAGTAAAATTATGAATAAGGCACGGATTGCATTTTAAGTCAGCGTGCCTCTTCTCCCAGCAAGCATAGAGGTTACCAGGTAACTAGGCAACCTATGTAAACATAGGTAGATAGATGATAGATGGATAGATAGATAGATGATAGATCAACTCAGAGTAGTTTGAATATTCATTACCTTAAATTTCTATGATTTATTTGTAGTAAATACATTTAGAATCCTCTTCTACCATTTATTTGATAGACATGAAGTATTCTTAACAATGAAATCAACTTTTTATATGCTTAAGAAAAAATAAAAATGTCATAGTTACATGGATATAATTACGGTATGGCACACAAGGTTACAGTTGATGACAGCTGCCTTCCTCTTCTTGCAGCAGATGTAACCTGCCCCCCAAACACACTAGGTTGTAGTAATAAGAGGAGCGGGGCTGCGTCCCCAGCACCTCGGCTGCCTGGCTAGCTCATGTCCGAAATAACAACACACAAACTGTATTCATTTAAACACTGCTTGGCCCTTTAGCTCTAGCCCTTACAGGCTAATTCTCACATCCCAATCAACCCATCTCTAATAATCTGTGAGCACTGGTCTTACCGGGAAAGATTCAGCATGTCTAACCTGGCGGCTTGCTTCATCGCGTGCGTCTGCCCGGGAGAGCGGAGCATGGCATCTCTCTGAGGCATCTGCTCCCGAGAGGAGAGCTGTGGAGTCTGAGCTCACTTCCTCTTCTTCCCAGCATTCTGTTCTGTTTACTCCTCCCACCTATCTTCTAACCAATGAGGGCCAGCAGTTTCTTTTTATTTAACCAATGACCTTCCTCCATCACTAGGTCTTTAAAATGTGCTCGACTGTGCCTAATGAAGAGACAGGATTGTAATTTGCTCCCCTTTTATCTTTTCTCCCCTTTTGATGAAGCAAGACAAATAAAAGTCACCTCGATACTGCACAGACGTCACCTAGAGACTGCAGCAGAACAGCCTCAGGAGGACTAGAAGATCTAATCCTGTCTACTTAGTCTTCCGATTCTCCATGTCGCCTCCTCTGACAAAGCCCTCCAATGAGACAATATGGCCATCTCTAGCTGCTTCCCCGACGGGCAGCCTTCTGGTTCCCTTCTGACATGTCGATCTGTCCTCGGGTCTCATGAGATTTCCTTCCTCCTATGGGTATCAGGAACTGATACTCTCAGAAGTCCATTTCGGACCTCAGCATCCAGCTCTCCCTTTGCTGTGTGAGTCTCTTCCCCACCATTCAGATAACAATGCTGAGAGGACTGAGATGGAGAAAGAACAAGGGCCTGCGAGATGGCACACGTGACGGGGATGGATGGAAACCGTGGAGGGCTGATTCTGCCTCAACCTCCTGATTTCCCTGTGTGATAGCACATGTGATGGGTATGAGCGGAAGCCATGGAGGGCTGATCTGCCACAGCCTCCTGATTCCCCTCCCCAGAAAAGGGCAGATAGGGCATCACCCCTCAACTTCCACTTCCTCTGAGGTCTTTCCCTAGAATCGCTGGTGTCTCGTCAGGGCCAGGCTGTGTTTTCTTGAGGAATGAGTGAGAAGCCTCGAAATCAGAGAAGATCCAAGCATGGGACTCGGGTGGAACATTCCCAGCCTTACCCCGAATGCTTCACTGAGCTGTAGGTGAAATCAGAGGAGCAACAAGAGTAAGGGACGCAGGGTACCAGAGGCTTCTGATACAGAGAGAAAGACTAACACACCTACGTAAAGTCCTCCTGCTATCCGAACGCGGATCCTTGGAAATCACTTACAATTGGAGATTTGACTCGGCGTAAACCTTATTTCTAATCTATTTCTCCAAACTGTGCAATCTGGTTTGATATTTAGAGCAATGGAGCTGTTACCTAGCAAGGCTGTCTTAGAAGGAATGGCTGTGGGATGGAGGAAAAGTGCTCCTAAAGTGATGGTTAGGACCTTTCCGCTGCTTCAGGGAGTCACACGCTTCTTACTCCCAGGACAGCATGCCTCTTCCCCAGGGAAGTCACCTTTATCTTGCAATTTGACTTCTCCACCAAGGGTATGCCTGAACGCTCTTGTCACTTCGGGAGGAAGACTTGGAAACTAGCGTGCAATGTTCCACATGAAGAGGATGAGTTAGGAAGCAGTGAACAATGTACGCCTCCCTCTTCTGTCTCCCAGACCTTCACATGAGCACTTGACAGACCGAACTGAAACTATCCACTCAGTCCTCTTGCCATCAAGGTCTTCGGCACATGGTATAAGTCAAGGGAACCGTGAATGACTCCATGAACAGCAGATCCTTGCTTGGTACCAGACTTACAGCTGACACTGCATAGGGGTAGCTTTCTGTTTGTGATATTAAACAGATAATCTATGTACTAGGGCCCACTCTGGATGTTAAAGGAGGACACAATGACAAACAAGTTGCATTATATCTTTATTGGTTTCATTTGAAAATGTAGACTCCGACAGGGGGAGCAGGCTGGGAAGGGTGGGTGAGAATGCTCAACTTGCAGCAGGGCCCAGGGAGTTATTGGTGGAAAGAAAACAGGAAGTAGAAGCAAGGTTCAGGCAGCTGGATTGGTTCCTGATTTTCTTACCTGAACTTGGTTTAGGTGGTTGGCTGTCTGTGTGGTAGTCAGATGACTACTATTGTAATTAGCCAATCCAGCCTGTTAAGTCACAACTCACAACCCAGAGATATCCTCCAACCAGACTTAATGCAATTCAGCACAGTTCTAAATGTTTGCAGCTAATCCAGGGTCTTGGTTTCTTCCAATGAGCCTGTAACAGTCCCTTCCTGAGGGCCCTATGCTAGAGAATCAGGGTGCACATGGCTGGGTGGTGGAGAGAGGTAGGAAAGACAGCATGTGTGGGCCCCGCAGACATCTTACTGACAATGTAGGTGAACTCGGCTCTGTGTATGACAATTACACAGATAAAGAAAAGGATGATGAGGGTCTGTAGAGCTTGAGGGGTATACACAGTCCCCTTTGTCAAAGTCCTTCTGAATATCACCGTTTTAAAATATAATTTTAGTGGAAGATGAGCATCTCAATATTATACACGTAATTACATTTAGTTTAATTGTAAATACTGCTAAAAATTGACTACCTTGAAATCAGCACCAGTAGGGGTCAAGGCAAGCTTTGCTGGTCTAGAAATTTGAAGTGTGTTAACTAGTAGGGGGCAACGTTTCTCAACCTCAGCTGAACTTCAGAATCAGTTGGGAATTCTCTGAGAGTGCTGAGGTTCTGGTTCAATGGATATTGATTGGGACCCAGTCATAGGTGTGTTGTGAGGTGTCCAAGTGAGTCTAGCACACAGTCAAGATTAACAGCCACGGACCTAGGAAAAGACCATGTTTTGCAGGTGAGCTGTAAGCCAGGATGAACCCAGCGGTGTTTGCCCCATACAAAAGACCTGAGTTCCTTGGTTTCAACGCTCTGCTTTTCTTCAGGGTCAGCATTTAAACCAATCTAATACGGCAGATGGGAATCCAGCCATGTTCATGCAAAAGGCTGTTTTTCCACCCAAACCATTCCCTGTGGGATTTCAAGTAGCCAGCTCCAGGCTGTGCACTGAGATCCCACTTCCACTTAGCATAACCATGTATAATACATGTGACTTCTCAGAATACGACTGAAGATGTTGGCGCTTCAAAAATAGCCGCCAGATGCCTTCTTTTAATGCGCAGCAAGTTAAAAAAAAATGTGGTTTACTTCTGTAAATCACTCCCATATCTGACTTCAAGACAGTTTCACTACCCCAGGGATGGACTAAATAGAGTCTGTCTGTCCAGCTGGCCAGCATAAAAAGCCAACTAAGTAAGTAACCGAGTGTCCCTAACATAAACCATTAACCAGCTAAAGGGAGTATGGTTAACACTTACTAATGACCAAATCCAATACCTTTATCATTGGGGTGTGTGACTGTTTCGAGCCTCTCCTTATTAGAAATTGTGGGGAAGTTTCCTACACAGTAGAAATGCAAAATCTTAGCCCCTGTCCCTAGTCTACTGACCTATATGCCATGAACTAATGTCAGTGGATGGAAAAGATGAGGAGCCACAGGATAACGAAGGAGGCATGTTTGACAAGACCTGGTTCTGATGGGATGTTAGAGAGAACAGTGAAGTTAAAGATGATTCCCAGGTTTCTCCGGACCAATTACTGAGACTCCTCTGGAGGAGAAGAGGCCCTTAGATCCTTCCCCGTCTCCACCAACTTTGTCCACCCCTTAAGAATATTGTTCACTGGAGTTCTTTGTTGACCTGTGGCCCTCCTTTCACACCTACCTTAGAGTCCTCCTCTCTCCTGTGTACACTCACAGGATGCTCAAGGACCTGAAGGTACACTGAGCTCCGTTTATCTTGCCCCTTGGAACCTCGTATACTTGGCTTAATCTCCCAGCTGGTAGAATGGATGTGTTTCTTCCCTGTTGGCTAAAGAGAAAATGAAAGCCGGAAGGTAGTCTCACATTGGACTCCACATGCAATCTCTTGCCACCTCCTATTTCTCACTCCTTTAGATCTCCAGTATTGCCCACCTCGGCCTTTCTGTGAGTCCATTGCTTCCCATATACACTGCAACCTTCTTGTTTTCCCTAGCTCCCTTCTTGTTGATTCGCCTCATCTTCCCATCCTTGCCCCACCCTGATCACCTTTACAGCCTTGTCTTTGTAGGGTAAAAGGAACAACTGGAGCAGGAAACCAACCAATCACTGAACAGCCTGACTCTGAACCCAGAGTCAGAGAAAGAAACACACCCCAGAAACACACCTGGGTCAGGGAAAGAAACTTCTTTATCCCTTAACCCAGGATTAAAGACAGGATTCTTTGACTCTAAAACTAGTGTCAAAGAAACACACTTTGTCCTAGAGTCAGAGACAGTAAAAGAAATATGCCCTGATCCTAAGATTAGAGTCAGAAGCTAAAAAAGGACCAGTGAGAGAAACACAGTTTGGCCATGAACTCAGAGCCATCTCTGCCCAGCAGCTCCTTAAGGGGAGCTGAGCAAGGCCAAGCAGTAAAAATTCACAACTTTTCTCCCGAGCCAGAGGAGATTGCTACATTTGTGCAGGGGCTTCCCTTTAGCAAAGGAAGAAACATCTTGGGCCAGAGAAGAAGTAGACAGCTCTGCTAGGACTCTCCCTTAAGGGAGCAGAGCAGAGCTCAGATGTAGCTGCTCTCCAGGAGAGGAGCAGGATGGCTATCTCCTGCGGGGAGACCATCCCCCACCGCACCCCAGCTTCAGGTAGCCTGGCTTCCCGATAGTCAGGACACCTGTTCCCCGGGGCTGAGCTGTCCTGTCCTACTGTGGCTCTATCCTCCAGGGCTAAGCTGTCCTATTGCGGCTCCAGAGTGTCCTATTGCAGCTCTCTACCCCTCCAGAGCAGTCCTTTCTGACAGGTCAGGATATCTCTGCAAACTACAACTGTAACACCTCCCCTACAGCCTCCTGTTGCGCACTCAACATTAGCATTCTCATCTTCTGCTAACGTTGCCTCTCTGAGTATACACAGGAGCCAGGCCCCTGTACTGCATTTGGTTCATTTGTCTGTGAATGTGCTTCGTTTTTTGGTCCCTAATACGGAGAAGATAAAATGGCTCATCAGTAGAGGCTCGGATGCCTTTTCATGTGCAGTATTCAAGATGCCCTGGGCAGCTCACAGAATGTGAGAGAGAAGGAGGATTGAGTTTTGAAGGCCCAGAAGACAACTTCACCTTCATATTCCCTAAACTACCACCACTCTCTCTTGCAAGCCGGGAGTAGAAAGGACCGTCAAATGCTCTATTGAGAGAACCATTTATCCATATGGCGCTAAGTGGCTCCTGCTAAAGAGTCCAGAAATAGCTGTCATTACTGAGCACCTGCTGGTTCACTCATCCCTCATTTCTGCGGCTGTGAATGATTTCCTCTGGGCCCGACACGGCCATTGCCATTATGGAGCAGAAACTGCGATTGTGACCTACAGAACAACCTTGGCTCTGTAGTCATGGCAATGAAATGAGCAGAGCAATTCAGGAAAGACTGGTTTATGGTCATGGTAACAGGGTTATTACTACTTCCCAGTATAAAGAGAGAGGGCAGAGTCACAGGATCCTAACCAAAGGTTCCAGCCTTCTACCTGCTGCTCAGCTATGCATAGTACTGAGGGGAGAGAAGAGTATATGAGGGGGAAGGCTCACCAAGGGTAGACTTCAACCATATACTGTCCATGAGGTTACCACCCAGGGTGAAGTGGTGCTTTTTCAGTAGGTTCATCTTCTCCTGAGTCTCCCACACCTCACCCTCGGTCCCGTAAACCAGTCCAGCAAGCTTTATAGCTCACGAATCTCAACAAGGTGAAACCATTCCCTCAGTCTGCCATCGGTGCTCTTTCTGTGGCTACTTCTTCAAGTCTCCCCAAGAAAACAATGGAACATCAACCCCAGGTGAGGACTAAAGGCTATATCCACATGATTTGTAGCCTTTGCAAGCTATGGAAGAACCCATGAGGCCGATAAACATTTGATTCTACCTCACAGGTCCCCATACACGTGGGACTCAGGGAATCACGGACTGAGAATGTAAAGGAGTGGAACAAACAGTCGGACCTGTAGAGTTGGTGTCACAACCCAAGGTGCTGCTCTTGGCTAGTGATGAATTCCCACAGATGAGTGTGTAGTGATTAAGTGAGCAGAGCTGCGTTCCTGCTGCCCGGCTCCAGGCCGCCTGGCTTATGCCCCGAAATAACAAGACACAAATTGTATTCATTTAAACACTGCCTGGCCCATTAGTTCTACCCTCTTATCAGCCAATTCTCACACCTTGATTTACCCATTTCTAATAATCTGTAGCACCACGAGGTGGTAGCTTACTGGGAAGGATTCTAGCCTACATCCATCTTGGGACGGAGCTTCATCGCGTCTGCCTCACTGCCTTCTACCCAGCATCCTGTTCTGTTTATTCCGCCTACCTAATTTTCTGTCCTATCAAAGGGCCAAGGCAATTTCTTTATTAACCAATGAAAGTAACACATAGACAGATGACCCTCCTCCATCAGGAGTGCACCAAGCTCATGAGAAGCCAGCCAACTCCTCTTTGTCTACCTTCTCTGTCCTTTCCATATCTAGTTCGAAGAGAGAAGGATAAAGAAGTCTGAACAATTGTCGTGGTCCGGTGGCAGCCCAGGACCATAAATTATTTCTCTGGACCTATGTGGAGGCACGGGAATAAAGGAACAACTCACATGGCTTTATCAGAAAAGAAATTCTCAGTGATCCCTCATGAAATCCTGATTCACATCCTGAAAAATTCCTCTCGTTTATTCTCCAAACAACCTTTATGCCAAAACATAAACTTAGGGGGAAATTCATTAGCATTCTGTTCCCTAGGTAACCAGGTGAATGTCTCTGGTCATGTCTACATTTTTGACCACACCTTTCTATGCGCATTTTGTCATGCCTCCCTGGTCTGTATGCTAGCTCTGTCACATAGGCCTGAATTAGCATCAGCAAAACAACATCCTGACCCTTTGTTAGGGTAGCAACAGCCTGTCTGGAAGGTTACGTGACCACCTCAGGGGGAGGGGGGAACTATGGCTTGAGGGCCTGGCTGCCATACCATATAGAAATACGAGCCTACAAACAATTTCACAATTGTGGGAGGAAGAAAAGCGCAGCATTTTATGTCGAGCCTTGTAAACCTACAGCAACTGCAGGATAATGAACAACAATTCCCATCATGCTCTGGGTCCATTTGGTGTCTCTTTATGGGTGCTGAGTGCACTGCTGTACAGCGAGGAGAACAAATGGACGAAGCACCAGCTTCACAGGGCACCATGTCTGCCAATCTGTCTGAACACGGTGGTGATGTGAATGATCCTCCTATAGCTTCCACGGGGCTTATCAACTCACACATGTCAGAGAGATTTACTCCTTAACGCCCCTTGTGGGGAAAATTACATTAACTAAATGAGGTGAATTAGGTCCAGGTTTAGACATTGCCTATTAAACAGAATCTATTACACTGTCAAAGGCACTGTATTGTCTAATCCAACATTTTAAATATGAGAAGTTAGCCCTGGTGGGGGAGTCAGACATCACCTACATTCATCACCCTAAAGACAAAGCTACTTAATAGCTTCAAATGTTTTATTCCAGTGGTCATAAATTGGCTAAATTATAAAACCACAATTAGAAATAATTACCCATGAAGTAACGAAGTAGGTGCCGAAGTCTAGAGAAACAGACAGCTCGGCCCCGCACTCCATCAGTCACTGGAGGGCCTGTCTGAAGAGTGAGGACCCACAAGTTTCACGTCCCTGTAACAGCATTGCATAACCAGAGACAGGGCAGGGACCAAAGGGCAAAGGGGAGCTGCCAGATCATGTTCAAACCTGCGTCCGTCTACTTGGATCACTCAATGCCATAGAGATTACTCTTCTTAAAGTTGACACAGGTAACAATAGTCATTCACCCGTCTTCTAAGTCACCCCTTTATATATAAACTATTCTGTAAACTTCAGATCTTAAAAAGACCTTGTATCGAGAAGCTTCAATAAATAATATTTTTGTCCAAATCATATACTTTTCCCTTATGTACTTATCTAAATATAGTTAGAACTCAGGATTATACATTATATTTTAAGGACATTCTCTGTTAAAATTTGGAATTCCATGAAATCTAACTGAACAGCAAAGTTCTTAATTACTAGTCAAACCTATATATAAACTGTGTGTGTGTGTGTGTGTGTGAGAGAGAGAGAGAGAGAGAGAGAGAGAGAGAAAGAGAGAGAGATCCCTAATTGTGTTTTATATCTTTCTTATGAACTTGTCCTGTGCTCCAGTGTTGCCGGTTCCAGCATCTGCACATCCATTCTGTGATACATTGTCAATGTCGGTCCTTTGAACTATGATAGTGTATATTTGTCATATGACCTAAAACGATCTCTGTAGGTAAGTCCTTATAATATGTGTTATTTTTTATTTAGTGTGTGTCTGTCTGTGTGTGTTGCCTGAATGTGTATATGGTCAAAAGAAGGTGAGGGATCTCTGAGAACTAGAGTTACAGATGATGGTGAGCTAACATGTAGGTGCTAGGAATCAATCCTAGGTCCCGTGCAAGACCAACATGTGCTCTTAACCAGTGAGCCATCTCTTCAGCTCCATGGTCTTTGTGAAAATAATGTATTAACTTTTTGAGAAATTCATACAATGTATTTTTGCCAGATTATGCCCTCTCCCACCTCCCTACCCATCTAGCTTCATGCTGTTTTATTTCCCTCCCCCCTCCCCCTTTCCCTCCTCGTACCCCTCTACCTTTCTTTTGTAAACTATCTAAGTTCAGTTTGGATTGTCCTACCACTACTGAGCTGTCATCCACCCTTCCCTAAACATCTATGCTGCAAATACAAGGGCACCCTCATTCATAAAAGAAACATCACTAAAGCTTGAATCACACATCAAACCCTACACATTAATAGTGGGAAACTTCAACACCCTACTCTCAATACTACACAGGGCAACCAGACAGAAACTTAACAGAGAAATAAAGGTGCTAATAGAAGCTATGACTCAAACGGATTTAGCAGAGATCTATAGAACATTTCATCCAAACACAAAAGAATATACCTTCTTCTCAGCACCTCATGGATCCTTCTCCAAAATCAACCACATACTCAGTAACAAAGCAAATCTCAACAGATACCAAAAAAACTGGAACAATTTCCTGTGTCTTATCGGATCATCGTGGCTTAAAGTTAAAATTCAACAACAACCCTAATTGCAGAAAGCCCACAAATACATGGAAACTGAACAATGCTCAAGTGAATCACCACTGGGTCAAGGAAGAAATAAAGAAAAAACTTAAAGACTTCCTAAAATTCAATGAAAATGACTGAACAACATACCCAAACCTATGGGACACAATAAAAGCAGTGCTAAGGGGAAAGTTCATAGCACTAAATGCCTACATAAAGAAGCTGGAAAAATCCAACACTAGTGAGTTAACAGAATACCTGAAAGCTCTAGAACAAAAAGAAGCAAACTCACCCAGGAGGTCTAGAGGACAGGAAATAATCAAATTGAGAACTGAAATCAACAAAATAGAAACAACAACAACAAAAAAAAAAAAACACTATAAAGAATCAGTGAGACAAAGAGTTGGTTCTTTGAGAAAGTCAATAAAATAGGCAAACCTTTATCCAAACTAACCAAAAGGCAGAAAGAAAATATCCAAATTAACAAAATCAGAAATGAAAAGGGGGACATAACAACAGAAAAGGAGGAAATCCAGAGAATCATCAGGTCATACTTGGAAAACTTAAAGGAAATGGACAATTTTCTGGATAAGTACTGTATACAAAAATTAAATCAAGACCAGGTAAGCAAATTAAATAGACTTATAACTACTAAGGAAATAGAAACAATCATCAAAAGTCTCCCAACCAGAAAAAGCTCAGAGCCAGATGATTTCAGCACAGAATTCTACAAGAACTCCAACAAAGAACTAATACCAATTCTCCTTAAATTGTTCACATGAAAGAAACAGAAGGAATATTGCTAAACTCTTTTAATGAGGCTTCAGTTACCCTGATACCTAAGCCACACAAAGACACAACTAAGAAAGAAAATTGCAGACCAATCTTACTCATGAACATTGATTTTAAAAAAATTACTTAATAAAATATTGGCAAACCGAATCCAAGAACACATCAAAAAAATCATTCACCATGACCAAGTAGACTTCATCCAAGAGATGCAGGGATGGTTCAACATATGAAATCTATCAATGTAATCCACCATATAAACAAACTGAGGAACCCCACGTGATCATCTCATTAGATGCTGAAAAAGCCTTTGACAAAATTCAACACCACTTCATGGGGTATAAAAGACATACCTAAACATAATATAGGCAATATACAGCAAGCCAATAGCCAACATCAAACTAAATGGAGAAAAGCTCAAAACAATCCCACTGAAATCAAGAATAAGACAAGGCTGCCCACTCTTTCCGTATCTATTCAACATAGGTCTTAAAGTTCTAGCTAGAGCAATAAGACAACAACAAAAAAAAAAAAAAATCAACAGGATACAAATTGGAAAAGGAAAAGTTAAACTTTCATTATTTGCTGATGCTATTATAGTATACATAAGTACCCCAAAAATTCTTCCAGGGAATTCCTACAACTGATTAATAAAAAAAAACCTTTAGTACTATAGTAGGATACAAGATTAACTCAAAAAATTAGTAGTCATCCTATATTCAGATGATAAAAGGGCTGAGAAAAAAATCAGAAACATCACCCTTTACTGTAGTGGTATATTATTTGTATTTTGATAAATAAATCTTGACTTAAGAACAGAGGCAAAGCTAAAGCCATTAGAAGTCAGGCAATGGTGACACACACCTTTAATCCCAGGACTTGGGAGACAGAGACAGATGGATTTCTGTGAGTTCATGGCCACCCTGGGCTACACAAGATTCAATGCAGAAACAAATTCAGGTGGTGGTGATTCACACCTGTAATCCTAGTACTAGAGAGTTACATATTTAATCCCAACACTGGAGGGGAATATAAAATGAGAGGGAAGAGAGGCTGGCTGCTTAGTTTGTGGTCGCCCAGCCCTGGTAGAGGTAAGACTTCTTTAGTGGCTTGGTTGCTTTGCTTTTCTGATTTTTGGGTTGAGCCCCAATTTTTGTCTCTGGATTTTTATTATTCATGCTACACTTTACAATAGCCACAAATAACATAAAATATCTTGGGGTACTCTAAACAAACAAGTGGAAGACCTGTATGACAAGAACTTTCAATCTTTGAAGAAAGAAATTGAAGAAAATATCAGAAAATGAAAAGATCTCCCATGCTCTTGGATAGATAGTATTAGCATAGTAAAGATAGCAATCTTACCAAAAGCAAACTACACATTCAGTGCAATGCTCAGCAAAAATTCTTCACAGACCTTGAAAGAACAATATTTAATTTCATATGTAAAAACAAAAAAATCCAGGCTAGCCAAAACAATACTGTACAATAAAGGAACTTCTGGAGACATCGCCATCCCTGACTTCAAACTCTAATACAGTGCTAGTCGCGAAAACAGCTTGGTATTTGCATAAAAACAGACAGGAAGACCAATGGAATCGAATCAAAGACCCAGATATCAATCCACACCTATGAACACTTGATTTTTGACAAAGAAGCTAAAATTATAAAAATAGAAAAGAAAGCATCTTCAACAAATAGTGCTGACATAACTGGATGTTGACATGTAAAAGAATGCAAATAGACCATATCTATCCCCATGTACCACTCAAGTCCAAATTGATCAAAAACCTTAACATAAAATGAACCACACTGAACCTCATAGAAGAGAAAGTGGGAAGTACCCTTGAATGCATTTGGCACAGAAGACCACTTCATAAATATAACTCCAGTAGCACAGACACTGAGAGCAACAATTAATAAATGGGATCTCCTGAAACTGAGAAGCTTCTGTAAAGCAAAGGACACGACCAAGACAAAATGGCAGCCTACAGAATAGGAAAAGATCTTCACCAACCCCACATCAGACAGAGGGCTGATCTCCAAAATATACAAAAAAAAAAAAAAAAAAAAAAAAAAAACCTCAAGAAATTACTCATCAAAAGAACAGATAATCCAATTTAAAAAACGGGGTACAGATCTAAACAAAGAATTCTCAACAGACGAATCTCAAATGGCCAAATGACACTTAAGGAAATGCTTAACTTCCTTAGCCATCAGAGAAATGCAAATCAAAACAATTCTGAGGTTCCATCTCATACCTATCAGAATGGTCAAGATCAAAACACTGATGACAACTTATGCTGGAGAGGATGTGGGGTGAAGGGAACACTCCTGCATTGCTGGTGGGAGTGCCAACTGGTACAGTCACTTTGGAAATCAGTACGGCGGTTTCTCAGAAAATTAAAAATTAATCTACCTCAAGACCCAGTGATACCTCTTTTGGGCATATACCCAAAGGATGCTAAATCATACTATAAGGACATTTGCTCAACTATATGTTCATATACTATGTGTGTTGTTATATGTTTATAACAACGTTATTCATAAGAGCCAGAACCTGGAAATAACCTTGATGCCCCTCAACCAAAGAATGAATAAGGAAAATGTTGTACATTTACACGGTGGAATACTACCGACAGAACAAAATAATGACTTTTTGAAATTAACAAGCAAATGGATAGAACTAGAAAAAAGCCATACTGAGTGAGGTAACCCAGACCCAGAAAGACACACAGTATGTACTCACTCATAAGTGGATATTAGACATAAAACAAAGGATAAACAGCCTATAGCCCACAATCCCAGAGAAGCTAGACAACAAAGAGAACCCTAAGAGACTACATGGATCCACTTAGGAAGGAGAAAAAGACAAGCTCTTCTGAGTAAATTAGGAGCAAGGGGGGGCAGGGAAAGGAAGAAAAGGGAGTGGGAGAAAATGTATAGCTCAATAAAAAAGGACACGCACTCCCATACACATGCAACACTAAATAATACAAACCCTACAAGTAGCCAAGCCTAGTCCTAAAGAGTCTTACTCACTGGCCGGAAGCAGGGCTCGGGAAGTAAGTCTCCCCCGGTGAGTCCAGTTTTCAACAAGACTGAGGACAGCTGCCCTTCTAAACCAATGAGCTCCAGGGGTTTGGTCCAATTTGCCTTCAAGGGAACCTCTTCCAGACATTGTGTTAACTAGGGTTCTCGAGAGAAGCAGATTGACAGTGTGTGTGTGTGTGTGTGTGTGTGTGTGTGTGTGTGTGTGTCTGTGTGTGTCTGTGTGTGTGTGTGTGATTGAAGTGCCTTATAGCCTTATAGGCTGTGGTCCAGTTAGTCCAAAAATGGCTGTCTTCCAATGGAAAGCCCAAGGATCCAGTAGTTGTCCAGTCCACGAGGCTGGATGTCTCAATTGTTCTTCAGTATATGTGGGAATCCTAAAGAAGTGGGTTCTAACACCAGTGAAGGAATGGACTTGCCAGAGTGAAACTGAGTAGGTAGACAGGGAGAGGGAGAGAGAGAAAGAGAGGAGGGCTTCCTTCTTCCATGTCCTTTATAAAGGTTGTCAGCAGAAAACATGGCCCTGATTTAAGGTGGGTCTCCCTACCTCAAAATAATTTAGTCAAGAAAATTCCCTCCCAGGTGTGCCCAGCAGTTTGTGTTCTAGCTAATTCTAGACATAGTCAACTTGATAACCAAGAATATCCATCATAGGAATGTGTTCCCTTGTACCCCAAGTTAACAGAATGTCAGTATACACCTTTTAAATACATCTTATACCCATATCTGTGACCTAAACCTTAAAAAAAAAAAAATTGCCCCACGAGAACCAGTTTCATCCCCTTAAGGCATCATCAACACTTGGAGAAGGCGTCTTCTAGACCCGGTTTTGCCCAAAGCAGCCACAAATCCCTTCTATTGTGGGCATCAGGTCCCAGAATAGAGCCAGGCTGCAAAGATGCCATGGGGCAGTGACAGAACCACACAGCCATGACCCTCACAGGGGTGGCTGCTTAGCGGGCAAACCCTCTGTGCCTTCTACCACCCTCATTGCCTGTGGCCTCAAAGTGGTGTGTGCCCCTCCTAATTCCAACAAGTGAACTGTGGCATTACCCGCGTCTCCCTGCCTGTTCTCAGCAGTGAAGATCCCCTTGCTCGGAGGCATCCTCCTGGAGACAAATGAGTTCTCCAACAGCAAAATCTCTCCCTGAGATGTTTTACTGCAAGCCTTGATTGCTAGTGCTTGCTCCAGTTACACTGTAAGTGTGTGAACTGCAGGGGGCCAGGTGGAGGGAGGGGAGATTGGACCACAGCTGCTCTGTGGGAAAAAATAAGTCTGGGAAAAAGAGGAAATGGGAGTCTATAAATTGGGTGTGAAGAGCCTGCTACAGGGACAGCAAATGGAACTGTAATAACAAACCAGGGCAAGTAAAGGTTACAAAAGAGAGGAGAGCTCCTGCCACCCGGCAGGTGTCTGGCTATCCCGGGTGCAGAGTTTCCTATGTAAAGCCAGCTAGCAGGCAGACCCAAGTGTCAGTTGGAAGAGGGCTATATGTCACGACAGGGAAAACTGTACCTAGACAGGAGTGGGAACCTTGTGGTGTTTATCCTGGATGAGGTTCATGACATGTGGCCAGATGAAGAGCTAGCAGCTGCCATTTATTGGTCTTAGGATGTTCTGTCTTTTACAGCCCTGATGATGAGCTGGTGTGACCAGTAAGTCTGCTGTCTGGTAGGAATGTATGTAGTTGTGTGTATAGTTATTTATCGGCACCAATAAATTATCAGTTGTATTTGTTATGTAAGTAGATGGTAGCAGTTTATCTGTACAGTGTAGGCTTGGAGTACAGAGGGCTAGAGAGGTGTCTAAAAGCTTGTACTGCCCTAGCAGAAGATCCAAATTTGACTCCACACCCCACAGCAAGTTATCTCCCAACTACTTGTAACTCCAACTCTAGGAGAGCTGACACCCTCCTCCGGCCTCTCTGATGGGTAGACACACACACACACACACACACACACACACACACACGATACAGAGTATTCTATCTTGGTACTTACGCTCACACTGATGGACCTCAGGTATGTCAGAACTTGCTTCATAAGATTGGTTCTGCCATGCATGCCCAGACACAGTCTGAAAGCTGCTCTCTCTACAGCACACAGGAGCTCAAAACAGGCATTGTGGAGATGCTGCCCAAGCCCTGTGCAGTCTGTGTTGCTTCTCCGTAAACAGCTCTGGGGCTAGAGGGAAGGCGCCACAGGTAAGAGCCCAGGCTGCTCCTGTAAAGGACCAGAGTTCAGTTCCCAGCCCCACATGGCAGCTCACAACTGCCTGTAAATCCGCCACCTTCCACTCTCCACAGGAACATGCGTGCCTGTGCTGCACATAAACTCATGCAGGCTCATCCAATATGCATAAGTTAAAAACATACATAGATCCTAAAGGAAATGAGCACTGAAGGCGTTTTGAGTAGAGCAGGGGTAGGTGGCTGGGTCTTTGTTTCCCAGCATCAGCAGTGACCTGGGTAGGTGTGGCAGCATGGGATTGGCCCTGGCATCATCACTCAGGGAGATCTGCTCCAGACAGCACAGCTCCCGCTCTCCTGTCCAGAACCCAGGTGTCAGCATCACCTCTGCTCCATTGAGAGGGTGGGTTTGTTGTTGTTGTTTTAGCGTTTCCAACATCCTATGGAGCCATAGTAATCCCTGGAAAGCTCATGCAGGTGGATGGTGTTGAGGGATGCTTTCTATGAGCCAGGAGAGCACTGTTTTCTACGAGAGCACTTGTCAATGATTTCCCCCTCCCCTAGCTGAACACCCTGCCCCTGCAGTAAAGTGTAGACTTTGGGGGTTTCCTTCTCTTAGCCTCATTTACTGTGCCATAGTAAATATGTTCTTTGTTGCTCTATGCTATCTTTAACGTCAACACATAAATGACAGTCCAGTGAGTTATGCCCATGGGCTGATAGCTTGTGTTTAATTTTATGTAAGGAATCTAATTTAATTCTACTTAATTCTACAACCATCTTTCTAGGCTCCCAGGGGGTAATGCCTCCTACTTAATTTTATTTAATTTCTAAGTCATTTCTGTTTAATTAACCCACCTTGTGTCTCGATTACCTGTGGGTCTCTCACTGCTACTGTCCTGTGCCATACAGACTTAGTGTCAATTTAAGAGGTTTTTTTTTCAAGATTTCTTGATGTAAGGCAGCACGAGATGAACCGATGAGCAGTTTCTAAAGCACTCGAGCGCAAACACATAAAATGCTGCTGTTTGATTTTTAAGCAGTGGAGCAAATGGCAAAGAAAACATAAGACCTGAAAACACTGGGTAAAAATGATTCCCCAACTTCCAGGATGCTGCGGTACAAACCTAAACGTTACCAGAGATGCTTTCTGAGGCCAAAAGCTTGTGCTTGGCTGTAACTGTTGGGTGACTGAGTCAGAGGCATGAGCAAGTAGCTCCTTAGACTGCAAAAGTTTTAAATTTTATATAATTAGACTTTTAACTTTTTAAAAAATAATCTTATTTTACATACCAATCCCAGTTCCCTCTCCCTCCTGTCCTTCCACTCCCCCTATCTTCTCCCCATCCCAATCTCCCTTCCGCTCCTCAGAGAGGGTGAGACCTCCCATGGGGAGTCAACAAAGTCTGTCACATCACTTGAGGCAGGACCAAAGCCTCCTCCCTGTAGCTGAGCTCAAAAGAGCCAGTTCGTTCACTAGGGATAAATCCTGGTCCCACTGCCAGTGGCCCCACAGACTGCCCAAGCCACACAACTGTCACCCACATTCACAGGGCCTAGTTCAATCTTATGCAGGCTCCCCAGCTGTCAGTCCAGAGTCAATGAGCTCCCACTTGCTTGGGTCAGCTGCTTCTGTGGATATTCCCATCATGGTCTTGGCCCCTTTGCTCATAATATTGCTCCTCCCTTTCTATGACTAGACTCCAGGAGCTCAGCTGTGGATCTCTGCATCTGCTTCCATCAGTTCCTGGATGAAGGTTCTATGATGGCAATTAAGGTAGTCATCAATCTTTAAAGTACCCTCACCCTTATAGCTTAGATTCTTAGCTAGGGTCATCCTTGTGGATTCCTGGGAATTTCCCCAGTGCCTAGTTTCTTGCTAACCCCATAATGGCTCCCTTTTTTAAGGTGTATACGAGTGTTCTGTCTGCATCCATGTTTGAGCATCATACATGTGCAGTGCCTGTAGAGGCCAGAAGAAGGCATCAGATCCCCGGCAACTGGAGTGACAGAGATAGTAGGCCATCTTGTAGGTATAAGTCACTAAAGCTGGGTTCTCTGTAAGAACAGTCAGGGTTCTTAATGGCTGAACACTCTTCAGGATCTGTGAACACTATGTATGGGCTCTTCCAGGCTCTCGGGGCCTGCAGAGATCTAGCTGTCCTGCTCTTTTATAAAAAGGTATTGCCATTCAAGATAAGGACTGGCAGTGTGCAATGTCAGCTGGCTATTGCCTGAAACAGCAGCCCACCAGTGTCTCTCCCTTTGCGGGGCCAGTGGCCTCCGCTCTCTCCAGCTTCACGGGATAAAATAAAGTTCTCCTCAAAAGAGTCTGAAAAATCCACGGACTCAAGAGACAAGCATCTGAGCTCAGGCCTCTGCCACCTGATTTTCTGCATCTTATAACCAAAGTCAAAGAGAACATAAGGCTGGCCCAGCCAGTGACACAGGGGACAAGTGACAGGCAGTGAAGCAACCAGGAAAAGGGGCTCTCAGGGAATGTGGCTGGGGCAGAAACTGTACTTCCCTTATATGGTGGAGAATTCTGGTCTGTTGGACCAGAAGCTGAAAATCTTCTGATACAAACTGCAGATGCCCCAAACAGGAGTCTGGCCCTTCTCTTAAAAATTTCATTTCATCTGAACTAGCCTTTCATTCTAAGGGTCAATCCAATTACCCAGGATAAATACCAGTGCCTCTGCCATGGCCCCATCAATCCCTGAAGATCTGAGGAGGGAGGCGGAACAGAGAAGCAGACTCCCAGGGGCCGCTCTGAGACCATGGCTCAGTGAACCCAGGTGAGACGTGGCCATGAAGACCGTGAAGAGAGCCCTTGTCCTCTCTTCCAGCGCCCTCCCTGTAGAGAAGTCCTTCATGTACTATGATGATCAGACTCCTAATTAGCCCTTAAAGTCATTTTACCTCAGATGACATCTGTTTACACATACAGGCACTAACAACATCAGGTTCGGTTTGTCTTAGGTCTAGCTCACTCCACTCTATACTTCCCTGGGAAGGGTAAATGTATACAAACTTGGTGCTCAGAGCTGGTATGATACAGGCCCATAATTTTTCTTCCAAACTTAGAAATTCCTAAAGCTCTAAGATACACAAACACACACACACACACACACACACACACACACACGGCACAAAATTGTTGGACAACCAAAAAACGATTTTCTTATCTATCCCATTTAGTTTCAACGTCACTATGTTTCACTGCTAAAATATTAATACTGTGTTTGAGAAAGAGCGCTGTTCTGGGCCCACTGGGAGGATTAATACTCAAAACACATCTGGCTCCAAGTCCTTTAGGTGAGGAACTTAAGTATGTTGACTCCATTCTGTGAAAAGAAGCAACTGATATCTCTTCAGGAGAGGCAAGAAAAGGTGCATATTGGACTAAATGTATGTTACATTATCTTCCTTGTTAGGGGCTAGGAGGTAGTGCAATGTGCAAGAGCACTTGCTATACAAGCAAAAGGACACGAGTTCAAATCCTGCACCCATTGAAGATGGTAGTAGAAGATGCCTGATGTCCTCAAGAGTGTACATGCAAATACACACACATACACACACATCAAAAGAAAAAAGAATTCTTCCCTAATACATAGTGTATATCTTTATTTACCTTATAATTTCACTGATGTCCACAGAAGGCAAAAGCAAACTATAAAGGATATGCTGAACAAACAAAAAGGGATGGAAAATACCTCCAAAATAGACTGCATGATGCTTCATTAACCTTGAATTTTCTTAACACTAATGAGAAAACAACAACATTGTTTAATATTGGAGAGACATTGGATAATAGAAAAAAACTTCTGAATTAAATCAGCCAGTGTATTTCATGGATGTGTTAACCTTAGAACGGAAATCAGGAGATGTGCTACATTGGGGAAGAGGTTTCACTCTTGTTTCCACAGGAGAAGAAAAGCTATGGGTACCATCAAAATTAATAAAGATTCAGTTTGAAAAAGAGAAACCTCTGGAGAAAGAAAAATGACAGCTCATCCACAGAGGTGACAACCTTACAGATTGTAAGGAAACTTCACAAGGCTTGGAGCAGGGTTCTGTTCTTGTCTTTGCAAGAGAATATTTATCTTCAAAAGGTCAAGAGACCCTGGACATCTAGATGCCTAAAGAGGAAAAGATAATTATCCAGATAGGATCACCAAGAAAATTATGACTTTTGAGGACAGGTCATCTGAGGGTAAAAAAATATCACTGAATGTGTGGTGTGTGTGTGTGTGTGTGTGTGTGTGTGTGTGTGTGTGTGTGTGTGTGCTGCCCACTAGAACAATAATCACGATTCACTTAAAAATCAAGGCTGACTTTGGAGTTTGATGATGGCTCTATCCTTCTCTAGACGCAAGAATATTGTTAAAAGTTTCTGTCTCGTCAGGAGCCATCTGGTATGGGATAGAAAGAAGACAGAATTTAGAAAAAATATACTTTTCTCCATACCTATTTTTGTTATTATCATACCTTAATTGGATATGTCTATATAAATAATGTTTAAGTTTCCACAATGAACAATGAATTTTCCTGCAGTAACCTTTGAAGTTTCCAGGAAGAAGATGGGGCCCCATAATGACTCCACCTGGTTGATATTTATTGGACATTTTGGAATGTTGTTTGATTGCACTTCCTGTTTACTTAAGTAATATTATTTCCCTTGTCAGGTCTTCGATGGGGTTGAAGACTAGATAGTTGTAGTTACTTTCCTCTCATGACTTGGCCAACTTATTTATAATATAAGACTTAAACTCCTTAGGATAGTACAATTATTGAAACATTGATAGCACATGAAACCACACCCAAAGTGGGCTGATATCTTAAAGGCTATTGGCTGAAGGAGTTCCCACAGTATGTGTGTGTGTGTGTGTGTTGTATGTATGTATACGTGTGTGTTGTGTGTGTATGTGTGTATGCTGTTTGTGAGATATGTGTATGTGGTATGTGTGTATGTGTGTGTGTGTGGTATGTGTGTATGTGTGTGTGTGTGGTATGTGTGTATGTGTGTGTGTGATATGTGTGTATGTGTGTGTGTGTGTGTGGTATGTGTGTATGCTGTGTAGCTTCCATGTGGACTTAAATAGCCTGACTTTTTTTCCCAGTCCTTTCTCCATTTTCCTTCTCTGGGCAGTTTCTGAGATTTACAGTTCGCTTGCCCTGGTTGTGGGGGAGGATGTCTTTTAAACACTAATAAAATTGTCCCTGAGATAGATTCATTTGCGTCCACTCTTAAATTATTTTATTAATGAGACTAAGAACCCCAAGAAGGGACCCTGATTTCCCCTGTGTTGGTTATTCTTGTCACACCAAAGGAACCTAAAATACAGCATCTTTTTTATGTAGCTACTGAGCAGAGGACATAGTTCAGTCTGCATGGCACTTGCCCAGAATGCAAGAGCCCTGAGTTTTATCCTCACCACTGTATAAATGAAAAATAAAATAAAAAGGTGTGGTAGCACTCGCTCTCATCTCAGCCGCGGGGAAACAGAACAAAAGGATTACAGATTTAAGGTCTTCCTTAACTACCTAGCACATTAAAGACTAGGTAGGTGTATAGGAGAGCCTACCTCAAAAAATAGATTAAGATGCAAAAAGAAATTAAAAAACAGCTATTTAATAATTTATACTTGGGAAAGATTCAAGAGTCCAACTAGGTGGTATAGATTTAGGATGAAATGAGGTGTTTTCATTAGCCAAGGTTCTCTAGAGTAGCAGAACTTATAGAATGAATAAATAGAAGATAGATAGATAGATAGATAGATAGATAGATAGATAGACAGACAGAGATGGATGCATGGATGGACAGGTATATGATAGATAGATGATAGGTATAAGATAGATAGATAGATAGATAGATAGATAGATAGATAGATAGATAGATAGACAGAGATGGATGCATGGATGGACAGGTATATGATAGATGATAGGTATAAGATGGATAGATAGATAGATAGATAGATAGATAGATAGATAGATAGACAGACAGACAGGAAGGGATTTATTAGAGTGGCTTACAGGCTGTGGTTCAGCTAGTCCAGCAATGGCTGTCTATGAGTGGAAGGTTCAAGAATCTAGTAACTGTTAAGTTCTCAAGGCTGGGCATCTCAGCTGGTCTTCAGTATAAGCTGCAACTCTGGAGAAGTAGGCTCTAGTGCCAGTGACAGAAGGGACTTGCTATCCAGGGAAGGGCAATCAAACAAAGAGCAAAGGCTTCCTTCTTTCATATCCCTATATAGCTGCCAGCAGAAGGCTGGATTGAAAGTGCATCTTCCTACCTCAGGATCCAGATTAGAAGTAGATCTTCCCGCTTCAAATTAAGCAGAAATCCCTCACAGGTGGACTACTCCATTTTTGGGTTTTAGTTGGTTCCAGATGTAATCAAGGTGACAACCAAGAACAGCCATCACAGGGGTTGCCTGAAGAAAGCAACTCAAGAGGGAAGGGTTGGTCTGGCCCATAGTTCAAGGGTTCTGTCCACCATGGCTAGAAAATGCAGGCTTCAGGAGCACAGCTCAAGGGTGTGGTCCATTGTGGCTGGGACATATGGCTCCAGAAGTTTAAGGCATCTGGTCACATTGCATTGCTGAGTAGGAAGGAGGGGTAAAGACTTCATGTCTGTGTTTAGCTTCCTTTCTCCACATACACAGTCTGGGATCAGTCAGGGAATAACACCACCCACAGTGGGTAGGTGTTCCCATATCCATGAAATCAAGACAATTTCTCTACCAGCACACCCAGAGGCTTCTCCAAGATGGTCCTATATTCTGTTGGGTTGACTGTTAACATGCCATCATAGAAACAGATCAGTGCAGATTCAAAGAGAGAGCAAGAAGGTCCTAGCCAAGGTTCATCTTCTTAACACATCTCCACAGAGCGTGACAAAAAGCTATGTCGGTCTCTCTACCATCATCTCTGTTCCACTCCAACTCCCTCCTGCAGGACACAGGCATGTACAAACACACACACACACACACACACACACACACACACACACACACCATTCCTGGTTCCCAACCACAGCAATCCGTGTTGGGAACCACACTGGGGATTGTGGGATTATTGATTCTTCTCGTCTCAAGGCTTTTCATTAGTGCCCACACTGTTGCCCTAATGGATTCCTCTGTCTAGCTTTCTTTGATATGAAATTTGTCAACAAAACAAAACAAACCCAAATAGTTCTCTTTGATGTTTATGAAACATGGATAGAGCTCCCCCGAGCATTGGTCTGGTCTTCTATAGTTTTAGGATTACTCTTTCTTGGCTATTTCATGAGTCAGCATGCATACCCTTCATTAGAATAAAGGAGATTGCTGTGGCAGAGACTAGCCTATGCCCCAGCTGTGCTGGCCTGACCACTTCAGGGGAATCCTGTGTGCTGAGCGTGTGGACGACAGCAAGAAAAACTAGTCTCTCAGGGCTGCTTTCCCAGCCTTATCTGGGGCATTAGCAGCCTCTATCTCCTGTTCTAAGGCCTGGTTATTGTTTGGTTTTTGGTGCTTTTTTTTTAAAGACCCAGGTTTAAATTTTCTCACACACGTGATCAGAGCACATGGACCCACAAAAATGAATTCAGCAATTCGTAATTAGACCTCATTATGTGAAATGTGTATGTATATAAACGTGTGTTTATATTCATACATACATTATGGCTGACATCCTGAAATAGACCCACAATAGCACACTTTTTCTGTAAATGTAACATCTGAACTACCCACATTTGTAAAGTGGTTTTCTTCGTGTTTGAAGGAGAGGCTACATATGGAGGAAGAAACAGTTAGGGATGCCTTCCCAGCAGGACAACTGAACTCAAATCTTAACTGATCTTGGAAGAAACCTAACAAATCATTGTGGAAAGGAAGCCCACCCTGGTTAAATGAAGAAGGGGTGTCAGTCCCGGGAACCGAGAGATGAGAGAGGGTTATCCCTCCCGCCCAAGCTGCAGGCTGCACTTGGATTCGTGGGGATATTCACCACTGCAGCCCTTGATACCCAAAGCCTCACGCCCACCAGAGCCCCTTCCTCCTTGGCTGTGCTCCACCCCCTGCCAGGACTCAGATAACCTGACTCTTCCTGGAGAGAGAGAACACCACACCTCCTGAAATAGGTTTGCTTATTGCTCTTTTGTTTGTGTTTTTAAACGTGTCTGTTTAGCTTTTTGAGAAAAATCTACTGAGGTTTTCAAAACTCCTACATGGAAACAGGTGGAAAATTAAAATCTCACCCAAGGAGATTTTTTTTTCAACCCCCTTGTAAAGTCATTAAACTTAAATCACCTTCGGATGGGATTAAATATTGAACCCATTGCATGTTCTGACATTGGGGGGGGGGGGGCTCAAAACTCTAATTCTGATGTTCTTCCATCTAGATCTTTTTCATGTTACTTTGTTTCAGAAAGATTTAAATAAATCCCGAGATTGGAATATGCCTGCTGCAGCTCTTCGGAGCATGTTTTGGCCCATATGGATTCTAATGTATTCAGTACTGTGCCGAGAAGTTGGCGGGCTTGTGTCCAAGAGCTCAGGCCTTTGAATCAGTGAGAACAAGGTTTGAGGTCTCGGCTCTGTCCCTCCATAGCTTTGTGGCTGTCTAGGCTGTGACTCTTTTGTGTGATCCATTCCCAGAGAAGCATGTGTGATTCAGAGCGACTACTCTCCCTAACAGTGCAAATACTAAATAAAGTCTGGCTTTGGGCGGGGGTGGGAGGTGTCAAAGCCACCCTAAGGCTCAGTGCCTGACACCATAGGGCATGGCTCTGTATCGTGCCCCAAGTATAGCTCACGTTGGTACAGGAGATCTGGCCTCTGCCATCCTCCTTCAAGGATGGAGACCGCAGCTGCCACCATTTCTACAGCACCAACACTTACCACGGAAGAGAGAAGGGAGCTTGGGAGATAATGTCTAGGTCAGAGGATCTTCCACGTGGAAGTGACCTATGGCCTTTTACTCACTTGTCATTGGCCAAATCAAATGCTGTGACCACACCCACACTCTAGAGAGAAGAGGGCAGGATACAGCTGAGGAGTAGAGTCCTTGACTACCGACACAGGACCTGGGACTGACCCTGGCTGGGGGCGGGATGAAAGGAAATGAAAGCTCCACCCACACCCAGGGGAAGAAAGATTTTCTCCCACTTGGGGCTGTCATCTCACTCTCCTGGTGGTCTCCTTGGTTGGGAAGAAGCATCAAGTTCCTATAACGGCATTTGTCAGTTCTGGTGTTTTTCCCTGAGTCCTTCCCAGAAGGCTTTTCTGAGCCTGTCTTTCAAGTGCCTTCCTCTGGCCCTGTCAGATCTGACAGGGCTGACTAGCCTGTTTCTATGGCAGTGCCATGCTGGTTGGGATACTATAGTTCTGTAGTATAGTTTGAGATCAGACAGCGTGATATCTCTAACACTATTTATTCGACTTAGAATTGCTTTGGCCATGGGGGGTCTTTTATGCTTCCATATAAAATTTAGGACTATTTTTCCCAGGTTTATGAACAATGTCACTGGAATTTTGACAGGAATTGCATTGAATCTTTAGATCACTTTTGGCTGTTTTCACAATATTGATTCTCCCAATGGATTTCCATTTTTAGTGTCTTTTCAGTTTATTGCCCCAGTGTTTATCTCTAGTGTGTTTGTTTGATTGGTGGCTACTGTAAATGTTTTTTTTTTTCCAGTTTTATTTCTGGGCAAGTTTACTATTGGTGTATAAAAAAACTACTAGCCCAGCTTGGAGGGCACAGTTTCCTGAGAGATTGATGAACACTGCACACTATTGCCAGTGTACCCCTCAATCCTCAGCCAACATCAGGAAGATGCCAGTGTACCCCTCAATCCTCACCCAACATCAGGAAGATGCCAATTATAAAAAGACAACAGTAACAGTAGGTTTGAGTTAAATCTTGTGCTCAGTGACGGAAACCTGGGTTATACACACACACGTGTGTGCACACACACAGAGGGCAAGGGAGAGAGAGATTCAAAGGAACCTGCAGTCCATATAAGGAATTACACTTCTCAGTGTCTACTATTATGTAACATAACTGTGCTGTGGTCCCTCAGTCATGGTATTCCAGATTTGTACTTCAAGAAAATAAATCTTAATTTCAATGACACGTGTGATATATCAAGCTCCCTCTGTCATCCGGCACATTGCGGTCCAAGTTCATCCGCTTTGTCAAAAGAAGCCATTCCTTCCGTAGAACTGCAATACAGCAACAGCAAACCTCATGTCTCCTCACCTGACGAGGGGAACCTATTTTAAACAGGCGCTCAACCTGATTACTAATGAAGGCTTCCTCCGGCTCTCTGACCTAAAGCTCCAGTTATTAGCAGTTGCCAGTGTCCAGCCTCCTTCTCTGGTCGACACCGTAAAGGGCTGTGCGTGGCTGTCTGATTTATCACATCCATTGCATTTTGTCAATTACTCACAAGGACTACAGATGCCGAAACATTACAGATGTGGCACACCAGACTGAATAATGGATGGCTGGCATTGAGAAAGATACTAGTCAAGGTCCCACTGGTGCAAGGGAGACCACAACCTTCACATGCAAGTATTCCTTTTAACGGGGGCCAAAGGCCACATTAGACTGATGAATTCAAGAAACGTAATTCAGAAGATCACAGATTAGGAACAACAGGGGGTATATAAAGTTGGAGAGAAACCTAATTATTCAGTCGAAAAGGCAAAAGGCATTAACAGCACAGACTATGACGTCATAGCAACCTACATATCAGGCAGTCCCTGTGCTCATCAAAGAACCAATCAGTCCAAGGTGAGATACAGAGCAATCCAAAGCATCTGGTCCCTGAAGCCCAAGAGCAAATGAACTCTAGCTGGGAGTGGTAGAAGGGGATGGGAGGTGGACAGCAGGGATGCGATTCGGGGCCTCTTTACACTGTGTCTATAGATCATTAGCTGGCAGGTGCACGATTTAACACTAGCACAGCGGAGTGCCCAGGGAATTCAACTTCTCTTCCAACAAATAGCTCAGGAAGAGTTGGGTCATATCTTCATCTCCCCCAAGGCCAGGAAATAACATTGTGTGCATAAAATATACCTTGTAAGAACTGACGAGGCTATGCTGTTTCTACAATCATATAGGTCCCATGAAACTCCAAATTCCTACAACATTCTTCCAAAGTGCATAAATAACATCAGCTTTTGTCAAATGAAGTCACATTGCATAGGCTCACCACGAGGTCATCCTGAATGCTGCAGACACCAGACCAGGTAGAGGGTTACAAACTGTCTTTCCCAAGACTGTTCTTATTCTGACACCATGTCCTTCCCAAGGATTAGTATAAAAATTCTATTTTTTTTTTTTAAATACAATATATTTTGATCACGTTTTCACTCCTCCAGGTACCCTCCCTATCCAACCAACTTCATGTTGTTCTTTTTGTTCTCTCTCTATCTGGTTTGGTTTTGTTTCTCAAAACAGTGTTCCTCTGTATAGCTCTGGCTGTCCTGGAACACGCTCTACAGACCAGGCTGGACTCAGACTCACAGAAATCCACCTGCCTCTGCTTCCCAAGTGCTGGGGTTAAAGGCATGCATCAACACTGTTTTAAAGAACAAAGATAAGTGTGTTCTTTTTGTCATTTTTTTGTTGCTGTAGTTTTGTTTGTAAAGAGATAGAAAGCAAAAAAGATCCAAAACTGCAAAAATATCACTTATATTCTGAGGCAGCCTAGCTTTAACAAGCCATACTCATCCAGGTAATGGAGGCTCGAGAGCTCTGGATGTGGTGGGAGAGGAGGGCTGGGCGGGAGTTCTGAGCTGCCTGAAGGATGGACTGAGTGAATGAGGGTCTCTGCTTACACATCAAAGCAGGGTCTTTCATCCGTAGCATGTGGTGGCCTATGCCTGGGTCCAGACCTGGTGAGGATTCCCCGCAGGCTCCTAGCTGCCTCTGTTTCTCCCTCATTCACAGCACTGCTCTTTCCTGAGGCCTTACAGCAAGGGGGTGGGGCAACCTAATTAAGACCTGGTGATTGGACACTCCTCTTCCAAGGCTTGGTCAGCAAAGCTTTGGGGGAGAAGGGGACTCATATTGCAGGGGAAATTCCAATGAATGTCTGGCCCGTTGTGGAACCAATGCTATGTGGGCAGGGGTGGGGAGTCTCTAAGCTCAGAGCTGCTATGTGGAGAAATTTGAGGATCGTTGAAAAGAATGAGGAGCTGGAGAGATGGTCACTGGTGAAGAGCCCTGGCTGCTCTTCCAGAGGGCCCAGTTCCTGGCACTGACATCAGGGGCTTACTACTGCCTACAGCTCCAACTCCGGGGGATCCAGCCCCTTCTGGCCTCTGTAGATGCTGCATGCACTTGGGACACATACAAACACACACTCATAAATAAAAATAAAATAAAAATCTCTAAAGGAGAATGGTGTAAAAGAGCAGGCCCAGGATTTTCTGCATCTAGTCCACCACTGAATTAGAGGGGCCTCTCCTGCCCCGAAATTTCCCTCCTTTGTTTCTTGACCTCCATAGAATCATACACTCAAATATACTCAAAACCCGTAATTCCTCATCCTTCCCATTTTCTCAAATGTTGGACTTTTTTATTCTCATATATTACATCCCAACCTCAGTTTTCCCTCCCTCCCCTCCCCGCAGTCTCTCCTCACCACTTCCCTTCTCCCCCAGATTCACCCTCCCTCCATCTCCCCTCCCAAAACTGCAGGCCACACAGGGACATCAACCAAACACAGCACGACAGTCTGCTCTAAGCCCGGGTACAGACCATCACATCAGGCTAAGGGAGGCCACGCAGCCGGAGGAAACGGTCTCCACACGCAGGCAAGAGTCAGAGCAGCCTCACTCCCACGGTTAGGAGTCCCAAAAGAATATCAAACTACTCAGTCATAACATGCATGCAGAGGACCTGGGTCAGACTGCTACAGGCGCCCTGATCTCTGCGGGGGCCCCCGTGAGGCCATCCGTTGATTCTGTGGGCTGTATTCTCATGATGTTGGATTTTTTAAAATAGTAATACAGGAATATTTTTTAAAGAAACATCTTTCGGACAAGTGGCATTAGAAGCCCAAATGATTGCAGACACCTGTACCTTGTGTCTCTCTGCGTGTGCAGGACACCCTCCACGCGGGCTACGTGCAGAGTCAGTGGGTCAAAAGCCCTTCCTGCTGAGATTGAAGGCCAAAAGTCCAGAAAACCGTGAGAACCTAGCCTTTGACCTCCAGCATGTCAAAGAGAAAGTTCCAGATGTCAAAACTACTGAGATATTTATTTCTTTATTAGCATTTCTTCTGCCCCTGCACAAGGAAAAGCCCAATCTAAATGGCACAGATGTCAAAAGTCACCTTTTATTTCTCTTTAGGGTGCTTCTGCTGCATTCTGGGAATTCGTGATTGTGCACTCACGTGATCCGTGTTCTGCAGTCAGCTCTGAACCTCCTATTACATTTGCATTCTGTTGCTGAAATAAAACACTGGCCAAAAGCAACTCTGGAGGAGAGGACTGATTTCAGCATAGAGGTTACATCAACCACCAAGGGAAATCAGGGCAGGCACTCGAGGCAAGAGCCTGGAGTCCAGAACCGAGGCAGAGATGGTGGAGGGGTACTGCTTACTGGTTTGCTCAGCTGTCTTCTTTTGCTTTAATTTGTGTGTAAGTGTTATGCCTACATGCATTTTTCTGCACCACAGGCATGCTTGGTGCCCACAGGGGTCAGAGAAGGGTATTGGACCCCCTGGAACTGAAGTTACGGAGGGTTGTGAGCTGCCATGGGGGTTATTAAACCCATGTTAACCAGTGCTATTAACCCTTGAATCACCTCTCCAGAATACCAGCTCTCTTTCTAAACAAGGCCCAAGGACGGAACCATCCACAGTGGGCTACATCAATGAACAATCACTAACACACACCGAAAAAGCCCCAAGGATGTGCGCATAGGCCAATCTGATCCATCAATGAGCAATCACTAACACACACCGAAAAATCTCAGTATCCAACATCTGATGCTTACTGGTGACTCCTGGACTCTGAGAGTCATAGGTAGGTTCCGCTTCAGCTCTGCCGTCCGTAACACAAACATTTCTCCCAGGCTCAGGCCGGCCCCTCTCCATACCTGTTCTTCTTGCCATGGTAGACAGCCCACAGGCCGAACATCTCCAGTATCTCAGGATCTCTACTGCAGCTGAGACTGTGCCTTCCCCCGTAGCCTCTCCCGCCTTCTGTCTGTGTGTCTTTGTGTGTTTCAATCTCCAGCCCCTTGCCCGAAGCTGGCGAACTGTATGGTAGCGCTAGAGCGCAGACAGGCATTGTGCGCTGCAATTTCTATACATCCCAGTCTATCATTGAGGGAAGTCGGGGCAAGAACTCAACAGGATCCTGGAGGCGGGAACTGAAGCAGAGATCATGGAGGAGCACTGCTTGCTGGCTCGCTTCCTCTGGTTTGTTCAGCCTGCTTTCTTAAACAACCAGGACCACCTGCCCAGCACTGGCACCACACAGAGACATGAACCTCTAGTCACTGGTAAGAAGCCCATTATTGAACAGCACCATGGAGTGGGCCAACAGGTGAAAACCTCATCCTCTGATCCTCAAGGCCAAGGCAACACGTGCTCGTGAAGCAGAGCTTGTAAACAACATATATATGTATGTATGTATAAGCTTACATCACATTGACAGAGACAATAACACTCTTTCTCTATTTTCACACATGATAGAAATAAAAGCTCCAGGATGTTACCAGACCATGGCATTGGCCCTGTATTGACTCGTAATATGTAAGAGGCCCATTGCTCACGTGTTTTGATTTGTCAGTAGTGAGGATGTAGTCTTTAAAACCAATCCTTCAACTGACAAAGGTTTGATCTCCAAAATATATAAAGAACTCAAGAAACTAGACCGCAAAAGGCTAATCAACCCAATTATAAAATGGGGCACTGAGCTGAACAGAGAATTCTCAACAGAAGAACTTCAAATGGCCAAAAGACACTTAAGGTCATGCTCAACTTCCTTAGCGATCAGGGAAATGCAAATCAAGACAACTTTAAGATACCACCTTACACCTGTCAGAATGGCTAAAATAAAAAACACCAATGATAGCCTTTGCTGGAGAGGTTGTGGAGAAAGGGGTACACTCACCCATTGCTGGTGGGAATGCAAACTTGTGCAACCACTCTGGAAAGCAGTGTTTCGGTTTCTCAGGAAATTCGGGATCAACCTACCCCTGGATCCAGCAATACCACTCTTGGGAATATACCCAAGAGAGGCCCTATCATACAACAAAAGTATATGCTCAACTATGTTCATGGCAGCATTGTTTGTAATAGCCAGAACCTGGAAACAACCTAGATGCCCTTCAACGGAAGAATGGATGAAGAAAGTATGGAATATATACATATTAGAGTATTACTCAGCAGTAAAAAACAAGGACTTCTTGAATTTTGCATACAAATGGATAGAAATAGAAAACACTATCCTGAGTGAGGTAAGCCAGACCCAAAAAGAGGAACATGGGATGTACTCACTCATATTTGGTTACTAGCCATAAATAAAGGACATTGAGCTTATAATTCATGTTCCTAGAGAAGCTAAATAAGAAGGTGAATCCAAAGACAAACATATAGGCATCCTCATGAATATTAACCTTCATCGGGCAATGAAAGGAGACAGAGACAGAGACCCACATGGGAGCACCGGACAGAAATCTCAAGGTCCAAATCAGGAGCAGAAGGAGACGGAGCACGAGCAAGGAACTCAGGACTATGAGGGGTGCACTCACACACTAAGACAATGGGGATGTTCTATTGGGAACTCACCAAGGCCAGCTGGCCTAGGTCTGAAAAAGCATGGGATAAATCCGGACTAGCTGAACATAGCGGACAATGAGGAATACTGAGAATTCAAGAACAATCGCAGTGGGTTTTTGATCCTACTGCACGTACTGGCTTTGTGGGAGCCTAGGCAGTTTGGATGCTCACCTTAGGAGACCTGGATAGAGGTGGGCAGTCCTTGGGCTTCCCACAGGTCAGGGAACCATGATTGCTCTTCAAGCAGATGAGGGAGGGGGACTTGATCGGGGGAGGGGGAGGGAAATGGGAAGCGGTTGCGGGGACGAGGCAGAAATCCTTAATAAATAAATAAATTTAAAAAAAATAATAAAACCAATCCTTGAGAGTGTTCGTCTCCCAAGAGTTTCTGGGATCTTTTAACAGGCTGTTATTAACATTTCTCAGTAGGTTCCTGCGGATCTGCAGTTCACTGCCACATAAAATCATTTATTTCCCATAGCTAAGCACCGTCCTCCATTTGTTTAAAATGAGCGGGGCCTGGAGAGAGGACTCCGTAGTTAATATCACTTGTTGCTCTTGCAGAGGACAAGGGTTTGATTCCCAGCACCCCATCAGGTGACTCACAACTGTATTTCTGGCTCTTGGAGGATCTGACACCTGTGGCCTCCAAGGGCACCTACACTGGTGTGCAAACACCCACACACAGACACTCCCACCCCGACACATATTTTAAAATAATATAAATCTAAAATCCGACACTTAAAACTAGAACGTGAGTTCTCCACAACGGCCATCATGGGTGCGTGCTAGACTACGGTGATTTTGTTGTTGTTGGATGTATTTTCTCCCAGAGTGGGCTCAGGAAAGAATGCACACAAGATGCCATGTGCAAATGCACATTCTGTGCACATGTTTTGCTCATGCAAAGAAAAGATACCTTGACTAGGAAGATAAAAACTAGTTTTAAGACCAAAAAAGTGGAACCAGATTCTGGGGTATTCTAGTATTTCATGAAAGTTAAGAGGAATTTAAATTCCATATGCAAAGCAAGTTATGCACAGAGTGAAACAATGGCTTGTGACTAAAAGACTAGCTAACTAACTAGACCTAACTGCCATCTGCAAGGGAAGTCGTAAGCCAGTGTGACACCTAACGCTACCAAGCGTCTTCAACTCTAGAGCAGTTGAAGGGAAAGAGAACAATTAGGGGGCAGTCCGCACGGCCAGCCAGGGAAACCGTGTCTCAAGCGTCATAACGTGGGGCACAGAATAGCAGATAACACATGTCCCTGTCGGCACACGAGAGCCTTGAGGCCGTGGGTGACCCCGGAAAGAGAGGTATCTCCCCGAGATGCTGGATCTGGGAGATGAGGAAAACAAATTTGTTTTGTTTCCACCTTCACTCTTTCATATGTTTTGAATTATGTCCCACGTGTACATAATGCATAATACCAAAAACATATTAAAAATAATCATTTAAAACATAACCCATGAACAAATGGCTCATAGCCTTAAACCTCAATAAAGGATCTGGCACGGTGCCACTCATCCCATTCTCATTAACTTATTGAACAAAAAGTCATAGCTTACATGGAGTTTAACAACATACCCCCAAATGCCTCATTCAATGGCTTTCATTCGAATGATATGTTCCCAAAGAACGAAAGTCCTTTTGACCCAAATGAAGCAGCCATATTGTAGAAAGTTCCTAAAGCTGATGGGAAACTCTAACATCAGCTTCGAAATCAGATGCTTCCTACACTGGGATAATTTCCTCCAACTGGTTTAATCAGGGAATTCAGAGAGCTACATGTTTTTAATTACGCTATACCGTGACCAGGGAGAGCGGGAATTGGGTCCCACTCACAAGATTCCCTTTTCCCCTTCAGTAACACAAATCTACAGAGTTGCAAAAGGCTCTGCTGTTTTGTTCATATCAAACTGGAGAAAACAGCACTGTTTGTAGTCAAGATGAAGACAGCAAGAGGTGTTAGGTTTCGGCCAGAGCTGTCAGGCACCTGCCTTGCCCCGCCTACCCACTGTAGTCTCTCTGTCGCTACCCTCACCGCTGTATTAAGGAAACAGCAGGCCCCACTGAGAGAGGCTGTCTGTGAGCCTAACAGACCTCCCAGGAGTTCAGATTCCAGGAGAATAGTCCGGAAACTAATTCTCCCCCAGAGGAAGGTGACAGACCTCGGCGCCAGACTCCGGGACACTGGAGGGCTAGTGCTGGCACATCCCCTGGACAGTAGGCACCCTCCTTCTCACTCCTTACCAAGATCCCCTCCTCCCTTCCTGGCAATGCAAGACATGCCCCCTTCCCCCTGCCACCCACCAGGGAACCAGAGACTTCAAGCAGTACCACAGACAACTCATCAGCCAAGGACACACAACTTTCCCCTCCTAAGCCCAGCCCCGCCCACCCCCAAAGGAAAGAAAACAAGAGAACAAGGAGCCACTCCAGGCCAGAGGGCTCTTTATCTGGGAAAAGAAGCTCAGAGTCCCCATCTGCTTAGGGGGCTGGGCAGCTACAGGGCTGAAGGAGGACGGGGGAAATTGAATGTCTCCCCCTTTTAGACCCACAGTTGGCCATTGCCAGAGGTAACCAGTTAAAGAGTTCAGTGAATTAATAAACAGCTCCCTGGACTAGACATCCATCCTGGGGGAGGGGAAGAGGCCAATAGGTCAGGGGGGTAAGAATCTGGAAACTGGAGTTTCTTTAGTTCTAGGAACCTAATTGCTTTAGTTTCTGGAATTGACATTGTTCAGCCAAAATGGAGCTTTACAGAAGGCAGGACCATGGCTAGCACCCTTGATCTTTAAGAAGGGTCCCTCATTCTGCATCATGGGCCCCAACTCTCCTTAGAGCCCTACCATGTGGCTATCTGGCTGTCTGTCTACAGCACTGATAAATCTCACCCCTAAAAGGAAAGTCTGCCATAGAGTCCCTCTAAGCCTGTACCAGAGACTTTCCAATAAAGAGGGGAAATATGAGGTCAGGCATCCCTAAGGGGTACACAGGACTCTGCTACTCTGGGATCTGAGAAGAAGAACTGCCTGGCACAGCCTGAGTTTGCTTCTCTGTTCTCTGCCTGCAGGTGCAGTGAGGCATGTCTTGGTTGAGCTCAGCTGTAGTTCTGGCTTTTCTTGGTGTTAGTCTAGTCTCACACCCCTTAAACAAGTTCACATCCTCATTCCATAGTCTCAGAACTCTCCTAAGAAATTCAATTTTCCTCCCAGATGAATTGCTGATTTATCCAGTGTCCTCCTCAGGGAACAGGGAGAAGTCCCACTAAGTCTCTAAGTGCTTCCCTACCCCAATTCCCAAACCCACGTGAGCTTCTGTGGGTTAATCAGCTCCCGCAGGGGGAAACCTCAATGGGTCATTTTGAAAATAATTAGATCGGGGTCATTTGAATTCAAGAATCACCCCCCTTCATAGAAAGACCATGTTTTAAAGTGGATAACTCCAAGCACGGGTGTCCGCACATGAATCCTCAGGAAAACATAGGATTTTTCATAGAGAAAAGTGACTTTTGTAGAAAGTCCACTGTGCTCTTGGCTTCTCTTCCCAGAGAGCAGACTTTTGCCCCGTGTCTCACGGCTGCACCATCTGACAGGATATAGACACTGTTCCGGGGACAAAGGGGAGATAAGGGACAGGGAGCTTGCTTCAAGAGTGTTTTTAGCCATAGTCAGAGCTCCATCTTTCATAATTGCAATGGTCAGGATAGAGACAGAAAGAGACATTTACAGGGCACCTTCCACAGATCGGCTGGGAGCGGTGAGACATTCCAGTAATAGGGGTTTTAAATTTTTATTTTTTATTTCACACATCTCTTTAGTGAGTGAATGGCCTGTGTACCATGATCGATTTACCTTAGAGAGTCCTGTTCTATGCAAGATCTTGGCAAAGCAATTCTCTAGTTAGCCCTCCTTATTTCTTTTTCCATCATTATTGCATTTATTTATCTATTTAGGGGGCTCACACTCATGCTACAGTCTATGCATGGGCATCAGATGATTACTAATGGCATCAGTTCTAGCCTCCCACCACATGGGACTGAACTCAGATGGCCAGGCTGGGTGCCAGGCACCTTTACCCATAAAGCCTTCTCATTATCACTGATTTAACCTTTAGTTTTTCTGTGTTCTTAGAATGACCTCAAGGGTAATTTAAACATAATTTTTAAGTATTTGTGGCTTTATCAGTTTGCAATCCTTCATACTATTGATGCCCTCAAGAGAAGAGTATTCTTTGAGGAAAGTCTGTTTGGTCCCTTCCTTTGCTGGGCTTTTCAGTGTTGTTTTTACCTTGTGACTGGTTCTTAGGATGGAACCCAAGTGCTTCTTTGGGCTATTCTTAACAAGTTATTATTCCAGATCTGAGAATAGGCAGCTATTGAGAGCTCAGTCCTGAATGAGACTTCTGAATCACCCCCTGCTCAAGGTTCAGGGATCATAAGAGGGGCCTGGAAGAATGTAGGTGTTGGGGACGCAGAAGAGTGTGTGAACTCTGTCTTGCATGGACAGGAAGATTTCATGTTCAGGCTCAGTATAATATAATAATTATTATACTTATAATACTGTTCAAACACACACGCAAGAATCTTATAATATGGTTCAAACACACACACATGCAAGAATCTTATAATGCTATTCAAACACACATACACACACAAGAATCTTATAATACTGTTCAAACACACATGTACACACAAGAAACTTCTTAAAGGCACAAATAGGAAAAAAAAGACACAACTATTTTCTCACTAGATCTAACAGATATAAAAGTATTCTGTAACTGTCTAAGTTTCAGACAATCCCTCCCCTAACCACACACCAACTGGCTTGTGATGCACACTTTGGACTCTCTGGGTTAGGCAGTTGCCGGATTCTGTTTGCTGCTGTGAAAACAATCATTACCATATTTGGTTAGAGGTAGGGGTCCTAGGAGTTGAACCCAGAACCTTGTGCATCTCAGGAAAGTGTTCTATGACTGAGCTGCACCCCAGCCTGTGTGCTAAGCACCTTGCACAGTCTTCTTATGCTTTTATTTACTAACTCCGTTAGAGATAAAAGGACCAAAGCCCGGGAACCTGGGGGCTGCCTCTGGGCTCAGGGCAATGGCCAGCCAAGGCAGGGTTTTCTTATACTGATGACTAGAGTGTGAGCTTGAATAAACACGGATTATATAAATGCTTTCATTACGCGAAGGCTCAAATGAGGGTAGAAGGTGCTGAGGACAACCGCATGCTGTCTGAGTGGAGGTGGTCTTTGGCTTTACCTCGTCTCTGCTGTACCATTTGCTCCTCCCTGGAGGATTGCCTGCATCATCACAGGACTGCCTCAACTCAGAAGAATGCTTGGTTCTCACTCGTCCTACCCTTCTGCCCCACAGATGCAGAGGGTGTCTGGTGCCCTGGGGCTGCGGATATTCATCTAGAATAGGTTCTGTGACCTTCAGACCAGGTGGGATCAGACACAAAAATCACACATGCAGCAAACCCCTTACAGGCCCATTCCATGTTTGCCAAGGTGTTGTGTTGTGGACAGTTTTAATTTGTCTACTCAAATGAACTGGAGTAAACTGAACTTGTGCAACCCAAGGCACACTGTGTACAAACTCAAGGTCCAAGGAGCTGGGGAAACACAGATGCCAGTGCTTCGGGCTTCCTCAGACAGCACCATGGACAGCTCAGCATCCGCCTGGCTCTGTTCCCTGGATCTTAGTATCAGAAAAGACTTAGTAACAATCTGGAGATTGTCCAGGGCCAGAGTGCCTAACATGCTTGGGAAATGAGGAAGGAACAGCTGGGAACCACAGCTGGGGGGTACATGAATAGGGATGGAAAAAGAAGGGTGGTATATGTCCAGTCTGAAGCCCTTCCCGACCTTCCCTGCCAAGGACACTCCCTCCTCAGCCCTGCCGTGTAGGTCTGATTGCATAGGGCAGTTGCTAAATGCTGAATGTGTATATCCACCCACATCAAACACACATGCTGAACTGCAACTAGCGTGGGGTCTCTAGGAGTCCATTGGTTATGACATCATACTACCATGAATAGGATTTATGTCCTTATCAAAGAGATCCTGGAGGTAGGCTCTCGCCCTTCCCAGTGGGAACAGAGAAAGCACTGTGCCCAGCCAGGCACCAGACATGCTCGTGGGTGCTGCCAGACACCAAACCTACATGTGGACCCTGCCAGACAACACCAGACCAACCAAGACCTTGACTGAGGACTTCTCGATAAACGATGAGAAAGAGATCCCTATTGCTCTTCAACTGCCTCGTTTACATGTTGTTGACAGCCTGGATAAGCAAAGACTCATCTCACCATGACAGCCATTGAAGACCAATAGCTTCTTACTCAGGACAGCTTCCCCTCGAGGCTGTCCAGATGACATGAGTGCTCCCAGCTGAGCGCCAGGGACACGCTTTGTCCAGAACAAGTAAAGGTGCTGTAGAAATCTAAAGTCCATTCTAAGACCTAGAAGTAGAAATAGGGGTTGAATAAAGCATTTAAACAGAATGCACCAAAGCAACAAGATGTTAGAACATAAAGTCAATGGCATTATCAGGACCAAGAAATCAGCAAGAAGAATCAGGCCAACTAGGCTAAACACAAGCAGTTTGTTCTCAAGACCCTTGGCACCAGAGCCCCCACCAACTCCCTTCAATTGAAAACATTGTTTTAAAAATCCTGGGCCCACAAGATGATATCCAAGAATAAATCCAAAACCACAATGTCATTTATAAAACTTAAAATTTAATGGAGGAATTTATTTTCACGTAATGATGGGCACGGAGGAACAAACAAAACAATGTTTCCCAAAATCAAAGAGGTTCCCAGCAGTGACTGACCTCTGTCCCCTACACTGTGACCTCTTATCCCGTGACAGCAACATAGATGAACCTGAGACTCCCAGTGAGGATCGATGAAGAGATGTGGAGCCCCAGAATCATCCAAAACGGCTCCCAGCATCTCCTGCTCCTCACTGAAGAGTGAGGGAGATCTCTTTCTTGCCTAGTGATCACCTGTGGGAGCATCTTGGCTCATTTGCACATCTCTTTTCTGCTGGGCACTCCCCCATGGGAGCCCCATAATGACAATGTCCTTTGAGTCCCTGGCACTCTCAGCCAAAGGCAAGTTACCCAGTCAGCAACCCCAAGGGTGTCAAGAGTATGTTCTAGAAGAGGAAAGCTAACAGGATCCTGGTTAGCCAAAGTATGCCCTAAGATCTAGTGGTTCTAATACCTATAATTTCCTTTTCTTAGCTGTTTTGTTTTATTTTAAGCCTGGGTCTTACTCTGTAGACCAGGTTGGTCTTGAACTCAGAGAGAGCCTCCTGTTTCTGCTCTCTGCGTGCTGGGATTAAAGCTGTGTGTCACTGTGCCAGGCTAAGACTGAAATTTTTTTTCTTTTCTTTTTTTTTTTTTTTTTTTTTTTTTGATTTTTCGAGACAGGGTTTCTCCATAGCTTTTGGTTCCTGTCCTGGAACTAGCTCTTGTAGACCAGGCTGGCCTCGAACTCACAGAGATCCGCCTGCCTCTTGCTCCCGAGTGCTGGGATTAAAGGCGTGTGCCACCACCGCCCGGCTAAGACTGGAATTTTAAGAGAGGGATTTATTTCTCCATCAGAACCACTTCCCCCAAATGCCTGGATCTGTTTAAGTGGAAACTTGGCTCAGATGTAACAGAAGTACTCAAAATGGCCCTTTTGAGCCTAAAATCAGCGATACAAGTGCTCATTAATTTGACATCCTGAACCTTGGTCAAAGGCCTCTCCTTTTCTTATTCTAGATATACTGCAGAATAAGGCGTAAGTAAGCTCACACCTGCATCTTACTGGGTACATCTCATATCAAACGGGAAAGGCCAGCACCCAAGCAGTACAATTCTGGTGTGTGTGTGTGTGTGTGTGTGTGTGTGTGTGTGTGTGTGTGTGTTTCATTCAAGTTTGACTTGAGTTTTACAGATCCAAGCAAGAGGCTGGATTTGACAGACTGTCTGGCTAACGGTGTAACCTGGAATTTTTATCTGTAAAGATGCTGAGCCGAATGTCCTTTGGATTAAATCTGCTTAGGGTTTTGCTCTCACTCCCCTTCCTGGATGCCAGGACTTCAGCTAGGACAGACTCCATTAGATGCTTCCTCCACACACCTCAGTCCTATGCCCTCCTCAGAGCAGCAGTCACCCTAACCCCTTTGAAAGTCAGATGAGCTCAGCCCTTCCTGGAGGCCACGGCTAAAAGTGTGGGTCTCTTAGGTCAGCAAGAATCTCCCTTTCCCAAACTCCAAATGGCTTTGCCCCATTAAGCCATTAGTAGGCCAACTCTAGGTTGCATTCTGAGCATCTGTAAGTGCAATGAGTGTGTGAAGACAAGGATGGGGATGGATATTGATTCTTCCCGCTCTGTTTTGTTAAGCGTTCCTTCAGCTACAAAGACCCAAGCCGAGACTGACTGCTACTGACTGTTGCTACGACAATGCTCACTGGAACACACTCTCCACCCTGAAAATTAATATCACACCTCACATGCCAACTTTACACAGGACTGGGGCTGGTCCTGACTGCCACCCTAGGTGAGGCTAGAAAGGGTGGTTTTTACCACTCAGAAGAGGCAGAGTCACAGGCAAGTGCTGCCTTCCAGGGTTCGGCCTGGCAAGTGGCCTCAGCTGGGTTCCAGTTCCCGCACATCCTCTCAGCCACTTGGAGATGTGAGAAGACACCACCACCACTGTGTACATTGATCCTTCCTCTGTGGTTGAGGGTTTGCCTTTACAGACAGCTTCAGCTATGCATTTAAAAGGAGTGAAGGAGGAGAAGTGGGCAAGGATTGCTAACCTGAGGACATTAGAAACTTAAGTGTTATGCATTTTTAAGATCATCAGTTGTAAAGTTCCTTTCAAGAGATGTGGAGCCTTACAGAGAATAGAACCAGGAAGAAACTGTCTTTTCAATAGTCATTTTCAGAGGGGAAGGGACGCTTGGTTCCAGCCCCATGGGGCTATTTATTATAAGATAGTGGATTCTTTTACAGGTGGGACAAATGAGAGAGAGAGAGAGAGAGAGAGAGAGAGAGAGAGAGAGAGAGAACACTGGAAGCATGTCCTCCAGGGGACAGTAGGGTCTTGACCTCTGCAGCTGAGTCCTAGGTGTTGTTAAGCATGTGGCTTTCTCAGTTGAATATTTCTGCATATGCTTAACAGCCATAAGGTCCCCCAGACAACAGCAAGCCACTTGCTGGAGCCTCCCAACCACTGAGAACATTTTCTCTTTCCAGGGCAGGGGTGGGGGTGAGGAAGTGGGAGAGAGCTGGGGTTTTGCTGTGTAGCCCAGACTGGCCTGGAATTCACTGTGTAGCTCAGAGTGGTCCAAACTCCTGATTCTTCTCCTTTGGTCTTGTAAGTGTTCAGGTTGAAGGTCCATACCACCATAATCGGCTCACTTCCTTGTTTGAAAGTTGGTGATCTCAGGCATTTTGTTACAACAACAGAAACACAACTAACAAAAACATCCAGCAAAGTGAAGAAAAATACAGTCTTCCTGATCACTTTTCAGTGAGTTTTACCTCTATTGTGGCTTAGTGTGGGACACTGGGTCTTTCAAACACCCCATGGGGAATGTTCTGAGGCTGCTGAGGAAACCACTCTTCCCAGGAAGACTGCATCAGATATTTCTCTGTTGCTGGTGATAATGAGCCATGACCAAAGTGACTTGGGATAGAGGCTGTTTTGGCCAAGGTTCCTGAGAGAGAAAGAGAGAGAGAGAGAGAGAGAGAGAGAGAGAGAGAGAGAGAGAGACACCACAATGGCAGGGAAGGTACGGCAGTCTTTGGCCAGAGCAGGAATCTGAAAGATCATCTTGAAACAAAAACAGGAAGCAGAGAGAGCACACAGGAAGTAGGTGAGAAGAAGAACCCTCATAGTCCCACCCCCCGGTGACATGTGTCCTTCAGCAAAGCCTATCACCTCCCCAAATGACCAGGGGACCCAGAGTTCAAATATGTGAACCTAAGGAAGATGTTTCTCTTTCCAACCCGCACGGCCTTCACATCTGACCTCCATGGCTTCAATTCACTGACTCTGTCCTCGGAAGTGATGTAAGCAAATCATGTGGTTTGTGTTCTTTCATGTTGGCTTCTTCAGTTCAGCACAATATTGGTGAGTCTTGTCTGTATTGTAAATATATCTATGTAAATATTGCTTCATCTTTTGTTGCTTTGCAAAATCTCTTCAAGAGTTTACCACTTTCTTTTTATGTGTTTGTTGTGAGCCTGCATGGGCATGTGTGTACCCTGTGCAGCAAGAGGACGTCAGAGCCTCTGGAACCTGAGTTGCACGCAATCGTAGGCACCCATGTGGGTGCTGGGGAGTGACTCAGGGCCTCTGCAAGAGCAGCCAGTGCTCTTAGCTGCTGAGCCATCGCTCCACCCCACAATTTATTAATCGTCTCGCCTACAGATGTTTGGACTGTGACTAATCTGGAGATATTATGAACACAACATCAGTGGCCTCTTCCATGTCAATGACAAAAGCTCATATTAACACTCAGCATTATTCCACAGAGGGATTGACACAATCAAACAACAGTAAGCTAGAGAAACACAACGAATGAAAATAAAGGCAAAATTCCATTGCTTGGTAAGTAAACCAATATGCACCCTACTGGTTCTTTATAGCCACCATAATTGGGTTTCAAGATAGAGACTGAGCTTCCTGGAAGCAAAAACAAAAAGGGAAACAGTGAATTATAAGAACTTCAATCAGGGAGAGAAAGCCAAACCTCTCTTGGCAATGAGTTCTGAGAAAGATTCACATGCAGCTTCAGAGAAGGAGATGTCGAGAGTCGGAGGGCGCTAGTCCCCAAGGCAGCACTGTGAACCTCCACTGAGAGCTCTAGATCAGGACTTCATACAGTCCCCATAAGACTTGATGACACTCCCTAGGTCAAACAGCACCATAGTCAGTGATGTGTGTGTGTGTGTGTGTGTGTGTGTGTGTGTGTGTGTGTGTTTCAGTGTGTGTGTGTCTATGTGTGCATTTGACTGTGTATGTCTGTGAGTATATATGTGTATCTGTCTCTGTGTCTCTGTGTATGTGTGCATGTGTCTGCAAGTGTTTGTGAGTGTGTGTGTGTCTGTGTCTGTGTGTGTGTCTGTGTGTGTGTCTATGTGTCTGTGTGTGTGTCTGTGTGTGTGTCTATGTGTCTATGTGTGTGTGTCTGTGTGTGTGTCTGTGTGCGTGTGTGTGTGTCTGTGTGTGTGTGTGTCTCTGTGTGTGTGTGTCTGTGTGTGTGTGTGTCTGTGTGTGTGTGTGTGTGTGTGTGTGTGTTTTGGGAACCAAGTCTTACTATTCTTACTATGCCTCTCTGGATGTCGTGGAACTCACTAGTTGGGTCAGTCTGGCCTCAAACTCACAGAGGTCCACCTGCCTCTGCTTCCCGAGTGCTGGATTAAAGATGTGTTTTTTTTTTGTTTTTTTTTTGTTTTTTTTTTGGTTTTTCGAGACAGGGTTTCTCTGTGGTTTTTTTGGAGCCTGTCCTGGAACTAGCTCTTGTAGACCAGGCTGGTCTCGAACTCACAGAGATCCGCCTGCCTCTGCCTCCCGAGTGCTGGGATTAAAGGCGTGCGCCACCACGGCCCGGCAAAGATGTGTTTTTAAAGAAGGAAAACTATACTGCCAAGTCCTATTTTAGCCTTGCCCTGGTTTGCTTCCTACTATTGTGATAAACACCACAGCCAAACACAGCTGGAGAAGAAAGGGTTCATTGGGTACCACATCCCAATGCAGTCCCAGGCCTTCACTGAGGGGGTCAGTGCAGGAACTCAAGGCAGGGACCTGGAGGCAGGAGCTGATGCAGAGGCCATGGAGGGGTGCTGCCTACTAGCTTGCTCCTCATGGCTTGCTCTTTCTAATAGAATGCAGGACCAGAGATGGCACCATCCACAATGGGTTGGGCCTTCCCCCATCAACCATTAATCATAAAGTACCCCTCAGGCATGCCCACAGGCCAATCCAGTGGAGGCAAATCTTCAGTTGAGGTTCCCTCTTCCCAGACGACTCCAGCTTGAATCAAGTTGACAAGAAACCGAGCCAACACAGACCCTTTAAGTCAAACACCAGCAAAGTACAGCCCACTGCCCGAATGCAGGACCAGTCTGTTCTTCTAGAGATGGGTGCTCCACACTTACACTGACTTGACTTCTGTGAGTTCCCTAATTAATGATACAAGGACACTCACGCATCTTCCTCTCTTCCTTCTGGTGTGGCTGTCTGCAAAGCCCAGGCGCCTTTATACTGCGTTATGAAACAGGCGGAGTACAATGAATGTGGCCAATGGCAGCTAATGTAAGCATCTGTTCATGGTGGTTCAGTTTGGCTTACTTTTCCTGAATACATTCGCATCCTTATACTCTTCCGACTTATACCACCTCAGCTTTCGGTGGACTTCCTGGGCCACAAGCCCAGAGGAGGTCAAGCATCTCCTGAGTCCTCATGGCTGCATCCCGGCTGTCTATTTATGTACTGCCTCCATTGCTTTCCTGCCTATTTCTGTCCAGAGTCCAGTGGCTACAGCTAGAAGCATCCCGGCTGTCTATTTATGTACTGCCTCCATTGCTTTCCTGCCTATTTCTGTCCAGAGTCCAGTGGCTACAGCTAGGAGCCCCCCCCCACACACACACACATGCACACCCACACACACACACGCATTTGCACACATGCGCGCATGCACACACACTTCACCATGTGACTGTTTACAGACAAAAGAGTGCCAACTCCACTCGAAACCAGTGACGGCTGGAATATCAGGTACTGTTGACAGCCTTGTGGGGAGGAAACCTGGGAACAATCCTCAAGAAAGATAAGGGCTGAGAAGCTCCAGTTTTACTTTGGCACATACATCCTCTCATTTATCATATCACCAATAGATTTGTCTTCTTAAAAACCACAAGTGTCTCAGCCCCATCAGCTTCTGTTCTAAACCCTTCTCAGTGAGAACAGGGGGCAGGCTAGACCCTTCTCAGTGAGAACAGGGGGAAGGCTAGACCCTTCTCATTGAGACCAGGGAGCAGACTCGAGTCCTTTCTCAGTGAAATTATCATAGAGGTAGGCCCAAATCTAATGACCATGGGACCCAGTTTTCATACAGACTATTTCAGATTGATTGGGTTTATAGTATGGATTTATGATTCACGTTCTGTCAAAATCCATATAAACTCAAAAGTGTGTTTAAATCATATCTGCTGTGGGAACTCCTTCAGCCAATGGCCTTCCAGATGCTGGACCACTTTGGGCGTGGCCTTGGATACTATAAAAACAGATGTATAAACATGTTCTCTCTGTCTCTCTCTGTCTCTCTCTCTCTGTCTCTCTGTCTCTCTCTTTCTCTCTCCTGCTCATGCAGAGGGCTGTTAATCTATGAGTCTACCCCTAAATAAAGAACCCTTTTTTATCCTCCATTCTGAGCTAGTGTGAGACTACTTTATTGTAATTCTCTTACACATACCACATGTCTGTTTTGCTGGCGTTGAGGGAGAGAACATGTTAGACCCAAACACAGTGATCACTGAGTTCAGATCTTAGGTCCTGCCTCCCCGTATCTGTTCTGTGTGTCAGTTCTTCGCCATCTGAATGAACACACTATTTCAGGCAGACAGGCGGACCTACAGAGCAGCCACACAACATGAGATGTATAGGGTGCCTGCTAAATATGGAAGGGACAGAGTGAGAATGCATGGAGAAGGAGGGGAATTTTTATAAAGCAATAAGTAAATGAGGTATTTAACCTCCTCAGTCATCAAGGAAATCAGAATCCAAGTGAGATCCCACATCCTGCCTGGGTTCGGCAGAATGGCGCAGGCCGACCCCAGCTGAATCTTTCGCACATTGCTTGTGGATTAGATGGAGCAAGCACTTTGGAAACATCTAGAAATCTCTAGCAAGATGTGCAAAGTCACCCAGAAAACACTTCGTGCCGCTGGGGATTCGGTGCGACAGCTCTGCTTGGGGATAGGCACTGGTGCAGCCGCTACAGAAATAATAGAGCTTTCTCAAGAAATCCGGACTTCCACAGACTGTACCCATCCAGGGTGTTCACCCAGGGAACTCTTGTGTTTGCTGTCCAGGGCCTCTGAGGCTCCATTCACAGCAGCAAAGCTGTGGGACAAGACGGGGCGCCCGTCAACAGGTGGGCGGATGAAGACAATGTGCTGCAGACACACAGTGGGTTTATCCAGCTGTAAAGGACAAGATGAGGGTGTTTGCAGAAATATGGAGGGCGCTGGAGGGAGAATGCTCGGTGAACAAGGCAGACTCAGAAAGGCAAGTTCGTGTGTGTGTGTGTGTGTGTGTGTGTGTGTGTGTGTGATGTCTATATGACAAGAAACTGAACCAGAACTACTTGGAAGAGGGATGGGACCAGAAAGGGGGACAGCAGTGAGACCAAATAAAAACCGATACAGTACATACGTGTGAAGACATCTTGACGAAACCCACTGTACCTTATGCTAACTTGAAAGGACACAGCTTGTGCTGTTCCCAAACCCAAAGCTGTTATCACAGTCAGACTTGTTTCTCACATGGCCTTGGGTTCTTAGTGCCTTTGGCCTTTCACCCATAAAGTCACCTTGTAAAACTTGAGCCCTCATAAATACCACCTGTAAACAAAGTGGCCCAAGTTGGTTTCTTGGAACTTTATTATATTGTGTTCTGTTGTCATTTACAACCCAGGAAACACCCCATAGTCTTTACTCCTAATAAGGGTGGGGGAAAAAATGAGGGTCCAAATTACACAATTCTTAGAAGGCCTTAATTGCCTCTGCCTGCTAGGATACATCCAGCCCCTCAGCCCCACCCCGAGGCCTTCAGCAAAGGGAGACTCGCCAAGGCCACAACCTCGCCTGTAAAACTTTCCTGATTGGAGGTATTTTATTATTCATATAACTTTAATAGCATCTCAGTGCTCACTCAGGGTCCTGACACAGCCGAAGTGAATGTTAGGGGCATTACAAGTAGTTCCTTTTAAATTTTTAACCAGAAGTTTGCAATTCTGAAACAGCAGGGACAGAAGTTGAGACTGTTTAACAAGGCAGCCAAACTGTTACTGGGGCCCACCCGCACACACCCCTCACAACTGTGAAACTAATTGCTTAGTGGTTTTCTACCTCAAGGTTGTGGTGCTTTCTGACGTACGGACCAGAGTTAGGAAATACCACAGGGGGAAGTGAAGCAGGGGGTGCCCTTTTTCTCAGATAGAAGCCAAGCGAAAGCCGTGGGGAGGAAAAGCACTAACCAGGACACGTAAGAACCAAACCTGGACACATAAGAACCAAACCTGGACACCACAAGTCTACTTAAAGCACCAAGGCGGACAGGCTGAGGGGAGGCCAATGGTCAGCTTCCATGGACGGGAAATGAGCTCTGTTAAATACACAGATTAATAATCAAACCCTAAAGCCTTCCCAGCTCCCATCTGTGAGCAACATTCTACACGATGATGACACGCGTGATCCTGCTGGTACATTAGGAAACTTGGAACAGAATCCTTTCCAAATCCAGGGAATTTTCCCTGGCACAATTCCCAGCTGGGGGTAGTGAGACATCTTGAGAAAGGTAAGGTTGAGGGAGGAGGGCCCTGAGTAGGATCACACTGTAATTTCTTGGTGTGTGTGTGTGTGTGTGTGTGTGTGTGTGTGTGTGTGTGTGTGCGTGTGTGTGTATGTGCAGATACATGGCACAGCACATGTGTGGAGGTTGTAGACAACTTTCAGGAACCAGTTCTCTCTCCAGCAAGGGCTCCAGGGATTGAACTCAGGTTTTCAGGTTTGAGCAGCAAGCTCTTTCACCCACTGGGCCATTTTGTAAGTCCGTAATAAATGTTTACATTTACTAAAACACAACAGTAAGCTAAACATTGTTACTGTGCTGACTGTGGTCAGTCATGTTTTTACATACCTGGGATGAGCAATGGTGATCTCTGTAAAGTTAATCTCTGTGTCCTTGGCTCCCCGCTGGTATCTGTTGTGATTTCCTTCCTTCAGATTTCAGAAGGGTGCTGTGGGCTCTCTTGCAGCTCTGTCTCTCATCAGCTTTTCAGTCAAACTTACTCCTCCACGCAGACTTGACAGCCCAGACTCACAGTCATTTCCTCCCCCAAAGGACTATCTGCCTCAGACTTGGAGAAACACCTTTTCTTTTTTAATGCATTTTCATGGTTTACCTGCTGCATTCATACAATGCACTGATTGCCATGCAGTGCCCACAAAGGCCAGAAGAGGGCGCCAATGTGTTAGTATCCAGAGTTACAGATGGTTGTGAGCCACCATGTAGGTACTGGGAATCAAATCCGCGTCCTCTGAAATCGCGGCCAGTGCTCTTCACCGAAGCACAATTAATAAAAGTTCAGAGACTGAAATTGGGGTTCAACCTGAAGGTCAGAAAAGCAAAGCAACCACTGGCTCTTACCTTGAGCTGAGTCTGAAAATTGCAATTCTGCCTCCAGGCATCTCAGAGATGAGACTGAGATTGGAAGCTGTCTCCTCCCATTTTATAATTCTCTTTAGTTCTGGGATTTAAGGCATGCACCCCCCTCCCAGTTTCTATGACAACTAGTGTTACAACTGGGATTGAAGATGTGTGGCCCCGCTGCCTGGTCTGTAAGGCTGACCAGCGGGGCTGCTTTACTCTCTGATCTTCAGGCAAGCTTTATTAAAATACAAATGAAATATCACGACGGTTAACTACTGAATCATCTTTCCAGGTCCAGAGCTTGATTTTCAAACAAAACATTTTCAGACATCGTAAACTGATGTATGCGCCCCTTCCAGGTATCCTGCTCATCATCCTTCCTTCTGATTCTCAGAACACTGACTTTGAGGTCAGTGTGTTATACCCACCTCCTGCCTTCCCTCCATACCAGGGTCTGCTTTGGAAATTCATCCTCCTGCCTCCTCTTCTCTGAGGAAACACGCAAGCTTCAACTACCATGAATGGTGGTTAGGCTTCAGGGCAACCTGGTTTGTCTATGGTGCTCATATTTCAGTGAGACACTGCTCTTGGTGTTTCTGAGGGTAGACAGTTTTGTGGGTGCTTAGCATTGGCAATGAGTGGATTTAAGAAGATTGTGGTGTGGGTGGGCCTCAAGTTAAGGCCTTAAGACCAAAAATATTAAGTTTCTCTAAAGAAATTCTGCCTTAAATCTACAAGACTCTTCAGGTGATGGTGGCACATGCCTTTAATCCCAGCACTCAGGAAACAGAGGCAGGCGAATCTCTGAGTTCTGAGTTTGAGGCCAGCCTGGTCTACAGAGCAAGTTCCAGGGCAACAGGGCTACACAGAGAAACCCTGTCTTGAAAGAACAACAGCAAAAAAGACTACAAGTCTCCCCTTATCCGAGGTTTGTGCTAGAAGAAACTCAGTGAGTATGTGAAGCCATGTATGATAACAAATTTGCACTGTTTCTGTTATACATGCAACCCCACGACAAAGTTTAATTTATAAATTAGATGTAAAAAGAAATTTAAGATAACATGTAAAAACAGAGCAATTATGAAAACATATCCCATAATAGGGTCTTCCATCCCCTGCGAGCTGGACTTTGCAGTGGGCCTCAGTCCCACACTTCACTCTCCATCGGTTCCTGTCACGAGAGGCAGAGCTTTGTTCTGATCAATCATGGCCTCACCCAGAACCAAAAGTCTACATAAGCCCGCGTCTCTTTATAAGCTGGGCAAGCATCTCTGATGGTCGCAGCCACAGAAAGTGAGGGCCTTTCTTTTCCTCCAGTTTCCCTCTGAAATATTCATGCAGTCGCCAACTTTCCCTCTACTGGATTTGGGGACTGTTTTTTTTTCTTTTTTTAGGAAGCACAGTCCTGTGGCACCACGATAGAGTGGAGCTGGTGGGACAGGACGAAGGGGGACAGTGAGAGATGCCATCACCCCTCAGAGTGACGGACAAGGTAAGAATCCATTGTTTGTGTGAGAATTCTCCATTTACTATTTCCTGACTGTGGATAGCTTTAACTGTGGAAAGCACAGCCACGTAGAAGGGAGGACTTCCACATACCTTCAACTCCGGCCCGAATTCTACCTGCCACCGCGGCCTGGGACTGAGATTTGGGGCTTAGAAAATCTCCAGAGCTGCCCAAGCCAGGCCTGACATGCCTACCTTCCTTGTTATGCTGCCGCAGCTGATGGGTCCAAGCAGGGCACTCCCGGGTCACCCATCTCGAAAGAGGCAATCTCACAGTGCATATTAAACTTTATCTCCTAATACTTCACAGGTGGGAGATTTTTAAGTCCTGTCATTTCTGCTATAATTAAATATTATTTCTTCTATTTTCAAACTGACTTGTAATTTGGACAAACTGCCTGGCCACTTGAGTGTTAGCCAAACTGGATTTAGAATGGGTGAGGACTCAGCCACGGTGGGAATCTACGTCACACGGCGCTGCAAGCGGAGGCGGCATTTTCCTGGACTTGGGTTGGGAGGAAACTCTAAGTTTTAGAAACCCAAACCCCTGCTCAAAAGTTAAAGTATATCTTACAGGAAATAAAATGACTCACAAATTTCCCAGCATTTTTTCCAAAACAACTCTTCTTTTTCTAAATCCTTGGCTCTAAATACCTCTAAATAATCAGTCCTCTGCTGATGAGAAACAAACAATACACAGCCTACCTAATTCCCAGCAGAAGAGCGATCATGATTCTCGAGTCACTTGGTGGTGTGGTTATTGACTAGAGAAATCAAACTAATGAGACCACACCACCCACAATGTATGTTGTCGGGATTAACCACCACTAACCGCTGTTAATGGAGGCCTTCGTGGGAACGACTGTTGCCAAGAGAAGATGCCTAACGTATCCTTTGCAGAACTGGCCCCACTTGGTCCTGGTGCCCCACCAGTGAGGACTGAAGGAAAATTGTTCCGCTCTCTCTGGCCATTGAAAAGAGCAAAGTATCGGGATAAAGGTGCAGGCCTGCAATTGCAGCACGCAACCGTTCAGAGAACTGAAGCGGAAGATCACAACTTCGAGGCTAGCCTGAGTGTCACAGGAAGTTCCAGGCTACTCTGATGGGGTGTTTGGTGTTTGCCCCTTAAGTCTCACTCTTTCTGTCTAGTCTTTCTTTGCTGTGTCTCCAGTCTTCTTTGTTCTAACTGGAGTATTTATTTGGTACTATTTTATGTTGGAAATGTATAACTTTTCATTTGTAGTGGCTCACAATTGGCAGGTGAACTTAAATTCCGGAAAGAAAAAAAGACATTGAACAGGGTTGGACTGTTAGGTGAAGGGACTCTTGACAGGGAACTGAATGTATTCTGCATTAACAGAGCCCCATGATCCAGGGTTGGGACATGATGGTTGAAATGTGATGTATTTGTATGGCTGCAGAGATGTAACTGCTCTTGCTGGTCATGCAGAGGACTCCACGCAGCTCCCAGCATCTACATCAGACAGCTCACAGCTTTCTGTCGCTCCTGTTCCAGAGGATCCAGTACCCTCCCTCCTCTGGCCTTTGCGGGCACCTGCACCATGTAGTGCAGAGACAGACAGACAGACAGACACACACACACACACACAAGTGCTGAGTTTAGACAGGCACAATAGCTCACAACTGTAAATCCTAAGGCTCAGGAGACTGAGACAGGAGGATCGCCACAAGTTTTAAGGCCAGCCTGGGCTACATAATGAGCACCTGGCCAGTCCATTGTGCAAAGAGAGATTTGGTCTCAAAAAACACAAAATGTAATGTATTAGGTGCCAAGTGGTGGGATTTTGATAGTAGATGTTTATCACCAACCTGGATGGACTTTAGAATTGTCCAGGAGATGCACTCCTAGGTGAATACAATTTCAGAGAGGTTTAAACGGGGCAGAAAGATCCATCCTGAAAGGGGCAGGGCACTGTGGTAGCAGCAGCGTTTACCTCTGCCCCTTGACCAGTCACCGCTAACAGTGACCTTGTGCCCTCCCGTGTGTCTGCGCCTCTGACAGGACGCACTCCCTAAGGGTGCTTTTCCCTGCATCGTGCTGTGACAATAGAACATTTGAAGACAATGAGCCTGTCATGGATATTCAGAGGCGTGAGAAATGGCAGATGCTTATTCTCACTTCTATCCAAAATGGAAAACTACAATGTTGAAAAGTAAAAGACATTCCAGTCTTCCCATCCTCGTTCCTTGCCTTCACTCCCAGGAAATATTTTAGGAATGACACCACGAACAGTGAAGACACAGTGTGAATCTCGGCAGATTCTGCGGTCTCATTTCTGCTCGTTCTTAACGCTGAGTTTAAAATATGTCTAAATACAGCTTTTGGTTTAATGACAGCATCTTGTGGGTGGGGTAGGTCAATGGTACAGCACCAGCCTACAACATACAAGGCTATAGGTTCAGTCTCCAACATGGCAACGATAAACTAATTAATCCATTGAAATGCCTTTACCCATATAAGATTGTTCCCTTTTTTTCTCCATCAATATATCGCTAAGAATATGAAGAAAGTAAAATTTAAACATTTGGAGATGGCATGCTTTTAGCAAAGTGAGGGTGAGCTCAGAAATTGGCAGCTGTATCCTGCAGGTCGAATCTAGCCCTGAATAAAGTTTTATTAGAACATCTATGTCCACATTGCCTATGACCACCTTCATATTGTCTCCAGTTTCTTTCTCTGGACGCCTCCCAGCAGTCGCCACACTCCCACCCCAATGATCTCCATCCTTTTTGTTAACCAGGATCACACCATTTTGTAAAAGTCCTCCATTTTGGTTGAACCTTGACAACTCCAATAACAATGATAATTTGATTTCTGGAAGTAAACTAATTTCTTTGTCTAGATTCTTGACTCTCTGCTCCACAGACCCCAGAAAAGGCCTCGATAAAGGGTGCCTACTGTTTATCTAACATCGTTAACTGTCTGCACTGGTTACTACTAGCCATGGCCAATCTCAAGTCCAAAGAACCAAAAAAAGAAAAAATAAATAAGTAAAAATGAAAATTCAAGTCTCCTTCCCTGCACCCCATTCAGCCCTGCAACTCCCCAGCACGGAAGGAAACAGCAGACCCTGCTACTCTAGAGCTGCCCCCCCTCCGCAGACGTTCCCCAACACAAAGCCTGTGCTGTCTTAGGCAGCTTACTCCCCAGGCCCATCCTGCTCGCTGGCCTTTCACTTGCAGCTGCCATCACAAGGATTCAGATGAGGTACACAAAACATGAGCAGACTTTACTGCAGAAAAATGTGCAACAACCTCAAGAGAGAACAGACGGGGCTGAAGGAATCTTCTCCCAATATACCTTTCAGGATGGCTTTGTAGGGGAGTGTGGTACAGCAGTAGTGGTGTTGGGATATCCTGACTTATCGGGAAGCCGGGATACACTTAGACCTGCAATAGGACAGCTCTGGTGGGTAGACCTGCAGCTGGTGGGTAGACCTGCAATAGGACAGCTGGTGGGTAGACCTGCAGCTGGTGGGTAGACCTGCAATAGGACAGCTGGTGGGTAGACCTGCAATAGGACAGCTGGGGGGGGGGGGGGGTGCAATAGGACAGCTCTAGAGGCTGGAGCTGCAATGGGACAGCTCAGCCCTGGAGGGAAGGTGTCCTGACTATGGAGAAGCCAGGATACCTGAAGCTGGGGTGCAGTGGGGGATAGTCTTCCTGCAGGATATAGGGATCCTGCGCCTCTCCTGGAGAGCCGCTACAGCTGAGTTCCTCTCTGCTCCCTTATGGAAGCATCCTAGCAGAGCTGTCTGCTTCTTCTCTGACCCAAGATGTTTCTTCTGCTAATACTAGACTAGGGGAAGTCTCCTGCAGAAATGTAGCAATATCCTCCGTCTCTAATGAAAAGTTGTTACTTTTCCTCAGCTAGCCTTGCTCAACCAGCTTAAGGAGCATCCTAGCAAGGCTCTTCTGTTCTACTCCACAGCCTTGCTGAGGCCCTCTAGGGAGCATCTCAGCAAGGTTTTTCGGCTCAGTCCCCTAAGGGACATCCCAGCCAGGTTCTGCTGTTCTGTGCCAGCGGATGAAGGTCGACACCCAAGACTCTTTTGAGAAAGAGGTTTATTTGGGAAGGAGGAGTCCAGGAGAGCTGCTGCCTCTGCCACTTAAGAACAGCTCTTAACTGAACAGGTGGAGAGGCAGAGTCTTCTCAGGGAGAAAGGGGATTGGTTAATTATTCCCTGCTCAGGGATTGGTCAGTTTAGCTGGTCAGGGGCAGAGATGGCTCAGAGTTCATGGCCAATCTGTGTTTCTCTCACTGGTCCTTTTTAGCTTTTTGACTCTAATCTTAGGACCTGGGCATATTTCTTTCACTGTCTCTGATTCTAGGGACAAGGTGTGTTTCTTTGACACTAGTTTCAGAGCCAGGGTACATGTCTTTAGTCTTTCTAAAGGTGTGTTTCTTTCTCTGACTCTGGGTTTAGGGTCAGGGTGCTCAGTGATTGGTCGGTTTCCTGCCCCAGTTGTCCCTTTTACCCTACAGGCTTTCTGCTATTTCTAGAGTCTAATGTGAAGAGCTTTCCTGCAGGTCTGTCCGGACCTAATGATTGGCGTATTCCAGGACAGGGCAGAGAAACAGTCTTCCCCAGGAAACAACACTCTAACTGTGTGTCCAAAACCAAATAGTCAGCCCTGAAAATGAACACATGAGTAACTGTGAGAGCCAAAGTTACATTTTAAATTTTAATTACTGTACCTTAGAGATCCATGAAACAAAAGGCCTCTGATCTCCAAGTCCCTTGCCCAGGGACAGACGGTTCCTGAAATGCTGGAAGCTGTTGTTTATGGGAGACAACAAGCCATGTGTTTTCATTTCCCTAAACAAGTTTGTTTGACCCATCTGCACCTGGTGTGCTTAATCACACATGGACAAGAGGTTCATGGGCAGGAAATGCATGAGGATATATGCAAACTGGTGTGGGATTCCACTCTGTATGCTGTGAATGTGTTTTATTACCATTAGTTAATAAAGAAGTTGCTTCGGCCTATGGCAGGGCAGAATATAACCAGGCGGGAAATCTGAATAAAGATACATAGAGAGAGAGAGTCAAGGAGATGTCATGTAGCTGCCAAAGGAGACAGATGCCCAAACCTTACAAGTAGGCCACAGCCTCTTGGTGATACATAGATTAATAGAAATGGATTAATTTAAGATATAAGAGCTAGCTAGCAATACACCTCCTAAGTGATTGGCCAAGAAGTATTGTAGTTAATATAGTTTCTGTGTGATTATTTGGGTGTGGGTGGCCAGGAATGAAAGAGCAGCCTTGGCTTACACTTGTCCCTGATTGGATGTAGGCTGGAGGTATATCAGAATGTGTGCTTGTCCCTGATTGGATGTAGGCTAGAGGTATGTCAGGATGTATGCTTGCCCCTGATTGGATATAGGCTGGAGGTATGTCAGGATGTATGCTTGCCCCTGATTGGGTATAGGCTGGAGGTATGTCAGGATGTATGCTTGCCCCTGATTGGACCTGATGGGAAATACTTAAGCTACTGCAAAACTTGATTCAGGGCTATTTTTCTGGGGAATCAGAGATGGACCTGGCCAGAGCCCATCCTCCTGGCCAGTATTTAATTGCTTCAAACTTGGCTTTAAACTCTGATGGTGGGATTAACATAACATTATTCAGACTGAGCAGGATATATTTAGGAATATATATGTATATACATATATACATGCAATGACAGTTAATGAAAAAGGAGGCCATGAATTTTAAAGAGAGAAAGGAGAAGTATATGGGAGGGTTTGGAAGGATGAAAGAGAAGGAGGAAATGATGTAATTATCATAAATAAAAGAAATAATAAAATGAGATGCCTCCTCTGCCAACCAGGGCCCTGTCCGTTCTCTCAGCGTGGGATCAATGTGGCATTCAGCTACAGCAACAGTCTGAAGAAGCTAAAGTATCACCTGTCTGTACGTCTACAACAAGAGTTTACTGACGCCTGCATGCAGGAGGGAGACTCAGAGCAGAGGTCATTTGCTTTTAATGCTTTTTGATTTGTTGTAATTTCCTAACATTTTCAGTAAGGGCTGCCACCTTCAACAAGGCAGCAAGTCCAGTTCTGATAGAACGGTCGTCACCAGCACCCCTCACTTGAGCTTCAATGTCCTAGTTTGCCTGGGACAGAAAGAGACCCCGTGACACTCCAGCTTGCCTTGAACAATAGTGGCTACCATCGGCAAAGCTGGTAAGAGACACAAAGCAATAGGAGCTCTTAGCAGCGGAAATCTGTAGTTGGTCAGGAACCTGTCTAAAGCCAGGTGTGCCAATGGTTTGGGCCATATTCTTCCATTTAGCACCTGCTAACATGAGAACCTTCTAAAAGCACCCCATACAACTCACAAAAACAAACAAACAAGATCTACTCATTTACGGGAACTGAGACAGAGGAGTCGAGGATCAGGAGAAAGGGGAGCTAAGGAGTCTGCTCATCTGTCAACTGTCTTTCCACTACATGTTGGTTTTTTCTGGGCCCACGGAAAGGCCTTTTCTGAGGGTTTGAATCAGTAAATCTCACCATCTCCACTCTCCAAAGGACACTAAGTCTGTGAAACCCCTGTGATAGGCCTGGGAGACTTTGCCAGAGAAGAGCTGGGCACTGTGTGAGCCCTGCTTTGTGACCCTGCTCTCTGGGACCTCCTCAGCCACCAGGGCAGTCCCAGCGTGCGATGGACAACCACCCCTGCCCTGTTCCAGGCTTCACTTCAAACAACACAAATACTATTAAATAATTACACGGCATTCCAAGGGTGCAGAAGCCTGAGCCACTGGCCCAGCCATTTGCTGTTACAAACAGGAGGATGATTAAGACTCATGAATTAAGATTTTTCATGATTCAAGATGTTTTCTGCCTTAAAATAATTAATAATCTTGATCTTATTCCATCCTTGAATAAATGTACTTATTTCAAGAACAGTAAATCTCCCCAAAATCCAATAGTAATCATAATAAAATGATTTCTAAAAGAAACCTTCTGCTTCCCTTCTGATTAAAAAGCAATCTTACTTTTTAGTGAAAGGAAAAGAATCTGCTTTTACCAGAACGGCCACCAACCCCCAAGCTATCCCACAGAGCAGAGGCCTGCAGACGGTGGCTCTTCACGCTGTTGGAAAGGAAATCAGGGCCCCTCTTAGGGTGGGGGGTAAGTCTCATTAATAAAGGAATTTAAGCACAGACTCTAAAAGAAGCTCAATAACAATTTTATTAGAGTTTGAAAGAAAACCTCAAAAGCAGGCTGGCTGTCCCTCAGCAGCTGCCTGGAGGACAAGACAGGGCAGAAGAAGAGAGAAAGCCATGCCGTTGGGGTTAGGTATGGAGGTTGGACACATAGTGGACAAGCAGGCACAAGTCAGGGAGTGAACTCCAGGTGTGAAGGAAGCCATACTTAGAAAAGAGAAGAAACACGGAAGTTATGCTTTCCAGAGTAATTCAGAAATACAGAGCTAGGACGCCACCCAGCTGCAGGACGCCACCCAGCTGCAGGACGCCACCCAGCTGCAGCTCTGCAACCAACTCCATTCGAGGAGGAGGTCCAAGGAAGGAAGAGGGTGTTGTCTCACTGAAGGGATAATTATTCCTCCCATCTCTTTAGCGTGGCTTAACGCGAATCCTTCTACCTGAGGGGTGACCTTTGGCCAGACGGTTGGCCCACCCAAGTGGGGTAGCTCAAAAGGTAAGTGTCTACTCAGACTAAAGAAATAATTTTCCCCGAAGGGCGGCCACAGAACCCCCAGTTAAGACTGCTGCAACGAAACTTCAGCAAGTTTCTTCCACACTCAGGAGATTTAAGAACAAGTTTTACGGCATGCATGTTAGTTGATCTTTCTGTCCCTTTGACAAAGAAACTATCGAAAAGGAGGATGGATGTGCTTACTGTGGCTCAGGGTCTCAGACTTCTCGGTTGCAGATTAGCTGGATCTAGTGGTCTATGCCTGAGGAGAGGCAGATGGCATCATGTGGCCAAATCTACTCACTTCACAGTGCTTAGGAGAAGTATGGGAGGAGAAGAGGAGGAGGAGAGGAACTCAGATGAGACATGACCTCTGCCTCCAAGTACACACCTCCAATGACCTACTTCCTCCAACAAAGCCCTGCCTCTGAAAGTTTCTAACGTTTCACGATAATACCATCAAGTTATAGATCCATCAACAGATAAGTCCATGAAGCTAGTCAGAGACCTCCTGCTGAAGCCGTCTCTCAGTGACTGGATTTACCAGCCGGGAAACATTCCTGTAACATGTGGAAAGATGTTCCATAGCCAGATCATAGCAAGGTAAACACGAAAATAATTTAAAACCATAGCAAGGTAAACACGAAAATAATTTAAAACACAAACCAAAGTTGCATGATAAAGTTGATTATAGTTTATACTATGACTCAAAAAATCTGAAAGACACTTCTCTGTAGCGCACCACGCCCGTCTGCACTCTATGCGCTACCATACAGTTCGTGAACCAGGCAAGAGGCTGAAGATTGAAACACACAAAGACACACAAACAGAGGCACATGCCATCCTTGAAACAAGAATGCCCCAAAAATGCCCATTTTATTGTGTTCAGGGGCAGCTTATATAGGGCTCTGGCCACGCCCAGCTCTTAGGATCTTTCAGCTGCAGACCCATCAGCCTGCCCTCAGGGTCTCAGTGCTCAGAGCAGCTGCAGGCTGTCTCAGAGCAAAGGAAAACAAGTTGTTTACAAGAAATTCAGGATCTGGGGGTTCACTGCTCCCAACACTTCTCCTGAAGGCTTTCAAGATTTACTCTAAAGCTAGAGCTCTTTTGCCTTCTTCGGCCATCTAGACATGCAGTGAAATCTGGAATATCACCCAGAGCATATAATACATTCTGAATTTCCCCCATTACCTACTCTAACCCCGCAAAAATCTCTTCTAAGAAAAGAAAGGAAAAGAAGGGAGGGGAAGGGAGGATGGGAGGGTGGAGACTGGAGAGAGAAGGAGGGAGAAAAGGAAGAAGAGAGGAGACCCTTTGACATTTTTCTGAACAGTATCCTGCAGCGGAATATTCCTTTACCTTGTGTGAATATATGTCGCTGTGATTGGTTTGAGAAACAAGCTGACTGGGCAATAACTGGACAGAAAGAGATTGGCAAGAGAGCCAGACTAGGAAAACGCTGGGAAGAAGAATGCTGGCAGAGACAGATGCAGAGGGAGCAGGATGAACCCCACATGGTAATAAAGGTACCGCCACGTGGCAGAGCATAAATAAGGAATATCGGTTAATTTAAAATGTAAGAGTTAGCTAGTAACAAGACTTGCGTTAGCTAGTAACAAGACTTGCCATAAGACAGGCATTTGTAAGCCTCTCTGTCAGTTACTTGGGAGCCGGCAGACAGGACACAAAAGTCTGCCTACAGTATCTCCAGTTAATTGATAAGGCACTGTCAGTTAAGGAAGCCAGTCTTTCTACAGATGAACACTGTTTCTAGTTGAGGAAGATGAGTCAGAACAATCAGAACAACTCAAAAACAATCAGCTTGTGATTCTAGAGCGGAGGAGCAAACCCATTGTTGAATCTCAGAAATACTGTGTTCCATTAACCAGCAAGAACTAGCTGAAATACTCCAACAGAAAAAAGAACCAACAGAAAGAGGCTTGGCATTTTAAATTATAAGGAAAGTCTATGTGTTTAACTTTTTATTAATATTTATTTTTATTTCATTTACATTGGTGCTTTTTCTGCATGCATGTCTTTGTGAAGATGCCAGATCCCCTGGAACTGGAGTTACAGACAGTTGTGAGCTATCATGTGGGTGCTGGGAATTGAACCCAGGTCCTCTGGAAGAATAGTTAGTGCTCCTAACCACTTAACCATCTCTCCAGCCCCATAACTTTATTCTTCATGTAGCTAGAGCTTATTATTACATATTGTCATGCCATAAATATGTGTAGCCCTGAAAAGCCACGTACTGGAACATGGAACCTGATCTAGCATGATAACACTAACACGGGGTGCTTGGGGGAAGTGACGCATCACAGAGACGCTGGATTCGCCTGCCTCTGCACACGGTGGCATGTCATTCTGCTAACCAGCTGAGTTGTGTCACGTGATATCATCATCTTGACCCTTTTGACTTTGAGGGTTTGGGCTCTAAGGTGGACCTGGCATCTCTGATTTAACCCTGACAGGGCCCACATCCTCACTGACGGGACTTAGCCCTGCTCTCATGATGGGTCTACTCAGAGCTTCTACTTGGCAGGATCGGCTCTCCAGCATCTCTACAATGGGGTCTAAAATCGCTGCTCCCTGAGGGGCTCCACAGACACCGGCCTCTCCTAGTCTTTTAGATCTTCATCAGTAGACACGCCACTAAAGATAAAGACCTGGAGGAAACTCCCAGAGTGTGGCGTCTCTTGAACTGCCTCCCCTGGAGTACCGAACCCACCCACAGCCCTTGCAGCCTCCGCCTTCTCTGTCTCCCTTTCCCGCAGCATCAAGTCTGCTGCTCTGCACCCCGCTGAAGCTCCTCTTTCCTGAAGTTGGGGAACACTTAAACCAAAAAGGGAGTCTGAGCATGGCCCTCGCCCTGTGCACGCCCCTCTCTCAAGAGCCACAACCGGTGACATCTTCTGTATAAGGCCTACAGAGAGTTGCCGCCTCTTCTGCTCGGTCTTTTAGCTGCTAGTGACAGAAAATTTAGCTTGTTACTCTGTCTTAATCAGAAATGAGAGTCCTGCATGTTTTAACACTTTAGTAATTTTCATTATTATAATAATTACACAAAACTCTAAGCCAATGTTATCATAAAGGAATTTGAAATGAGTGTTGACCTCGGGACGCAATGCCCAAGTTACTCCGCGGACCCTTGCTGTCCAGCTGTTGTCACACAGGCTCCCTGAACCCCCCTCCCTGTGATAAACAAGCCGAGCATGTGACTGAACCCCCCTCCCTGTGATAAACAAGCCGAGCATGTGACTGCCGATACCCTTCCAGCTCCTGTGTATTAGGATGCTTCCATCCCCATTAGCTAATTGAATTAATGGGATGGACTACTTCAAGAATCAAATCAGCGGTTCCTTGGGAAGGGCAAGTTATTTCTGAAGCTCTCAGTTCATAAAAATCTCATTGACCCCTCCTGCAATCTTTCCACAGGCCCCTCTGAGGACTGAGTTATGTCGGGAGAGGCCCAGGATAAAGCAGGACAAAAGCTAGAGCAAGGCAGATGGGCTGTGTGACAGATCAAGTGAGACCTTGTAACCCAATTGACGCAATTTCTAAGCTCCTGTACACTGATGCCTGGTCATCTCAGAGTCCCTTTCTCATCTGCAAAGTGACCACAATGCTGCTGCCCTGCAAGACTGTTCAGGAGATCAGATAACACACACGTTTGCGGTGATTCAAAGCTCTCGCCATAGCCCACTGATATTTAAGGATTCCCATAAACCCACTTATGAGAAAGGGCAACTCATGCATTAAGATTTCAATGTCTTCCTCAACATGCTCCAACTACTAACATCCATTCTACCTGCACAGGACCAATTTATGGTCAGCTGTACCCCTTAAAGGAACACCTGCCTGTCCCCTTCTTTGGGAGGTAATCAGATTTTTGCTTTAGAACAAAAAGGAATCAACCAGGAAGAATAGTCACAATGCCACCTGGAAGAAGAGGGTAGGGGCCGGCGAGTTGGCTCATCATGTAAAGGTGCTGGCCACACAAGTCCATTGCCTGAGTTCGATCCCCAGAAACCACATTAAGGTTAAGAACCAACCCTACAAATTTTTCCTATAACCTCCACATGTATGTCATAGCAGGTGTGTGTCCCCACATAATATCACAGAGAGAAAGAGAACCCCCAAAGTGTTTACAGCCCTCAAGAACGAGAGGCTCCAATGGGGATTCCTGAGTCACTGTTGGGGGTCAGTCCAGGGGAGAATGTCTAAGAAATACTCAAGAGAACCTACCCAGAACCCCCCTATTCTGGGTAAAGCCAGAAGGAAGCAAACACCTTCCTTTGACAGGTCCTGCTGTGTAGACTAGCCCTTGGCCTGGGTTGAGATCACAGAGGGCAAGAACAGAGGACAATCTGTTTTCAGCAGTGTCCTCCAGTGGCAATCAGTGAAACTGCAGTGTTGCCTCGCTGAAAAACGAAAGCTCCAAAGCCACAGAGAAACCCTGTCTCGAAAAAGCAAAAAAAAAAAAAAAAAAAAAAAAAAAGTTTGGAATAGTTCCAAAAAGAACGTTAAACTTCGGAGAGGGTGTTTGTAGGTTGCAAGTTTGTAGAAACTTTTAGTTGACAATGTTTCAAAATCCGCAGATGCTCTTTAAAGGAAGAGCCTGAGAAACTGACCCTGAGAAACCCTAAGGGCCCTCTCTGCTGGTCTTTTGAGAGGACTCCTGTGTTCCAGGTCAGTGCAGACATGTTACACACGTGAAGGCCAGCAGACGGCTAAGCACATAGGTAACCAGCCCATTATCATGATGACTAAACATGAGCTGAACTCAATATGGACCAAGGTGTCCATGACCGGAGACTTGACGTCCACTAAAACCTAAACTGTGGGGGATGGAATGTTCTCTACGACGGTGAAGAAGGACGCCTAGCACATACCACTTCAACTGATTGGGGGAGGTGGAAAACGAGCATACTGTGTCACATAGCTGTACCCCGATGTACAGTCAGGCACCCCATAAACACATTTCACCCAAGATCACCCAATACATGATGGTTTCAGAAAATTATGACTAATAGAGATTCAGGGAGTTGTACAACATAGGCGCTGTGTTCTCTTTCTTTTTTAATAATTTATTTATTTTTATTTCATGTGCATTCATGCTTTGCCTGTGTGTATGTCTGTGTAAAGGTGTCAGATCTCGCTGAAACCTGAGTAACAGGCAGTTACAAGCTGCTATCTGGGAACTGAGAATTGAACCCTGGTCCTCTGGAAGAGCAGCCAGTGCTCTTACCCACGGAGCCATCTCTCCAGCTCGGTGCTACATGGTGTGTGGTGGTTTGAATGCAAACGGCCTCTGTGGGCTCACAGCATGTGTCACTATTAGGAGTGTGACCCTGTTGGAGGAGGTACATCACTGGGGATGGGATCTGATTGAGGTTTCAGATGCTCTAGCCAGGCCCAGTGTCTCACTCATTTCCTGCTGCCTGCTGATCTGGACGTAGGGCTCTCAGCTCCTTCTCCAGCACCTGTCTGCCTGCATCCCGCGATGCTTCCTACCATGATGACAATGGACTAAGCCTCTGAACTGCACGCCAGCCCCAATTAAGTGCTTTCCTTTTTACGAGTTGCCACAGTCACGTGTCTCTTCATAATGTAAAGCCCCTTTGTACTTCCTTCTAGGAGTCTCCGTGCACAGTGCTGATGTTTGGCTTGTTCCAATTCGACCTTCAATCTAGATGTCATCCAAATGACGGGCACAGTGTTTGTGAGCCTCCCTTCTACACAAAAGAGACAAGGGGGGAAAGGCCCCAACCCTACAAATCTCCAAGACAAGACTGACTACTTATCAGTGAAGACCTTTAATCCCAGCACTTAGGATACTTGGGAGGCAGAGGCAGGTGGATCTCCATGAGTTCTAGGCCTTCCTGGTCTGCGTAGCAAGTTCCAGGCCAACCAGGGCTACATAGTGAGACCCTGTCTCAAAATAAATAAATAAGTAAAAAGGTCACCTAATCAGAGGGGAAAGCCAAACTTTGAATTGACTGGCTGCCTTTGTTTCCCCTTGCCTATAGTCTTCTGGGAGAACGGATCTTTTGGACGTGAATCCACTGTCCTCACAGATCGCTCCCTGGTTCTCTCAATAAAACACAGCTTGAAGATTCAATCCTTATTGTGTGTGGAGCAGAATGGGCCATCACTCGCATTGCTGGTGACAATGCCACTGCCTAGAAGTACTTGTTCTACAGTGAGGTCACCTCAGGACATGCTGTAGGAGTGTCCCTGTCACTGAGGAACACACACCTGCATTTCCCAACAGCTTGGGGACAGACTGCAGCGGCCACCTGACCAAATCTATAGACATCAGCAAGCTGGGAGATACAGTCAGTGTGCTGTGTGGGTTAACGCATCCTGTGCCAAACAGAAAGACCACAGGCTGGAAGCAAGATAGAAAATAATCTCTATCCTTTCCCACCTATATATAGGCTATAAAATATCAGCTACAGGAAATCAGGACAGAGAGAGCTGGGCCTGCAGCAGCCAGCAAGGAATGGGAAAGTTCCAGCTTGGCGTCAAGGTCTAGGTCGCGCTTAATACGGAACGGTGGAAACTGTGTCTAGGATGGGGGACGTGGTGGCTGGTGTTCCAGAATGTTCACAGCATGCTGTGAAGAATGACCTTGGAAAATGAATAAAATGGGCAATGAGGAGGGCTGGGGAGTTGACTCAGTGTTTAAGAGTACTGGCTGCCCTTGCAGAGGACCTCGGTTTAGCTCCCAGCATCCACGCCTCAACTGGCAAGCTCCTGCAGCTTTAGAATGGAATCTTGTGCCCTCTTCTGGCCTCTATGGGTACTGCATGCGTGTGATACAGAGCTGTACATGCAGGTAGAATACTCATACACATCAAATAAAAAATCTTTTTAAAAATTAGTGAATGAGGAACCATTCATTTTTTAGACTTTTTGTTATATGTATGCATTATGCCACCGTGTGTGTGTGTGTGTGTGTGTGTGTGTGTGTGTGATATGTAGGCCAGAGGACAACAACCTTCATGGGTCAGTCCTCTTAATCCACATGGGAGTGTCAGGGATGGAATGCAGGTCATCAGGCTTAGCAGCTACCTTGCCGGTCCAAAAATTCCATTTCTAATGCTGTGTTAAATGTGTGCCACATCACCAAGTAGAGCTGGCTTGAGCACGTTTAGGAAGAAAACAGAGCTCAGCTTCTCCCTCTGACGCTTGACTCTGCAGTTAGGAAGGAAGACAAGCAGGAGCCATGAGGTTCCTGTCACAGCCATTACTTTCCACTCAGGGTCCTATTTTGCATCTTTGCCTAACACCCATAAGTTGAACCTTGAGGGATTGTCCAAAAGTCCCCAGAAGGACTGCCATTGTAGTGGGGCTGCACCAAAATAAGGGAAACACTGCCACCAAGTGGCCTTTTCAGGTCATCACAGGCTGGGTACCTTCCCTTCCTGGAGATAAAACTAGAAAGAGCAGTTAGACCAACACAGGCCTTCCCTTCTTTTTTTTTTTCTCTAAACTTAAAAAAAAAAAATTATATTCATAGAAATTTATTCACAGGACTTGGGGGATATCTCAGCCAACTGAGTGCTCGCCTTATAGACACGAAGCCCTTATTCTATTCCTAAACCTCCATTTTGTTTTGTTTAAAAACCAGTCAGGGTGGTGTAAATCCCAAGGCTGAAGAAGGAGAGACAGGCAACTCCCTGGGCCTCAATACCCAGCCAGCCTGGGGAGCTCGGCTCCAGGACAGTGAGAGATTCTGTGGTGGGCGGCGGCTCCGGGGGAACAACACCCACGGCTATCCTCTGGCCTCCACACACAAGTACACATCATAGTTACCTTCCCAAGCATGCTGAAAAGGAAGAGGAAAGGGAGAAAGGGGAGGGGCAGGGGAGAGGAGACGGTGGGGAGAGAGAGAGAGACAGAGAGAGAGAGAGAGAGAGAGAGAGAGAGAGAGAGAAGCACATGACACTAAGCTCAGAAGAACCTAGGCGGTCCCTGCTTGTCTGCAGAGGTCTCCTTGCCGCTGGGTGCTACTCAGGCATGTATCAAGTCTTTGACCCTGTGCCTGTGATGTCCCCAGCATGCTTGCCTGTTCCTAGTCCCAAAGTCCCTGTTCCCAGATGTTCAGAGTCTCCTTAGCATTCGCTACAAACTCGATTCAACAGCATCCAAGGTCCGAGGCTGAGTTCTGGAGTAGCCCCAAGTGGAAAAGCACTGACCGCTAACCCATGGGGTGGGACATCACTGAAACAGCTTCAGCTGTCCAAAGGACATGGTTGCTCCTACCATGGAGATCACGCAGGGCCTTGCTGTGAGACTCCACTTCGCAGAGGCAGGGTGATTCTGTACCTTGTTTGGGTAAACACCATCTTAGGGCATCACCACAAGGAGAGGAGCCGCCTTGTGAGGCTTGAGTAGAGGGGAAACATGGGCATCTAAAAATCATATTGCGGAATCCGGGCCCAAGAACTCACAAAACACGCCAGACTGAAGAATAGGTGCAGCAAGCTCCCGTGGACCCCACAAAGAGGAGGAGCCAACATGGTGACAGTCCTCGCTGATCTGTCATAGTCTGTGCGTCAAAGGTCCCCAGGCAGAGACACCCACCTGCCGCAGGGCCTTCAGCTCTGCTCAGGCCTCACTGGTGATGTGGCTGATTCACATCTCCATCCTTTCGTCTGCTCGTCCCTCACCTTGACCCGCCCTCCGTGTGTCCATCAACCTGTGCCACTCCTGCTTTTTGTCTCTACAGCCTCCGTGGAGATCTCGTACCCCGTTTCTGTAGTTCAACTATGACCCTGCTGAAGCACAATTAATAAAAGCTCAGAGACTGATATTGGGGATCAACCTGAAGACCAGAAAAACAAAGCAGCCAGCCACTGGCTCTTACCTCAACCTCAGTCCATGAATGGCGACCCTGCCTCTAGAAATTTAAGAATGAGACTGAGACTGAGAGCTGTCTCCCCGACTTAAATTCCTCTCTAGGGGGGCTGGAGAGATGGCTCAGTAGTTAAGAGCATTGCCTGCTCTTCCAAAGGTCCTGAGTTCAATTCCCAGCAACCACATGGGCTCACAACCATCTGTAATGGGGTCTGGTGCCCTCTTCTAGCCTATAGGCATACACACAGACAGAACATCGTATACATAATAAATAAATTTTTTAAAAAATTCCTCTCTAGGGCTGGGATTAAAGGCATGCACCACTGGGATTAAAGGCATGCACTGCCCGGTTTCTATGGCAACTAGTGTGACTACTGAGATTAAGGGCTTGTGTTACCACTGCCTGGCTGTAAGGCTGACCAATGTGGCTGTTTTACTCTCTGATCTTCAGGCAAGCCTGATTTATTAAAATACACATGAAATGACACTACACCCTGTAGCCTGGCCTCGCAAGCAGAAGCTCTAGTATCTAATTCCTGCAGATTTCCTCTGCATCCTAGCAACCTTCTGCTTGCCTCATTCGACCTCTTCAGTAACCCTTGGACTTTGATGTGTTCTCTATTGTGGTCAATCTGTAACTGGATAGACAATAGACACACAGACAGACATACGGATAGATATAGAAAGATAGAGAGAAGGATAGATGATTGATAAATAATTGATAGATTGGAAGATATAGATATACATACACAGACAGATAGATGGGTGGATTATTCATAGAAAGATTATTGATAGATTGTAGATAGGTTATTTATAGGCAATAAATAGATGATAGATAGATAGATAGATAGATAGAAGAGATGATAGATGGATAGATGATAGATAGATAGATAGATAGATAGATAGATAGATAGATAGATTTACTATGATATATAATTTGTGACCTGAGAGTTGACTACAATTAGGATTAAAAAAATCTGTGTTTGCCTCAGCCAACTATCAAGGGGAACCAGGACAGCATGGCACACTTCAGCCAACAAAATGAACGCAGCTGTGAATTTGTTGTTAGTCAGTAAGCTCTGACATCATGGAAAGATACAAGCGTGTCTGTTTCTGATATAGAGTGTGCAAGTCACCTACCAAGTGAGAAATTCATGCAGACACACACTATGAAAACCTTCAGATGGGCAGGAGGTTCTGTGGAGGATCTTAGTCTTATAAATTAATCCAACTAGGAATCGTGCTATGGACAATGACTCTCCTGCCATAGCTAAGTAAACACTCACGGATACAAGATCAACACTGCATTTGAAGCTTCTTTCCGACCTGTATTGACTGTGTGTGTTCTGCCGAGACTATTTTACTAATTCATATAAAGTGTGTATATTGCATTTGAAACATTGTATTCTTTCTGGCCTGTATTGACTGTGTGTGTTCTGCTGAGATTATTTTATGTAGTAGGAAGCCACTAGTTCATTTCCTAGCTGCCTAGACTCTGTAGATAATTGCACAGCAACTATATTATTTAAATCACTACTTGGCCCATTAGCTCTAGCTTCTTAGTTGCTAACTCTTACATCTTAACCCATCTCCATTAATCTGTGCATCACCACAAGGCTGTGGCCTACGAGAAAAGTTTCAGCACCTCTGTCTCCGGCAGCGGCTCCATGGCTTCTCTCTGACTCTGCCTTCTTCCTCCCAGCATTCAGTTTAGTTTTCCCCACCTAGTTAAGTTCTGCCCTGCTATAGGTCCAAAGCAGTTGCTTTATTCATTAATGGTAATCACAGCATTCAGAGGGGAATCCCACATCAATTTTAATAATTCATATAAGGTATGTATATTACATGGCCATGTCAGCGATCTGTCTAAGCACTTTACACTTCTATTAACCCAATAGTAACTTGAATTTTATCAGACCAATATTCAGGTTTCTGCTTAGTGAAGAAAACAACTGGTTTTTCCTTCATTGATAGTAGACAGACGTAACCAGACACTCTGCAGGTTTTAACTCTTTGGTCAAATATGGACCAGTCTGAGCTCCTTCAAAGAATTATTCTTCTGATTTAAATGATATGAACACAGTTGTTTTAAGTGTTTGGCCTTAATAAGTCAATCAAACAACCATGTTTACGAGAAATGGAAAATGGAAAGGCCAGGGTGTGTGCCAGGATGGACCTAGGGTCAGAAAATGTTGGGACTGGCATCCGAGTGGCAAGCGCTCACATGAGCCCTTTACTCATACACACATACAAATGCATTGTGTGTGCATATAAAATGGAGAAACTGAGTCCCAGGAAGATAGAATAGCTGGCCATTCATTTCTCCATTTGGTCTCTGAAATACTCAGCACTATCCAAGTTTTGAAACTCTCGAACTTCCTCCAGATCTCACTGGGTTTCAGTTTCCTTGCCAGCAAAATGATGAGGTGGACAGAGGTTATCTGTGATTTCCCAACACCCCCTCCTGTGTTCCCGACACTCCACACTAACTATGAATCAGAACCACCCGCAGAACAGAAACTAAACACATCCTCCCGGTGCAGCTCTCCCTATCCATCACATCTATAGGTCTTGTCCAGAGGACTCCAGATGTTAGGCAATTTCCTCCACAGCTGGCCTGACCCCAGACTACCTTTCTACTGCAAGCCTGTGTGCAGTGAGGGCCAAACTCCCTGCAACCGGTGGAAGCATCTTCCCCCAGCGATCTGCAGCTGGGAATATGTGCAAATCCACGCCTCAGCCCTGGAGTCAGGCAGAAAGGACAGTCGTCCCAAGGATTACAGCTGCTTCCCTCAGAAGAGCCAGAGAAACTGCACAGAGGCCTTCTGTGCACAGCCCACAAGTAAACACAAAGGTGCCACTGGCTCTCCTCAGTCCTCAGTCAAGGCTGACTTTTCTGTCCCCAGAGAATGAGGGGAAGCTGAATCTGTGCCTAAGCAAGTCTAGCTGGGATGGGGGTGCCTGACAAACCCTACTAGATAAAGGAGCACTAGAGAGTGGGTGTCCTACCAGCCCCCTGCCCTGGTCTGCTTGAGTCATCCCTGGTACAGGAGGCGGCCTGTTACTTCTACAAAACATTCTATCGCCTACAGCTGAGGGAGCTTTGTGAAAGAGGGGGAGGAAAGACTGCGAGAGAGAGGCAGAGGATCAGGGAGTTTGTTGTGAGCTGTGTCTCCCAGGAACAACGGCCGCTCTATCTGTGAGACTCAAACGAGAGTGATGCCAGTGAGCATGCCCAGCTGGACGGGCGAAGGACACAAGCCACACGAGGGACGTTATATACACGCAACGGGTTATATTTAGAAATATGTATGTATCTACAAAGACATACACGCATGCAATTACAATTGGAAAAAAAGAGGCCATGAATTTGAAGGACGGTGGAGAGGAGTATTCCAGAGAGTTCAGAGGGAGGAAAGGGAAGGGAGAAACATTGTAAATGAATTGAACTCAAAAAAAAATTAAATACCAAAAAGAACTCATGTCAGGCCTTGTCATGAGAGGGAGGGTGGAGGGAAGAAAGAAAGGGGAGGTGCGTGAATGCGTGTGTGTGTGTGTGTAAGAGAGAGAGAGAAATCTCAGCAGACATCTAAGATGTAGAGACCGCACAATGAGGCCTCATAGCAGGAAGAGATTGCCCTTGACTCTGAGCCCTGGTCCCAGGCCTTTGCAATCTCTGCTCGGCACAAAAGTCACTTCCACTCCGAAACTGTGTCCCAGGCTGCCATCATCCTTTTTAAACGTGCCCATCTGAAAGAACACTTTCCCAAAATGTACAGAGAGGCCAGCAAGACTGGAGCTGAGCTCTCAGGGGCCCTCCTCCCCCACTCCTGGAAGTATCCTGTGTCTCCTCCCCTCCAGCCCCTCCAAGATATGCTCTGTACACTCGGATGAGGATGCTCCCTGTCTGGAAAAGTCATTACTGTTGGAGAGCCCTGAGTCAGAGCTCTATGCCTCAGTGTCTACTCGACTGTGATCATCAACCACACTCCCCTGAAAGAGAAGCTGCAGTCCAGCCGGTGCAGTGTCCCTCAGTGTCCCCAGCAGGTAGAAACACTTCATGGTCTCAGGTTCGCAGAATACCTACCCCCCCACCCTGCTCAAACATCACCCGCTACAAAATACAGGCGGTTTTCACTTCTGCAGGGTTAGAATTTAACCTGAATCAATAAAACTGACTCACCGGTGACCTGATAGAAAAGCAAGTCCCAGTACTGCCATGGTTCTGTGGGACAATAGAAAGTCAGGGAAGGCTGGGGTTGTGGGAGGGAAAGGAGAACAGATGTAACAGAAAAGCCAGAACCCCAGCACGCAATCGACTGCTTATGGTTCTTCTCCCTTCACGGCTGTAAACCTGCAATTTCCTAGGAACCCCCCCCCAGAAAGTCCATTTTAGGGAAAGGACCCATCGACCCCTTGAGCAACCTTGGTGACTTCTGGTTTTACAACCTGTGAGATTGTAATCCATCCAAAGTGTCTGCAAGGCCAACCTGTAATACCAATTATCAAGAAGGAAACAGGGAGAGGAGGGATGGGGTCTCCAGAAACCCCTAGAGCAATGACATTGCGAAAGGCTTCCAAAACCCTATCTACAGTCACCAATGGGATACAGGGAAGGGGACCGCCATACTCACAGGCACGGCTGCCTTTCCCCTGATCGCCCCCCTCCCCCATTCCTTAAGCCTAGGCTAAAATGCCATCAACAAAATCTCCAACTCTGCTTCTTAAGCTGGCTCCTGGAATTCTCTCAAGGGTTGAATCCATGCACTCTGGTTGGGCCTGAGTTAATGCCCCTAAAAGCTAGAGGAAGTCCTCAGCTGTGGAAGGTACAGCTGTCTTGGTACCCCCAGCACTGGCTGGTGCCCTGCATTGTGGCAAGCTAAAGTCTGTGTCTAACCTGACAATCCACATGTCCCAAAATATAAACTGAACCCCTCTCCTCCAGTGTTGCCATGTCCCTGCCTGGTCCCTCTTTGCAGAAGTAAACAGAAGCCTGGCACCTAGTCCATGGCTACCTACCTGTGGAATCGTGTTGCTAGCCCTTCAAGCTGAGCCTCATAGAAAGCAGCTAAGCCTGCACCAGGGCCCTGCAGTTCACATTCGAAACATATATGTTGGAAATGACATATTCCTAGGGGAAGGGGGTACCTGGGAGAATAGTACGGGCATCTCTGGTATTCCTGTCCCCACTAAGGAACGCTGTGAGACCTCTTGCCCCAGCCACCCCCCTACCCATGGAATGTCAGCACTGAGCTACACTGCAGTATCGATTGTACACCGCAACCATGCGCAGGCCGCAAACCATTGCAGTCATCAATCCACCTGCACACCTCCTTTCAAGACTCCGTCTATCCCCAACAGACTAACGAACCCAAGAATTGGAATTCTAAGCTTACATACCCTGCCTCATTTGACCTTGAGGAAGCTTCTCCCTCACAAAATCATCATGGGCTGCAGAGGGGGAAGGTGTTGAGGAATGGGGTTCACTCCTCCTAGACATGTTTGGGAAAAGCACATCTTTGATCCCGGCATTTGGGAGGCAGAGGCACAAAGATCTATGAGTTTAAGGCCAGCCTGATCTAGACAGTGAGTTTTAGGCTACAAAGGGAGACCCTGTCTGACAAAGAAAATGGCATCCTGTCTGTATTGCTGGAGCCCTAGAGTACCACGATGGCTAAGAACAGGACAGCCTGACAGAGTCCCCCGTCTCTGTAGAACCGAGGGACAGTGACGAGAAGATGCCACTCCAGGGACTTGCGTGCTGGGAAACAGGGGAAAGACTGGACATGAGTCCAGGGTGGCCTCTGAGGGGGAATGGGAAGATGTGGACCGGGGCCTCCCCTCCTCACCTCTCTACATCCCATGTCCACAGCTGAGCTGTCCCTTAACATCCAGAGCTCAGTAAAGAGAAGTTGGGCAATAAATAAATATTTCAAAAACAAGATAAAAACCAAAATTTTGCAGATAAATTGTGACTCAACCAGTGATTCAGCCAGGAAATCCCGAGGGTCTTGCTAAGCTAGTCATCAGGGCCACTGAAGGGCACGAGGACTCGGGGAAAATAGCTGCGCGGTTCAGTTTCAAGCTACACCGAGGGACAGAAGAAAAGCAAATCAGCCAGCCCGATGCGGTAAGGCCAAGCCTGAGCACTGTCCTCCAGCTTCCCCCATCCCTGCACCCAAGTGTCTGCCAAAGGCTTCATAGCCAAGTGCGTCCTCTATGCAATTCCATCCTATTTTATTTTATTTTATTATTTTTTGAGATAGGGCTTCAGCAATGTAACTCTGGCTTGCCCATAACTTTCTCTGTATACCAAGCAGGCTTCCAAGTTATGAAGATTCATCTGCCTCTGCTCTGAGTGCTAGGATTAAAGGCGTACACCAAGACAATTCAATTTCAAACAGATCTTTTTAAGATATGCCTCTTTCTACGCACCTGCTATGCCTGCTGGCCACCTACCTACACTCCCAAGTCAATGAAAAAGCTGAAGTTGGATCTTCCCACTATACAATGTCCTTTCTAAGCACAACCAAAGAAACCGTATGAATAAAACAATTCCAGCAGCTGTGCAGAGTCCATTGAACTGAAGCCTTATTGATGTCCTAGGAAGAGACACCGCCTTAGTCATCAAAAGCCCTTCATGCCAAAGCTGAAAGGCTTCTTCTCCCTTAGGAGATATAAGCTAGGTTCCTTTGCTATGTTATAAAACAACGGTTTAAAGTAACTTGAGAAGTAAAGGGCTTATTTGGCTTATAGGTTGAAGTCTATCACCAGGGAAGCCAGGGCAGGAACTCAAGGCAAGAACTGAAGCAGAGAGTGTTCTAGAGCACTGCCTACTGGCCTGCTCCCCATGGCCGCGTGGCTTGCCCAGCCTGTTTTCTTACAGACCCAGGAACACCTGCCCAGAGATGGCACTGCCCACAGTGGGCTGGACCTTACCCCAGATACGCCTACAGGTCAATCTGCAGGAGACAGCTGCCCCGCTGAAGGTCCCTCTTCTCCGCGCTAGTTGGTGTCAGGCTGAGAAAAACTGCCACAGTTTGTGCAGGATGTATCATCGCAGGACGGCTGTGAACTCCCAGATCCAGGAATGGGGGCCTGGCTTGCTTTGCTCACACAGCATTCAGACACACAAGCTCCTTCCAACTCCCTCAAGTGACTTGAGGCTCACAGAGCTTAGCCCGCCGTAAACCAACACACCAATGTCTGATTTTGTTCTTTTTTTTAATATTTATTTATTTATTATGTATACAATATTCTGTCTGTGTGTATGCCTGCAGGCCAGAAGAGGACACCAGACCTCATTACAGATGGTTGTGAGCCACCATATGGTTGCTGGGAATTGAACTCAGGACCTTTGGAAGAGCAGGCAATGCTCTCAACCTCTGAGCCATCTCTCCAGCCCCCCTGATTTTGTTCTTAACCTAGATCTAACTAAGCAGCTTTTTCTTGTTGTTTATTTTTTTATTTTATTTTTTGTTTTTTGAGACCGGGTGTCTGCATGCTGCCCAAACAAGTTTTGAACTTGTAAACCTCCTGCCTCGGCCTCCCCCAAAGTATTACAGGTAACTCGGTTTATAGGTATGCACCAGCTAAGCCAACTGTTTTAAACTCGGCAGTAATTAACTATAAACCATGTAGAAAGGCAGTCTGGAAACACTTTGTGGGTTTGGCTAAGTCGCAGACCTTTAGCCTTGGTGGAAAGCATCTCACAAGATTAGTCCTAGCAATGGATTAGCGCTCAGTGGGGACTGAGAATGTTGGTGACAAGATAAACCCTGAACTGTGAATAGCAGATTCTGCACCCACAGGCTCAGCATCACACTTCCTCATTCCAGCTGTGCACACTGGGACTAGTCCCGGGACCCCCGGGAATACCAAAGCCTGCGTGGGCTCACACCCCCAATATGCAATGGTGTTGGGAGTTGCACATAACCTACTCATCCTCTTGCATTTTAGTCATCTCTGGATTACTCCTGACACTGAACACCATGCACATGCTATTTAAATAGTCACGGGGCTGGTGAGACAGCTTGCCAACAATGTGGTCTCCTGGGTCTGATTCCTGGAGCATCTGGCAGAAGAAGACTGATTTCCAAAAGTTGTCCTTGACAGCACACACACACATATACAGTGGTAATAAATAAATAACAAAGACAGACACAGATACATACAGAGAGAGAGAGAGAGAGTAGTTGTTATTCCCTGCTGCTTAGGAGTGATGGCAACAGCAGCGTGCGCACATGCTCAGTACAGACACAACCCTTCTAAGCGTGGTAGTACACCTCAGAAACAACAGCATTTAACCTGTGGTTAGTTGAACCCATGGACATACAGGGCTGACTACTGACTCTACAAAGTCCAGAATTTCTTCCAACTGATTGGTCTTTTTAAATTATGTATTTATTTATTTGCATACATGTGTGTGAATTATTTATTCATTCATAAGCATGTGTGTGCTCACGTTAGTGTGTGTGAGAGTACACTATCTACAAGCTACGTGTTGAGGTCAGAGAACAGCCTCAAGCATCCTTGCTTCATACCTTGTTTGAGGAGGGTCTGGTCTCTCTTGGTTTTTGTCAGCGTGCTATGTACTCTAGGCCGGCTGACCAGGGTGTTTACAGGGCATTCTCCTGTCCCCGATCTCACCATCATATGGGTGAGATTACAGGCACAACACAGCCCTGTCTCTTATGTGAGCTCTGGGGATCTGAGCTCAGGTTGGCATGCTTGCACGGCAAGGCTTTCTGTACTGAGCCAGTTCCCTGATCCATTGTTGTTACTAGCTTTCTGCGCTGGCCAGTTTTATGCCAAATTGACACAGCTATAGTCATCTGAAGGGAGGGAACCTCAACTTGGAAAATACTTCCATAAGATAGGGTTGTGGGCAAGCCTGCGATGCGTTTTCTTAAAGAGTGATTGATAGGAGAGGAGCCAGCATATTAGTCCTGGGTTCTATAAGAAAGGCGGCTGAAGAGCAAGTCAGTAAGCTGTCCTGTGTCCCTGTCCAGTAGTAAGTACACTGTCCTATACCCCAGTCCAACAGTACACTGTCCTGTGTCCCCAGTCCAACCGTACACTGTTATGCTCCCATTCTCCCGAGAAAGGATGTTACCTTCTGAGAAGCATCTTACAATATCTCTCTGAAGTGGACTGCTAACAGTATTCCTTGGTCCCGTGTTCAAGGACCACACGTGTGAGTCTCTTCACCTGAAAAGTTGGTGACTCTTTTCTTTCCCCCATGCCTGGTTAATTTCTGAATACTTTTTAATGTTTCTTGAGATTGTGTTTATTTTTATTTTACGTGTATGTATATGTATGTATATATGTATTATGTATGTATTCATGTATGTATATCTGTATATTATCTGTGCATCAGGTGTGAGCCCATTGGATCCCCTAAAACTAAACTTAGAGGCAGCTGTGAGCGCCATGCAGGTGCAGAACCCGACGGTCGTCTGAAAGAGCAGCCCATGCTCTTAACCACGATCACCTTCCCAGGACCCGAAGCGCGGTTGCCTGAAAGAGTAGCCCATGCTCTTAACCACGGAGTCACCTTCCCAGCCCCGTTATTCAGCTCTTAATCTTAATTAAGATTTTCTAGTCGCTACAAATACCACAAGGATACTAGCAACCGTACCCATTCGATAATTGGAGAAACTGAGGTCTGGAAAACGACTGGCAGAGCAGGCTGTGGCTTCAGATGCAGCTGTGCCCGTGTCCTAGGCTCACACAGCACACACACTGCTCTGGGCCCTCCGTTAATTTCGCATTCACAGACCTCCACGTGCCATAGTCCTCCAGATTGAGGGCACAGCCTCCCTTCCGCCATGGCCTCCTGCCTCCATGTTCTCCACTCTAATTCTTCTCAGCCTTCCCAGGCTACGAGGGACTTGAGAAAGTCACCTTCACTGTCACACATGCAAGGAACGTACAGGGATTCTGTCACCAGATCTCTTAGTGCCTGCTTACTGTGCTTGTCTCTGGTTAAAACAATCGGCATTTGTCTCTCAGGACCGGGCACTGCACTGGGTACCAGGAAAGAAACAAGGAGGCAATGAGGTGTGGCAAAGCAATGTAGTCCCTGTTCTCAAGTTACCAGGAATTCAAACTGAGTTAATAATCCAGCATCTATACAATGAGTTTGCATTCAGCAGTGTTGAGCAACTCCGCAGGCCGCCAGGGTCTGTGCCGTACTGTGTCCCTTCTGTCATTCATGCCAGGGACACAGCATTGCCCAACTGCTGCTCTTCGGACCGCCCGACCCACCCAAGAAAGGAAAAACTGGGAAGTCCATACCCCAAGGAGCAGATGTGGGACAATCGTGCATAAACACACACACACATGCTTTATCACACGTTATCAAAGGCCTACTTATTATTCAATGTTTTCCCTTCTTGTAGTGTAAGAAATTTGGCTATCAATAAAATGTAAAAATATAAATGAAAGGAAAAATTATTTTGAATAGTCAAATATCAAAACGAAAAAGACACACAGGCTGCTGGAGTCACCACACACTGCACTGGAAAGCTGGCATGACACTAAAGATCTATAATCTAAACACAGGGTGGGCTAAGGAAGGGAATCCTGAGCGTGTGGCCAGCCTGGCATATAAGAAAATGAAAAATAGGGGTTGGGGAGAAGGCTCAGAGGTTTAAAGCATCAGCTGTTCTAGCAGAGACCTGGGCGTGGTTCCTAGGCCCCACATGGTGGCTCACAACCATCTAGAACTCCAGCTTCAGGGCATCTGATGGCCTCTTCTGTCCTCCAAGGCCACAGCACACACATGGTGCACAGGCTGACATGCAGGCCAGATAGCCATACACATAAAATAAACAAGTCTAAATCAATTAATTAAAAATAAAATACAAACAATTTTAAATGAGATGTTGTAATGGAAATCAAGGATGCCTTTGGTAGGCTCGTCAGTTGACTGGACATGGCTGAGGGGACAAGAACAATCTGGGTGAACTTGAGAGCACCTTAAAAGAAATCTTCTAAACAGAAAAACAAGGAGAAACAAAAAAAAAAGCAAACTTAATCTTTGCTTAATCTTTAAACCTTGCTATAAACTACATATACTCTGTGAGGAAGATTAGACGTTATGGAGGTAACCTAAAAAATCCACACTATGAAGATTGTATATTTAATATCCACTAACGCACAGCTGCTAAAAGAAAGGGTGCTCAGACAAAAAGAGAAGAAACCCTGAGGGCATGGGTGTCGGCTTCCCCAGCACAGAGAGTGAAAAGAGGTAAGACATCCCCAAGTGTGGCCATAGGTTCCTCAAGGAGACACCACATCTCAATACAAAGAATTGGCATATGTGAAGTCAGTACTGCTAAGAAGCCCAATAACACAGCGTGGTTCCAGGGACACAGAACAGGACTGCGGTTGCTAAGAAGGATCCCAGGATGCAGGGAAGCAGAGTATCTCTGTCCAGAGCCAGCAGTCTTATTTCAGATTCTCAGGCGATGTCTGTGTCTTGTATGCGTGGAAGCCCAGCTGTAAAATGGAGTCTCTCCAGTGTGGAGAACTGGCAACCCTGGACCAGCAGCCTTTGTAGCAAATGTGTTGGAGTCCTAGCTTCTGGGCTTCCATCAGGAGCCTGAGGGAGGGGCTCCCCTCCTCTCCCCTCCTCTCACCCCCATGCCTGCCCAGTCTTTCTGAGGCTTCACTCTGACTTGTCAGGGCTGTGTGACATCTCCTGGGAGACAGGTTCCTCTTCTGATTGGCCTATTCCAACGTGAGACTCCAGGAGAAATATTAATTTCATGGGACCACCATCTCAATATTCACATGGCAGAAGGAAGAGCTCAGGTATCTGGAGAATATCTTCACACTTGCCGGGATTTTTACAAACTCACGTATTCTCACTTAATTTTTAAACAACTTAAAACTTAAGCTTGGTTTCCTCTTTAAACCTTGATATAAATTACATCTTTTGAGGAGTAATAAGCACAACTCTCTTTTGAGAACATTTGGTGTGAACATTGTCCTTTTCCCTAGGACTGTCTCAACAATAAACTCACTAACTTTGTTTCACACTGGGCTGCCCTGAAGTTTGTTTTCTAGAGTACAGTCAAGGGCCTGACCTTACCTAGCGGGTTGCTAAGAACTCCTCCAGCTGCTGGTGGCAGTGTCAGCTGCCTCCCCACGGCAACTGCCAAACACAAAGCAGTTTCTCTTAGGTATTTGTGAAGCCTGTGGAGAAGTGAATGAACATAAAAGAAATCCGGGATCTTCAAGATTATTTTATTTTATCCACTGGTCCCCCACTGTGCAGGTGTGAGTGTGTGTGTGTGGTATGTATGTGTGTATGTGTGTGTGGTGTGCTTGCATGTGTATGTAGTGTGTGTGTGTGTATGTGTGTGTGGTGTGCTTACATGTGTATGTAGTGTGTGTGCATGGTGTGTGCATGCATGTGTATGTGTTGTGTGTTTATGTATGTTATGTGTGTATGTGTGTGGTATGTATGTGTGTATGTGTGTGTGGTGTGCTTGCATGTGTATGTAGTGTGTGTGTGTGCATGGTGTGTGCATGCATGTGTATGTGTTGTGTGTTTATGTGTGTATGTGTGTGTGCGGTATACATGCATGTGTATTGTGTGTGTGTGTGTGTGTGTGCATTACTTGAGATATTCAAAAGCATTTACTCATTACTACTTTAAACTTATTTAATCATTAGGTATGTGGGTGTGCTGTACTGCACTAATACTAAAGCACATTATACCAGTTTCACTCACTGAGAGGTGGTAACTGCAGCACAGGTTTGGGGTGTTTGTGGGGACGGCATTAGTAAACACAGTGCACCTGCAGAACAGGTAGGCGGTATTCCAGAACTCCCAGTTCTAAGACACGTTCACTTTTGTTGGGGCAAAAAAAAGGATTAGACATTGGATGAACAGTTGAATAGATTAACTATGGGGTTGGTCCAGTCGTCAGTCCACAGGAAGGACAAACAGACAGTGGGGATGGTCCAGTCATCAGTACACAGGAAGGACAGACAGACAATAGGGATGGTCCAGTCATCAATCCACAGGAAGCACAGACAGACAGTGGGGATGGTCCAGTGTCAGTACACAGGATGGACAGACAGACAGATAATAGGGATGGTCTAGTCACCAGTACACAGGAAGGACAGACAGACAGTGGGGATGGTCCAGTCATCAGCAGAATATGCCTGTGGAGTGGTTGCAGGCCATAGATAGGTTTGGTAGGGGGGATTTGTTTTTTCTTGTTTTTTTTTTTTTGAGGTCCTTTCTTACATCATTTCATTTTTGTTGTTTGATATTTTGTTTTGTTTTGGTTGGCTTTGGTTTGTTAGAGCAGAGTCTCACTACACTGCCCTATGGACCTGGAACTTGCTATTTGAACCAGGCTTGCTTCAACCTCGTGCTCATCCTCCTGCCTCTAGCTTCCCGGGTAGAACATACAAATGTGTGATCTCATCCTGCTGGATCACCATTGTCTCTGCCACCATCCAGCTGTGCACCATCCTGGCTTAGCGTCACATCTTCCAACAATTTTATCCATGTGTGCACTTTGGTCATCTTCACCTCAACTCTTTCTTACCGCCCCCCCACCCTCAGGACCTCACCTCCCAGTAAACCCTTGTTCTACTGGTATGGCTTTAGGGCATACTGACTTTGTGAGTTGCTTGTGCTGTTGACTAGAGTGTGGTAACTTACCAGGGGTTTCACCTCAGTATCACACGTTTAAAATTTCTAATTACAGGTGAATATTGGTTTCCCTCTGTAATCATATGCATGTTATGATATGCATTTAAAAACGTCATTCTGAAAAGGGAGCTGTAGGCTCCCCCAGACCATCAAGGGGAGCCATAGCATAAAAACAAAGTCACCCTTGACTGAAAGCAGAAGAAGTCCTAAATGTTTTCTCCGTTCTGCCTGTGCGCTGGCTCTCACCGCAGACTCGGGTGAGTGGTTGGCACTCGACGATCTCTGGAAACCCAACGCTGTCTCAGAATCAGCACAATGAAGACAGCCCCGTGTCTCTGGAACCCTTCACACTGCCTCTAAGCCATGAAAGCCTGCTAAGGGCCAAGTTCCCCTCCCTACTCTGCCTTTATGCACCGCCATCATGAAGGAGCACACGGAGTCTCAGAAGCCAGGTCACTCCCCAGGAAGGGTACCCCAAATCTTCAAATCTTGTGGGTAAGCCTAGAACGGCTAGGATGCAACCCATTAGCAAATTTTCAAACCGGAAATTCCCTTCATAGCTAGGACTTACTGGGTTTTGTTTTGTTTTGTTTTGTTTTTTTGGGGGGGGGTTGTCTTGTTTTGTGTGTGTGTGTGTGTGTGTGTGTGTGTGTGTGTGTGTGTGTCCTGGTGTTGAATATTCACACACACATGCTGCCTGTTCTCTAGTCCATCCTAGGTTGGAACAAACAAGGCAGGGTACAGTGAGATGGTTTTGTGCACCTGGGCAGTGGGGCTTAGAGCCAATCTCACAGGCAGAAGGGCAGCCATTTAGGAGCTGGACGGTAAGTCTGTAGTCTGGTCACAGCAGAGAAGTCAGGTGAATACAGAAACCATCCAGGACAGAGAACTGAGAGACACTTTTTGGTTCATTTGACCACCTTCTTTTCCTTGTATAACTCAACAAGCAGGCAACAGCTCATGTCCTGAAACCGCCCCTATATCCGTCAGCATGTTTATTCCTAAAGTTCAGTTAAGTTGGAAGATCACTGTTTGAGGACATCACTGAAGACAGTTCATTCAGGCAAGTGTTTGTGGAAGAGAAAGTAGCTCATATTCATTGAGTACCTAGTGTGTTTCGAGCTCTAGGTAGTGAGTTGGGGTTGGTTTGCTTGAGGCAGGATCCCATCTAGCCCATGTGTCTTCATTAGGGTTTCTATTGCTGCGATGAAACAGCATAACCAAAAAGCAACTTGGGGAGGAAAAGATTTAACCAGCGTACACTTCCACATTGCTATTCATCACTGAAGGAAATCAGAATAGAAACTCAAACAGAGTAGGAACCTGGAGGCAAGAGCTGATGCAGAGGCCATAGAGGATGCTGCTTCCTGGCTTGCTTCCCCTGGCTTGCTCAGCCCGCTTTCTTATAGAACCCAGGACCACCCACCCAGGGATGACACCACCCGCCGTGGGCTGGGCCCTTCCTCATTAATCACTAATTGAGAAAACGCCTTACAGCTGGTCTCGTGGAGGCCTTTCCTCAACCGAGGCTCCTTTCTCTCTGATGACTCTAGCTTGTGTCAGGATGACACACAAAACCAGCCAGTACTCCATGACAGCCCCAAATGTGGTATATCCAAGAATGACCTTGAACTCCTGATCTTCTGCCTCTGTCTTCCAAGTGCTAAGGTCACAGGCACAGACCAGCACATTTGGCTTGTGTTGGAGTTTCAGATGTGTGACTTGGTTCACCGAGAGGACTAGGAGGTGCTAAAGCTAAGCTAACCATGGGTAGTTTCCTGTCCACACCGTTTAAATTCCTGTCTGGTCACATTCCTTCATCTTGGCTTCTGAGGGCTACATCTGACCTAAACTTCCTTCTCATCTTCTCTGCTTAGATGCCTCATGAGGACCTTAGCATTTCAAGAGTCTCCATGCCTCACCCAGCCTACCCCACCTCAATGCTTGTCTCTGAAGCCACTTATCCCAATAGATGGCAGCCATATTTATCTCCTGTGCTTCCTGCTGTCTTTCCTAGTCTGTGTTTCCACTCCCTGGGTCATTCAGAGTCCTGCCTTGGACATTGCTGTTGTTTCCATAGCTTTAATATTTTAATTAACAATTATTTATTCTAGGAAGTCATATTTCATGATGACCCCTGCTCACACTCGCCCTCCACTGCCCTCTTTAGTGCTCCCTCTTCCCCTGTTGTTTCCCTTCTGTGCTAGGGTTAATGTCACCCTGACGGAGAATCTCGAGTTCCCTGGGACAGGGTGTCTGGGTATTTCTCTGAAGGATTCTCTGTCTTGACCCCTCTTCCCTGTGGCTGTGACCATTCCCTAAGCAGGGATCCAGAACTGACGAATTAGCATGTGGCTCCCCGTCATGATGGACTGTAACTTGAATTGTGAGCCAAAATAAAGCCTTACGTGGCTTTTGTTCAAGAATTTTATCATAGCAATGTGAAACTTTGATACTTCCCTTTTCATACTCTCGCTTCTACTTTCATATCTTTTACATACAATATCATCAAATATGTATAATAGAGTCTTCCCGGAGAGAGAGGTGTGATTTGCCTTTGGAGCCTGACTTAACTTGCTTGTGTTGACACAGAAGCACAACTTTTACCTCAAAGTGGGAACATAATGTATTCAGGAGTCACACCTGAGTCACTGCGACCCAGGAACACAGATTCAGACCGTCCCGCTGATCCAAGGTAGTAGCGCTTTGTTAAGTTCTTTTAGTGAAAGAATAAAAATTTCAAATCGGGTATTTTAAAACATATTGATGGAAACATTTGGTGTGCAGGTTACAGTAAAGCAGAATCCACATTAAAGGCTGGGCATGGGGGATGGGGAAGCAAGAAGAGGAGGAGGAGGAGGAGGAGGCAACGCCTTGGTGCAGTGGCACACTTCAATCCCAGCCACTGCAGAGGCGTCCCTGGAAGCCTGGAGAGACTGCTAGCCTGGCCCATGCAGCAAAGTTCCAGGCCAATGAGAGATTTTTATCTCAAACAAAAAGCAGAGGGAGGCTGAGGAACATCAGAGATTGCCCTCTGACTTCCACACACACGCAGTGCACACACACACACACACACACACACACGCGCGCGCCCACCAACACACACAGAATTGCAACTAAGTCCCTACGGTCCCAGCACGGCACCGTGGGGGTGAAGGCAGAAGGATCCATATCCAATGACAAGTTAGAGGCCAGTCTGGGTGACATGTATTTTAAAAACATCCAACATTCTAATAAATTCCATAAGAACACACAATAGAGTCAGCAACGGCCACAGGCAGCTCAGACCCTGATTCAGCCCCCTCTCTGTGCCAAAGGCAGTGACTACCACAGGACCCATCCCTATCCTGAATACGTTTCTATGTTCTCCAGCCCTCTGGTCATTTCTGACTGTTCTTTGTGTCCTGTTTCAGATGCTAGACTGTGACCTCTCCCCTCCACCAAATGCAGCCCCCTTGGACCAGGGATGGAGGAGGTGTATCCTCACAGGCACAAAGACCAGCAGGGATATAAGAGGCAAATGGTACCCCCAGGGCCGTATGGGCAGGGGTCTTCCTTCTGCTCGCCTACCTTGGCTTGGCAGCTCCATCCAGGAGCTCAGCACATTTCCTCTGTGATGTCAGCTCCTCTCCTGTCCTCATCCTGTCTGTCAGATCGGGGACCTTGTGTGGTGTGCTTGTCACAATGACTTCTAGTTGTCCAAAAGTGCTCTGCTCACAGGGGCTTTCAGGAAATATCTGAGATGCCCAAGAAGACAGAAAAAGAATAGGGAAAGCCCACGTCGTTAGGACAGACAGCCCTGGCTTGGGTTATCTGCTACCACAGGTTCTAGCAATACAAGCCAAGATACGGTTTAACTTATCTTCTGGGGGTTAAACCCATCACAACAGTCACAGTAAGAAAGCACCCTAACCATGCCTGCAGCCCACAGGGTTTAACTTCTGAGCCTCCTGGCTTCTCTGGGTCTAAACAGGGTGATTCTTGGCTGCTCAGTGATTGGCTGAGCGTGGGCACCTGTGTTAGTAGAAACACTGCCCCATCTGCTCAATCTGGGCAGAGCCATACACTAAACACAGTCTCTACTTCCTGAGCCCTCTCCACCCTGCTGCAAAGAACTTGAGATTCTGAGCCTCTCCTGACTCCTTTGTGATCAGCCACACCCAGCAAAGATCAAAGAAGAGAGAGTCAGGGCTGGGGAATGAGGATTCCTAGTCACTTCCTGAAACTAAGCAGGGGTAGTGGCTTGGGGAACTCCGACCTTGCTGTGTGCCTGACACTGGCCTCTCACCCAAGCATTCAGCTCTTTGGGTGGTGACAGATGTGTACAGCCATTCTGCAAGCTGCAGACCTGTGCCACGTAGTTGCTTCTTATGCTCAGGACTATGAGATCAAGTTAAGAGTCATGTCACACTCAGTGAACAATTTTTGAGCAATCAAATAAAGATTTGGGCTGAAAGCATGTAGTCCTGGAGATGGTGTTTAGGAGGCAGAGTCCAGTCTCAGAGCTCTTACATCTCAGAGGTCAGAGCCTTTGCCCAGCGTGCACCAGGCCTGGGGTTCTACCCCTGGCGGCAGGAACAGAACAAATAAGAAGGTACTGATCATTCTCAGACATGTGCTGTATTCCAGGACCATTGCAGAGCTCAGCGTTCATCAGTGAATTTAAAAGCTCTGTCTTCATGGGACCCACAGTCTAGCAAGGGAAATCAGAAATCAGCAGAATCAATGGGTGCAGTATTTCTCCTCCTCTCTCCTGAGAAGGGCAACCATCAAGTCACCTTAGGCATGATCTCCAGAGGCCAGGAGCACAGTCACTCTGAGTAGCCTTTCAGACCCCGTGTATGTGCATGCATGTATGCATGTGTGCACATGTGTGCATGTGTGTGTACCCTTTCTTCCCAGATGCCACACCTTTCAGGTTCTCTCCACCCTGCCCACCTATCTTCTAGTCCCTTAAAGGCCTTCCACAAGTCCTGCAGGTGGCATTCTGGCCAGAAAGCCTGAAGGATGGATGCATCCTGGTACCTGCTGGAACCCTAAAATCCTGGGATCTGGGCCAAAAGGTTTGAGGAAGAAACATTAGTATTATATATGCTTATCATGACGATCACAAGCATTAATTTGAGAAATAGCAACATTTACGATAATAGTTGATTACTTTGCAACTATACCACGTCCCAATCTAACAATGTTTCAAGTAGGGTTCTCACTGGATCCACACAAGTCATTACAGGCTACAACGGGTGAAGAATGACTCAAGACATCAACCTGGACGTGCGACGATCCAAACCAAGCCATCTCTGACTGTCCTCAAACTTCCTACATAGCCAGGGCTGGCCTCGAACCCTTGATTCTCCAGTCTCCTCTCCCTCCCTAAACATGCATTTCCGGAGACAGCTTTGGTCTTTGAAGTTCTTAAGGAAAATAAGAGGCAAACATAGAAACAGAAGGGACAGAATGGGCCTCTTGTGGCTCCATACTGGAGGCTCACTGCGTCTAGGGGCCCACTGGAAGCACATGACCCCCTTGAACTTTGACTCTCTGTCGTCCGCAGCATGCTGCATCACCATCCCTTGCATCTTTGGCTCTAACAGTCAGCACTTCACCAACAACACAGCCTAGAGCTTAACACCAATTGCTAATCCTTGCCAAAGCGTCCACACCAGGATCCCAGGACTCTCCAAACTAAAGTATTAAACAGTTTTAGGTAAAACTGGGCCGTGCAGCAAATCATATATCAAAAAAAAAAAAATTAAACAACCAAAAGTATCCACATTCCCAATGTTCACAAAGAATTCCTCACCTTGAACACACTTTACCGCCCGATCTGAGAGCCGAGACACCGCCGCATTCTTCTGTGGGGTGTGAAGTAAAAAGACACCGCAAAAATTATGCTCATTCAAAATATGATTTGACCCATTTTCCTTTGACCTACAGTAAATGGTCAGGGCACTTACAGTCACGTAAATTTTTACCCCTTGTTTATTTTGTTTCCTTTTTAAAATGTTATGTTATTGTTATGTTATGTGATTGCTTGCCTGCATGTGCACCGTGTATGTGCCTGGAGCCTGCAGAAGTTGAAAATGGGTGTTGGATGCCTTGAAATGGAATTTCAGACAGTTGAAAGCTACCATGTGGGTGCTGGGAACTGAACCTGGGTCGTGAGCAAAAGCAGCCAGGGCCTAACCACTGAGCCATCTCTCCAGTTCCAATCCTTTTTTTAAAAAATGTAATATCACTAATAGTTGGTGTGTTCATAGCTCTGAGACAGACAGCTTGAAAGACTGAGTATGTTATAGAGAGGAATGATCCAGAAAAGGTCTCTCTAGAAAGGTTCCAAGAATAATCCACGCCCCCCACAGCAGGTCCTCCTTCACTGCCTGGCCTCGCTGCTTCCCTTACTGTTTCAAGCTCATTCACGTCTGCACCGTATTGCTGTGGCGGCTGTGTTTACGACTAAACCACATGGAAGTAAATCACAGTTTCATTCATAAACACTCCAGGGTGTGTGTCCTAAGACCATTCAAAAAAATACAATACAGTTCTCAAGGTCAGGATGTTTAGCATAAATACATTACCAAACTCCAAAAGCTGGAATTGGTCATGTGACCTTATATTGCAATCCCCTTTTTTCTTTGTTTGAGGCAGAATCTCTTTATATAACTCAGGATACTCTGAACTCATAAACTCCTGCCTCAGCCTTACCCACAAGCCCCCAACGTGAGGTTACAGGTATAGTCAGGTACCATCTTGTGCCTGCCAAAATACATTTTGTTTACTTGTTTTGTTTGTTTGTTTTTGAGACAGAGTAGGCTGACCTGGAACTCTCTATGTAGACCAGAATGGCCTTGAATTCACAGAACTCTGCCCGCCTCTCCTCCTCTCCAGAGTGCTGTGGTTAAAGGCACTCCAGGTTTACCTTGCAGTTTGAGAAACAGTGTAGGTTCTTAGAAAGTGCATGGGTTTTACAGTTAGAATCGAGGATTTTTTTTTTCCCCTCATTCAGAGCAACTTAGGGAATAACTTAGTTCCAGTCTGCTCTCCTGTAAAATGGGACTACTGAGTCCTATATCAGAGTTCTGAGAAACCAAAGTAAACGCAGTCCCTGTGCAGGTATCTAACATTCAGTAGAGGATGGGCTCACAGAACCATGGCGACTGAAAAGTCCAGCAAGTGCTGCAAGCTGAAGACCCAGGAGAGAGGGTGGTGTCTGAGGCGTCCAGATTGAGAGCCTCTGCTCTGGCTTCCAGTCACAGCATGAGAACCGTAAGTCTATGTTCTACCATGGTTTCTTTGTTGTTGGTAGTGGTGGTGTTTTGTTTGCCTACTCTTTTGGTTTTGTTTGTTTGTTTGTTTGTTTTTCAAGACAGGGTCTCTTTGTATAACAGCCTGAAGTCACAGAGATCCGCCTGCCTCCATCTCCTGAGTGCTGAATTAAAGGTGTGCACGACCTGGTATTCTCCTGTTTTTGTTAAAGTTCATTTATTTATTTGTGTGTGTGTGTGTGTGTGTGTGTGTGTGTGTGTGTATGAGTGTGTGTGTGTGTGTGTGTGTGTGTGTGTGTGTAAGAATGCATGGGATGAACTAGTGGAGATGGCTCTGTCCTTCGGTGAGGACTCGAGACTGGACTGACATCAGGCTTGGCCTCAGGCACCTTTACCCTCTGAGTCATCTCACCAGTTCCAAATTGTCTTTTGTAATAAATATTTCCTTTGCTCCAGGACCCCCACGGAGGGTACACTCCATCTATTTCTCATGTCTGGTTACGGTCCTATAAACCAGAAGTCCCTGCCTTGTTTGTCCCCAATGGTCTTACACACAAGGAATATGGGTCATGGCAGATGTCCCTCAGCAGGGCCCAGTGTCTCTTTATGATTACACTGTACATTGGGAGGAATAACAGAGGATATGATTTTCAGCCACGACTGTTAGCATCCACTCATTCCTCTTGCTATAATGGTTATAAAATAGTCAATAAAACATGTATTTGAGTATTCACTTCTTTCCAAAGATGATTCTCCCCCCTCAGAAAAGCCAAACACCTGAAAACACTGAGAAGGGACGGTGTTTTCCGCAGCAGAAAGGGTTTATATCTTTAGCTGTGAACCAAGTGTGTTCATGGATGCATGTGTTCCAGCATTCAAGATGCTGAGACAGGAGCATTGAAGAGAGTTTGAGGCCAGCCTGAGCTATATGGCTACTTCCAGTCTAAGAAGCACAGAGATGCCCTGTCTCAAAATAACAACAATAAAAAGGAAACAACTTTGGGGGCCTGGAGCGACAGCTAAGTGGGCGAAATGCCACACAGGCATGAGTTCAGGTCCCCAGCACCAAGATAAAAAAAACCAGGCATGATAGCACATAACCCAAAGTTGAGGAGATGGGGCAGGAAGATTCCTGGGCTTGCTGGCTACCATTCTAGCCAAAGTGGCAAACTCTGGGTTCCAAGAAAGATCTTGTCTCAAAAAATAAGGTGAGGAGGGATTGAGAAAGATGCCTAACATCAAGGCCTGGCCTCTACACTTTTGCTACCATTATACATGTGAGTGCACACATGCACGTGCGCGCACACACACACACACACACACACACCTTGGGCTGGGTTGCAGAGGTTTAAATTACACACAATTGATACGCTATTGCTCCGGAAGAATGCAACGGGCTGGATTGCTAAGAGGCTGTTTTCCAGAGAGACTTCTACCCAAAGTGCATCCATGTAAAGGTGTGTCTGCTGCCCATTCACAGAGCCAGCTGTTCTCTGAACACCACACACAAGCGATGATACTGTTGAAAGGAAAGGAAAGCCCTTTACCTCAGCACATCGTTTCTCAGAATGGATTTCCTGGAAGGTCTTTATTGACCCAGAAGTTGACTGTTGCTAAGGCTTTCACCCAGGACAAGTCAGTGTTTGTTCTCCCCTGCTTTTGTCGGCCTTGAATAGATCAATATTTCCATTCTTCTGACACTGCCAGAATGGGAAGAAGCCCACGCCTCCTCGGGGACTGAGCTGAAAGGCAACCACCCGCAGGTTTGTGTGTGGAGATTTACTCCATGTGCCCAATTCTCTCCGTGAAGCAACTTCATCCGGTCTCCAGACTCAGAGGCCAAGTGTTAACGATAATCCTCAAGCGCAACTCACGGCAGCCAGGGCTGTGGGCAGTCCCCTCACCTGAGACAGTTTAACACACAGGTAAAGCCTGTGTGGGAAGCAGATTAAAACCATTGCTCTTGGTGGAGTGAGCTCAGCAAGGAGTCTCCCATGCCCAGTCAAAGCCGGTACTACTCACTCTCAGTGCAAAGCCTGCCCGTGACCCTGACGGTGACTGCTCCCATGTGTTTGGGCCATCAGCTCTTCCAGCTCAGGCTCTTGGGGAGAACTGGCTGCTGTGAACTTAGGCTCCCTAATCACTCATTCCGAAACTCACACCTAGTCCTCAGGGCACACAGGAAGGTAAAGATGTCAAACTCACACTTAGTCTGCAGGACACACGGGAAGGTAAAGACGTCAAACGCACACCTAGTCCGCAGGACACACGGGAAGATAAAGACGTCAAATGCACACCTAGTCCGCAGGACACATGGGAAGGTAAAGATGTCAAACGCACACCTAGTCCTCGGGACACACGGGGAAGGTGATGATCTCAGAGCAGACCAGTGTTTGCTAGTTATGTAGAACATGTGAAGAAAGCTCTCTGGGGCTGGAAAGGAAGGCACACACCTTTGACCTCAGCACTCAGGAGGCAGAGGCAAGTGGAGCTCTGAAATCTGCGGCTTCAAGGCCAGCCAGAGGTACCTAAGACCTTGGCTCAAAAAGAAAAAAGAGAGGGTGGGGAGAGAGAGAGAGGGGAGAGAGAGAGAGAGAGAGAGAGAGAGAGAGAGAGAGAGAGAACTCTCCTAACTGAACATGGTGGTGTATGCCTGTAATCCCAGAACTCAGGAGCGTGAGGCAGGAGGACTGTCAGGAGTCTGAGGCTACTTTGAGCTATAACAAGTACCAAGCCAGTCAGTGCTGCATAGGGAGATCCTATCTCAACAAACAAACACACAAACATGAAAGGCAGATTAGGAAGGTGGGAAAGAGGGATCCCCACTACCGAGCTTCCCCTCAGTCCCTAGAGTTCCTTGTCCCTTCTTCCCTCACATTTGTTCAGTGAGTAAGTTCTTTATCACAGAGCCCACCCATTTCTAGAACTCTCAAAGTTCTGCAGGCAGAGCAGGGATCTCAGATGTGATTTCTGCCCCCTGTGCCTCTGTTGCCCACACTCCAAGCATTCATTTCTGGGGGACCGAGCTGGCTAGTGGCGCCTTGTGCTTTGACTAAACACCAAGCAGGTGAGGGTTTCAAAGTGCGTGGGTAAGCCAGACTCAGCCTCCCTGGCAGGTCTGTTGTTTCCGGGTTTTATTTACCACTGCTCATCTGCCATGCTGAGTATACAGTTTGCTTCCTACGCTGGGGGAACTTGGGACCGTCTTTTACTTCCTTTAGACACTACTTCTTTGTGGCGCCTATGAAGATGTCAGAGACGTGAGCCCAAATTCTGACTTTGTGACTTGTTGGCCTGGCCCTCTAGAGACTCCCATTGTCTTCTTGGTTTGGAGGGGTGCCTAACGGCTCAGTGTATGTTCCTCATCTTCTTCCCTTGCTTGCTCCAAAACTGTCCTTTTTGGGATTCTAAAAAAGTTAGACTCAAACAGCCAAATAAGCCACACAGACAGGCCTCATTCCAGTGCCAAAGGCATTGGCAGGGCTCTACCAGCACGAGCACTCTGCTGCCACTCCTGGGACCTGGTGGCAGCGTGTGCAGTGAGCAGGGAAACCCAGATGCGTTGACTCTGCTGCTGAGCAAAGCCTGGAGGTGGTCCAGTCTAAAATATGTATTTCCTTTTCTCTCAAAGTTGTTTTTTGTTGGTTGGTTGGTTGGTTGGTTGGTTGGTTGTCGGCTAGAGGCTGAAGGCACAGCCTCATACATGCCAGCACATTCTCTACACATCCAAGCAGCTTTATCCCCAAATAACGACACCTCAGCCGCTGGGTAACCTGGAAATTTAAAGTGGGTGAGGTTATGCATTTTATAAACCATGCGGGAGTACTGTTTTTGAGACAAAATCTCACTGTGAAGCCCAGTTTAGTCTCAGAACTCATGATCTTCCTGCTTCGGCTTCCCGAATGTGTGGGTCACGGGCATGTACCAACACACCCGGTGCATTTTATTCTAACTTCAGCGTCGATATTACTGTTAATAAGGTTCTTCATCCTGCACATCCTGATGGTGTGTGCCAGGTGAGGAGACCCGAGAACAGCAGAGGCAAATATGGCCGCAATGCAGCCCTGACGCCCCCCCCCCCCCTCTTCACGGCACACATGTTACACACAGTAGCCTTACTTTATTTTTTCTTTTGAAAACGCCTTCACAAAGAGTGACTTGGTCACAGAGTGACAAGGGCAGGAAGAAGAGTGTGTTCTCTGGGTTTGTTTTTGTGCTTCCAGTGCAAAGGTTGGTTTCGGTGGACACACACAGGGATCCTCAGCCATCGTGAGGCAAAGGGCATAGTTATCGATTGATTAAAAAGCCCACTGGTTAAAAAAATATCCACTGGTTTGGTTACTACATGGTGCTTTCAAGGTTTAAAAATGAGATTGGGCTACCTGGTGATGGCAGTGCATGCCTTTAGTCCCAGCACTCGGGAGACAGAGGCAGGCAGATCTCTGAGGCCAGCCTGGTCTACAGAGAGAGTTCCAGGACAGCCCAAGCTGCACAAAGAAACCCAATCTCAAAAACAAACAAACAAAAAACTCAAACAAACAAAAAAATGAGGTTGGAGGACTCTGAGATGAAAACCGTCCAAGGGGTTGAGAGACGCAGCTATTCCTAACCAAGCAGGAATAAACACTCCTAGAAAACTGGGAAGACTTCCATCTCTTTTTCCAATTGCACGGCTTGTTTTCAGAGTGAGAAAAACAAGCCACACTCGCTCACAGCAAGGCACCCCTCTCAGGTGATACCCCCAGAAACCCAGTCAGCACTGGTTTCAACAATGGGCTCCCATCAGTTCTGAGTTAAATCTGCACAGGCTCCAGATTGCATATGAGATAACCTGTCATCTGGACGGGACCATTTGAAGCATGCTAGGGTCATGGTTGTATATGCCCCTTCCTCAGGTTGCAAGTTTTCATGGTGTGGTTGGGAATGAGAAGCGGTGATCACTGTGTGTATCAGGGGGTGAGATAAGGTCTTGGGACACAGCCCCATTTGATCGTGAACTCACAGTCCTCTCTACCATCTCTCTGGTGTGCCCCACTATATCCAGTGCGCTGTATTTTATAATCAAACTGTACACTCCTCTCTATTGCCAGAGGATAGGCTCAGACATATCCATGTATCATGTCTTTAGCCAATGAGCAGAGAACACACTGTATTATGGCCTACTGCTCCGACTGGGGATTGAACCCAGGGCATTTTGCTCACTGTCCAAAAGTCCTACCACTGTGTTACAAACCTAACGTCAGGACTGTCGCATTTAACAGAGAGTTGCAAGAATGTCAGCCATCAGTCACCTGACTGCTGTTGTCATACAGCAACCCTAAACAGTGCAGCAAACGGGCATGCTTGGGTTCCAGGCGAACGATTTTGGACACTTCAATTTTAGTTTTTAAAAAGACTCCATTATTGAGGGGGGAAGGAGTCTGAGAACCAGGGTGATGGGTCAGAAGACAGTTTTCAAGGGTTGTTTCTCTTCTTCCAACATCCCCAAGACCTAAGCGGGGTCCTTAGACTTAGCCTAAAGTACTTTGATCAACTCTCCCATCTTCCTGCTCCTTTTTTTCTCCTAAGATGGTTTTACTACCGACTCTGGCTGAGCTGAAATGCGCTGTCCAGACCATGTTGGCCACAAGCTTGCAGCTACCCTGTCTCTGCCTCCCAACGCCAAGGCTACAAGAGTATGCTGCCACACCCAGCTTAAAATTAGAATCTCATATGACTTTCATGTGTCATAAAATATTCTTCCCTATATGTAATAGAAAATTCAAGAGAAAGCTAACTGGAGAAAGGACAGCAGTCAGCTGGAGGGTGGATGGCGCAATGAGGCCTTGGGGGGAGGGTAACTGTCTTAGTTAGGGTTTTTATTGTTATGAGAGACACCATGATCATGGCAACTCTTATTAAAGAAAATATTTAATCGAGGGGGCTCCCTTACAGTTCCAAAGGTTTGGTCCATTCTCATCAAGGTGGGGATCAAGGCGGCGTGTAGGCAGACATGGTGCTGCAGGAACATCGTGAGAGTCCTACACCTTGTAGGCATTAGGAAGTTTACTGAGACACTGGGGCAGTATCCTGAGCATAGGAAACCTCAAAGCCTACCCCACAGTGACATACTTCCTCCAACAAGGCCACACCCACTCCAACAAAGCCACACCTCCTAATAGTGCCACTCCCTATGAGATTATGGGGGCTAGTTACATTCAAACCACGCCAGCAATCAACCAGGACACCCTAGGACACATGCATATAAGGGTGCAAGGGTAAAGCCCAGTACTTGGTGTTCAAGTCTAAAAAATTGATTTAAAATAAAAATAGTGAAATATTCTTCCCTTTAACTATTTTTCAATTATTCAATGATTAAAACACACCCTTAACTCTTAGACCATCTGAAAATGGACAGTAAGTTAAATTTAGCTCTTAAACTGCAGTTTGGTGACTTGAGAAAGGGGCAGCCAGGAACTGAAGCACACAATAAGTTCGGATGATCCCCTAAGCATTATCTAGGGTCTATCAGTGAAAATAAAAGCCACTTAGAAAAACCAGCAACATGCAAAGGACAATTTAGCAACAATTCATAAAACTCCATCTATTTACGGCCTCTAGGAAGAGTTTCTCTCCAATTCTTATGTACACTGTCTCCCAGTATTAAATTTTTTTTGTTTTGTTTTGTTTTTTGTTTTTTGAGACAGGGTTTCTCTGCGGCTTTGGAGCCTGTCCTGAAACTAGCTCTGTAGACCAGGCTGGTCTCGAACTCACAGAGATCCGCTTGCCTCTGCCTCCCAAGTGCTGGGATTAAAGGCATGCGCCACCACCACCCGGCTCCCAGTATTAAATTTTATTTTTATTTTGCTTTTTCAAGACAGGGTTTCTCTTTATAGCTTTGGTGCCTGTGCTGGAACTCGCTCTGTAGACCAGGCTGGCCTTGCACTCACAGAGATCCGCCTGCCTCTGCCTCCCAAGTGCTGGGATTAAAGGTGTGTGCCCGGTGGTCACTCACGAGAAACTACACGATAAGAGTAATGGAGGAAGCTGGGCGGTGGTGGTGCACGCCTTTAATCCCAGCACTGGACAGAGGCCAGTGATCTCTGTGAGTTCAAGGCCAACCTGGTCTACAAGATCTAGTTCCAGGACAGGCTTGGACAGACTCCAAAGCTATAGAGAAACCCTGTCTTGAAAGAAAAAACAAAACAAAACAAAAAAAAAAAAAAAGACTAATGGAGGAGGAGGAGAAGAATCAGAAAAGGAAAATGGAAAAGAAAGAGGAAGAAGCTATACAGTGAGTGGTTCATTTAAAACACCAGGAAGGGTATTATCAGGGAGGGAACAGTCAGTCCCCTTCCACACGGGTGGCAACACCTCTGCATTTCTGTTCTTGGGGTTTTGAAATCCTCAGTCCGAAGCAGGGGGCAGTGAAAAAATTTCCAGGCCAGACCTGCACCTGATTCTCCTCATCCTTTTACTGTCTTTCTTGATAGTGTACCTATCACGTGCCTGAGTGCCTGGCATTGATGCAGCAACACCTGCCTAGGCCCCAACGCCATCCACAGGAAGTAGACGATTTTGCAAAGGGCTACAGAGTAAACGGAGGTTCCCGTTTGTGATGGAAAGTCAATGCTGGGCATCCCTGGAAAGAGGAAGGGGGTGGGCGTGCTCAAAGAGAGGCTTCACCCCGCCCTCCTGCCCGCCCCGCCTGCCCCACCCCAACCAGGTTCCAGTTCAAATCATTTAAAAGGTTGCTGGAAGGGTTTCCAAACTGAGGCGGTAGCAGGTGGCCCCGTGGCATAGCAGAGGCAGTGTTCACTCTCAGGCAGAGGATGTCCAGGTCAGAACAGGGAAAGAATGCTGAGCCCAGTGGCCCCGAAGTGAGCTTGGAGCTGAGGCCAACAGCCCCGGGCAACCAAGGACGCAGCAATGCAGCCTTCCAGGTGAGCAGGGCTGAAGGGGGACCAGGGAACCTGCTGTCTTCATGTCTGGCAAGTTCAGTAACAGGAGCTGTGGACTCCCTGAGCCACAGCGAGAATGTTAATTCTGTAATGGGTACGCTTTAAGCCCTTTATTTCCCCCACCCCCGACTTGGACTCCTCTAGGTTGGTAAACCTGAAGTGTCTCTCTCTCAAGGTCTCCTGCTGATCTGGACTGCTCTCGTCACTGGGGAAACAAGGGCCACCCTCCTCCATTTTTGCCCCTGGACTCACCAAGCTTCGGGATTTACCCTTAGGATCCTCCTCCCAAGATCTGGACAGGGGAAGAGCAGGGGCCTCAGACCTCAGGGGAGGTAGCAGAAACGTGAATGGGTCCTGAGCCCGGGTGGAATGTAGCCCAGGAGCCTGCCCAGAACAGCCTACTTACGCAAATCTGTGTCCTCAGCCAAGAACTGAGTGATTAATACTCCTAGTCTCGGGGCTGGGTGCCACAGGTGGCCAGGGAGTGAGGCCAGTCCCTGAGCTTGCTTCAATGCTCTGCCTCCTGGGAACCTGGGCTTGAGTCCTCCTTATTTGGCACTGGGCACCGAGAGCTTTGAAAGACAGGAAGCCTACCTGAGCAGGACTCAGTAATCCTTGGGCTCCACGGTCACCTCACGAGCAGAATACACTTTTGGAGCTAGCACAATATGGGGGAAGCAAGCGTGCTTGTTGGCGTGAGCCTGCTCTCTTCCTCCGCCAAGTTCCTGTAAGTTCCGGAAGCCCTGATCTGATTGTCAACAGTCACGATGCCGCCCATCCCATGGTTTATAGGTAGGAGGAGGCCTGCAAATTAAACTGATAAAAGACAGGTTGGTTCGAAGAGGGGAAAGAATATAGCTTGTATTAGTATTTTAATTTTGACATGCACGGTGTCCCAGAAGAAAAGAGGTGAAGCGTCTACAGGAGTGGTGTGCGAACTCCGGGGCCGTGTACCGTTTTATCCCGTGGCTGTGTACCGTAGAAGCGACCAGAAAAGACTAGGGGCAGGGCTTTAGGGACGGTAGATCATTGCAGCGACAAGAACTAGATGGCCAGTTAATGGAAGATAAGCGTTGTGTTTTGGTGTTTCTTTATGCGGACTTCTCCGCTGGTGGACTGGCTCGGGTCTCATCCCTGAGTGTGTGTGGGAGGGAAATCCGTGGGCCACATGTAGAGACTGTCTGCTCTTCCCTCAGAACCCTCAGTAGGACACATTCATAGGCGTCACTGGCATAAGCACAAAGGGAAGGGGCTTTAAACATGGGAGCTGCCATTCAGAAGAAAACAAGGTTGGTGCAGGATACAGTCAGAGTGAACGTAGCAGTGATTTAAGCAGAAGGGCTCTGCAGAAGATCTGTGTCACCAGCAGCTGGAGACAGAATGTGCACTGGGGGCTCCATTTTTTTTTTAATCCTTCCTGTTCTCTCACAGCACAGACACCATCCCTGGCAAACAGAATTCAAATTACTCCTTCCCAAGTTTGTTTTACCAGGGTTTGGGGGCTTTTTGTACACCTGTATTTACTAGGCAAAACCATTAGCTCCCCGCCCCCCAAATATGGCCAGCACTAAGAAGGAAGGCTAGCTCAAGCAGACGGCCATAGCTTTTGCCCTCAAGAAGCAGAGCTGGGCAGTACCTCCAGAAAGATGCAACAGAAGAGAACGACGTGAAAATGAGGGCAAAGTTGGAGCTGAACCTCCTGAGAGCCACGAGGGCACGGTAGAGGACGTGAGGACTTCAGGTGGGGCCATCTGAGGAGCAGGAAGGGGGTCAGTGGAGCGTCAGAGGCAAAGAGCTGTCTGGGGCGTATGAGGATTGCAAGTCTGCCATGGAGGTGGGCAGGAGCACAGGACATTGAGGAGGCTGGTGACACCGGATGATGAGGGCAGGGGAGGTGGGCAGGAGCTCAGGACATTGAGGAGGCTGGCGACACTGGATGATGAGGGCAGGGGAGGTGGGCAGGAGCACAGGACATTGAGGAGGCCAGTGACACCGGATGATGAGGTCTCTATGAGCTAAAGTGCTCAAGAGGAAATCTCCATTGATTTAAAGATACATCTTGTGTCCACACTGAAGGACGGACTTGTGAGTGGGGCTCCAGGGAGGAGGCCAGGCCACACACACAGGGCGTGGGTACTGCAGTCTCCGGGACTGACAAGGAATGAACCGCTCCAGGGTGAAGACTCAAGGTGGGGACAGGGTGTGAAGGGTTCTCCCGCTGAACTTCCAGTTTTCCTGTTAGACGGGATCAGAATGCTACATGTGCCGGGACTGTTGAGAAAGTCCAATGCACAAATATAAAAAAGTACGCGTAACACACACGTATTTGTGAAAAAACATGGCTGGCTCATGGCATGAACGTAACAACAGCAAGGGCACTTGGTGTTGTGGCAGTGGAAAGTGAAGCTGTCTGGCCCAGGATGTCAGAGATTCCTTTCGTTTAGCAAGGACATCCAGAGTAAGGTTGGTTCGAGGAAAGAATGAATTCCATCGGAGGCCTGTGGTTAAGATTCCAAGGGTCTCCACCAAGGTGTAAATCCACTGAGGCTCAAAGAATGGAGAAGCTGGAGGATTCAGAGAAGGAAGCAGGAAGAGCCTCTAGGGCAGCTGAGCAGACCCAGGCAGGGTTGAGGGCAGCCGAGAAAGCTGCAGGGTCAGTAGAAAGAATGCTGAAAGGCAGAGAAGATGGGAGGAGCAGACCCCAGGATCGCCAGTCCTAGAGCTGATCCAGGCCAAGCCCTCCCTGTTGCTGACCCTTTAACCTCTAGCTATGGATCCCATACAGCATCCATGCTGCTTTTAAACCTTACAGCCAGAAATGCGAAACACATCTTTCGCTGTCATCACACGTATGTGAAAATCAGGCAGAGTGAAGGTTTTGTTCCGGTCTTTGGGGGGCTTCCTAAGAGTCACTGTGGTGTTGTGGACTGCTCTTCGGTCCCCACGGCCGCACTGACATAAGTTCTCTATCCCATAAATATTACTATGAATGGCCACGTGCATTATCACGCTCGGAATTTTCTTGGCCCTTCTACAATCAGTGTAGGACTGGGCACACTTGTACACCCTCCTGGAACATCCGGGTCGTGCTCAGGAGTGGAATGGTGAGCTCACGACATTGAAATACATCTGTACTGTTTGTTGTTGCTGCCTTGGTGGTTTTGGGTTTTGGTTTTGTCTTGAAGCAGGGTCTCACGAAGCCCAGGCTAGCTTCCAACTCTGTGTGCCTTGAATTTATGATCCTCCTACCTCTACTTCCTGAGGTTGGGATGGAGGTTGTGGAGGGAGGACATTTGTGCATGCTGAGCAAGCTGTCTTCTAACTGAGCCCAGACACTTTCAACTTCCACTAATAAGGCCAAACTGGCTTCCTACGTGATTGCGCCAATTTAGAGCCATCAGAAGGGTGTGTGTTCTTGCTTCTCCTCCATGGCTTCACCGGTTTTCAGTTGCCTGTGTAAGTTCGGCCACTCTGGTGGGTGTGTAGCGATACAATTATACAATTATCAATTAACACAGCACACTGAGAAATGCATCATCAGGCAATTTTGTTGTTGTACAAATACCCTCTTTACACAGAGCTAGACAGTATAGGCCAGCCTCCGGGCTCACCCAGGTGAGATGAGGTGAGCAGGAAGTGACGAGCCCTTGCCGGGGTAAAGAGCCTCCCTCTGTAGGTTTAACCACACTCTAACAGAGCGATGTGCACTGGAGGGACCAGAGAGACGGCTCAGCAGTAAAAGGGGACTGCTGCCATCCCTGGTGACTAAGTTCCATCCATGGTAGGAGAAAAGTGACACAAGCAAGTTGTCCTCTGACCTACACACACACACACACACACACACACACACAAGTAAATAAATAGAAAATTATTTTTTATGTATGTGGTGACCCAAGGCTATACTCGGGAGACCAGGATGGAAAATCACACGTGTAAAGACTATCCTGAGTTAAGAGCAAGTTCCAGACCAGCCTGTGTCACACAGGGGGACCTTTCGAGTGAATGACTCTCAAAAGTAGACATGTAGTTTAAATGGGCGTGGCGCCACAGGCAAATCCCTGTATTTGGGAGCGGGAGGATCATGATGAATTTGAGGTCAACCTAGACAATATGGTATAATCCTATCTAAAAATTGTTTCAGAAAGAAAGGAGGGAGGGAAGGAAGGAGGGAGGGAGGGAGGGAGGGAAGAGAGGCAGACCGTGGGCTCTTCTATAGATCAGTGGTTTAATGCTTACTCAGCCTGCACAGGGTCCGGGTTCCATCTCACTGAGGTCTCTAGTTCCCCAGGAACACTGCAAACAGGAAGTTGTTTCCGACCCTCTCTTTCTTTAAAGGCCATCTTTCCCCCACTCCATAAACATGTCTGTCAAGTGTCCATACCTGGTACAGTTTCTGGAATAGGAAAACAGAAAGATTTCTCCAAATTCAGAGGAAATGGGAGACAATCAGGAGAAGACGAGCGAGGTTGACACAGGGAAGCCACACAGGGCTCAATTTCCAAAGGTGACATTCTAGGCAAAGTTTTGACAGATCAAGTTTATTAGAAGGAGTCCCTTAGCAGCCTAATTCAGCTTCCTTCCTCCTGTGCGGGAGCATCAGCCTTGCCACAGCCGACCTCAGACCCTATGCACCCAACGCTTGCTCTGAAGTCCGCTGAGCCAGGTGTGGTTGTGCGAGTCCTCAGTCCCCACACTCAGACGCTAGGGTCAGCCTGAGCTACGTGGATGGACCTGTGGTTCGTGGTTGAAGGCTTGCCTGACACACACAAGGCCTGAGTTCCGTGCCCAGCCTCACAAACAGCAACAAAACACAAGCAAAAGTCCGCTGGGTGGGACCCGCTTAGGCAAGGCTTGGGGCTGGACCAGAGTCGGGAAATCCAAACACCGAGCAGGGCCTGAATGACTCAGTGAATGAGCCATGGACCCAGCCAGGCAGGTTTGGGAAGCCTGCTCAGCAGAGTCCCAAAGGCAGAGATGGCTGGAGAGTGAGTTCTGCTGGGAGGAGAGCAGCTGGGGAGCAGGTGCAGATGAGTTCACGCTGGGTGGAATCACACAGCAGAGAGGAGGGGTGCACCCTATCCTAACGGGTCGTGTGCAGGTACTCAGGGGTTTGTCTTGGGGCTCAGGACAAGCTTGACTCCACACTTGAATTAAAATGCATAAAATGTGGAAGAATGATTTGCTTTTCTTGTTTCTATCTTTGTTGTTTGTTTTGGAGACAGAGTTTCTCTGTGTAGCCCTGGCTGTCCTGGAACTTACTCTGTAGACCAGGCTGGCCTTAAACTTAAGATCCTCTGGCTCCTGACCAGTGACTTCTGGTAAAGGGAGTTTTCTTAATACTTTTTGTTTAATCTTTGGCAGTTTCACACACACACACAATTCTCTTGACCTCCCTTCTCTACCTCCTCCCCTCTGCCATAACATGTCAACATGTCCCCGCTCACCTTCATGTTCATTTTATCTATCTATTTATTTATTTATATTAGTAAAGAAAGTTTTTAAAATATCTACTCTACTGTTTCCTAAAATAGGCATGAGTGTGTCTATGCTAACTTTCATCTAGGGAGAAAGAGCCCAAGAGACCGAAACCAAAATCCCTTCCATGACAGCCTCAGGAAAAGCACTTGGGATCAGCCCTTCTAGGCTCAAACACTTCCAAACAGTTCCTTAAGAGAGGCGCTCTTGCTCCCGGTGACAAAGACCTGGGCAGAGAACATAGGCAAGCTGTTCTATCCGACACCATTGCTCACGGTTTCCTTTAGCTCTGTATTTCTGTCATACGGTGCCCTCACTTGCATCCCCGACTCTAGGTGTTTCTATTTTGTTTCTATTTTTGTCAGCCTACTGAACAGTTGTCAATTTTGTTCTTTTTAAAATACCAACTTTGGATTTTATTACTTACTCTATTTTTCTAGTTTCTTTATTCTCACTATCTTTATTCTCATCTGATTTTCTTCCATTTGCTTTGCTTCTTGCGCCCAGGTCCTTCTGCATGTCAGGCAAGCATTCCGTCACAGTCAGACCTCAGCCCTCATTTTCCTTCTTCCTTCCATTCAGTGTGCTGTTCTTTTTCTAGTTTCTTTCTGTGAATGGTTAGATTATTGGTTAAAGATCTTTTTTATGATTGACTTTTATTTTGTGTGTGTTTACATGTAAGTCCGTGTGCCATGTGCATCCTTGCCTCAGAGGCCAGAAAGGGGTGCCATTCCCCCTCAGCTGAAGCTAGACAGTTGTGAGCTGCCATGTGGTTGCTGGGAGTCAAACCTGGGTCCTCTGGAAGAGCAGCCAGTGCTCTTAACTGCTGAGCCATCTCTCTAGCTCACGATTTAAGATCTTCTTTGTAATGCAAGCCATTACAAGTTCCGAATTTCCCTCTAGCTCCTACTTTATCTCAAAAGTTTTGTGTCTTTGTCTTTGGTTATTTTGAGACAGTTTCTTAGTTAGGGTTACTATTACTATGATGACATCGTGACCAGGGAGGAAAGGGTTTCCTTGGCTTACACTTCGTCACTGTTCATAACCGAAGGAAGTCAGGGTAGGAACTCGAACAGGAGGAGCTGGAGGCAGGAGCTGATGCAGAGGCCATGGAGGGTGCTGCTTACTGACTTGCTCAGCCTGCTTTCTTATAGAACCCAGGACCACCAGCCCTGGGGTGGCCCCACCCACAATGGTCTGGGCCCTCCCACATCAATCACTAAGAAAATGTCCCAGAGGCTTGTCTGCAGCCTGATTTTATGAAGGCATCTTCTTAATTGAGGATCAAATTGTGACTTAACTGTGACTCTAGCTTATGTCAAGTCAACATAAATCCAGCCAGCCTAGACGGGGTGTCACTATGCAGCCCTGGCTGGTCTGGAACTCGTTATGTAGCCCAGGCTGGCTTTAAACTCGTAGAAATCTACCTTCCTACACCTCCAAATGCTGCAATTAAAGGCCTGTGTAATCATGGCCAATCACAGATTTTTAGACAGTCCCTTTTTTGAGACAAGGTAGCCCAAGCTGGCTTTGAACTTGCTATGCAGTTAAAGATGACCTTGAACTTCTGACCCTGTCACCTGCCCTGGAGTTCCTAGCTGGAACCCAGGACATCCAAGTGTGCTAAGAAAACACTCCGCTGGTGGAGCTGCATGCCCAGCCCTCTGAGTCTCTCTACTGATATTCTCTGGTTGGGATATTCTTCTAGTACAGACTCGAGGCTTCTTTTAAGCCTAATTTCCTTTAGCTTTCCAAACACACTGAGAACAGATACCAAAACGTGTTTGTAAGTCCTGCATCTTCAGTATGACGCATCTCATCTATTCATGTGGCTCATCATTTTTTTTTATTAAAATTGAACTTTAAAAATCTAGTGTGGCAGTTTTAAGAAACAGATTACCCACTCATCGCTAGAGTTTCGTCTGTTTGTTGTTTTGGTTTGTGTTTTTGAGACAGGTTTCAACGCGTCGCTTTGTGGAACTCACCCCACGGCGTAAACCAGGCTGGCCTTGAACTCATAGAGATCCTCAGATTAAAGGCGTGTGCCACCACTGCCCAGCTTATTTGTGTTTTTGACACAGGGGCTTCCTTTGTAGCCCTAACTGACCTGGCTAGCCTTGAACTTGCGGTGAACTCCATTCTGCCTCCTGAGCAGTTCATTGGTTTTGCCGTTTGGCTGTTGTTCTCGGTTGTCTGGTGACTTGAGTAACTTTTTTGTAATTAGTCTTCTGGGTCACGTGCTCTATGTGACAGTTCCAGGATTTCTGCAGCTTCTCTAAGCCTGTGGGCTGGGATGAGCACTTGCCTAGCTCTGGAAAGGCCCTGGTTTCAATTTACAGTAGGGAGGGAAGTGGGTTTCAGCTACACACACACACACACACACACACACACACACACCTTCCAAAGCCCTTTTTGGACAACTCTGGATCTATTAAGGAATTTAAAGACAGGTTAAATACTAGCAATCTTCTGGGGGAGATTTAATGTAATTTAGCCCTCCATGACTGCTCGGTTGCCAGCTTTCTTGGTGGCTGCAGGTGTGTTTTCACAAGACTGCCCTGTATCTTGAAGAGAGACTAGAAGGAGGGGGTGGGAGGGGGATATAAGGTACCTCAGAGCTGGTTGCACTGTCTTACTTGATAAATGCCCTTTAGGCCTCAAAAACTTATATATTTTTTCTGAAAGAGTAATATTTATAGTTTGCCCGGAGTGCAGAGGGGTACTGAACATGTTTATAGGTGGAAACACATGGGTACTGGTCAGGAGGGTGGGGGTGGGGCTGAGGTTCAGAGTCATCTCTGCCACTTCTTACTGAAGAGAGAGAGACTTTAGCCATCTAGTGGTCACAGGCAAAGGAAAGGGGGAGGCTGGGTGAGAGAGGTGCCCTCCTGAGCCCAGGGGACTTCTTGGGGCTGCGGTATCTACATTTGGATTACACGGCACAGGCCCCAGTTTGTCACCCATCCATGAATTTAGCTGGACTGACATACAAGTATCAAGACAATCCCTAGTCAGCCTCAGGGCCAGCAGCTGTGACTGACTCAGACGGCCACACGTCCACAACCATCAGGGTGGGCTGTAGAGCGCTTCAGAACCACGCGTCCACAGCCATCAGGGTGGGCTGTAGAACGCTAGAGAAGACAGGCAGGACCCAGAGGAGTTCCGGTTTTAGCTTTCCCTCGCAGCGCACAGAAACTCCACTCCAGGGTCCCTGCCAACCAGTCTCATCCAGACACCCTTGGTGAAGGAGGAGTCTGGGATCTGAAATCTAATCTGACAAGAGTTGTCAGATTGGGTTGGGGGAGGATTGGTGTGCATATCTGGAATTTTCTATATAAAAGTTCTTTGTGAGCAGGGACTTTAGGTCCCCACACCTGAAACTCAGATCAGAGATGGCAGATAGCAGTAGCTGTCACTCAAAGCCAGGATCTCAGTCTTTGGTGACTTCAATTCCACCCCTTTCCTGAATGAGGTGGCTGACACACAGAAGCAGCTTAGGGCCTCGCTATGACTGATGCTCGTACTCTGGGAAGGGACCGAGAATGATCATATGCAGCCCTGCGTCCTTTGGCGGTAACTGAAATAGAGCCTTTGTGACCTTGTCCCAGAACAGCGTCCGTGACTTCCGGGAATGACTGAGGCAGGACCTGCAGACTTCACAGTCTGCCCTCCAGTCTTTGGCTTCTGTGATGCGGGCCTTTGTCTTTGAAGTATGTACATGTCTGTGCATGGGTATGAACATGTAAGTGTCCACAGAGGCCAGCAGCATCAGATCCCCCTGGGCTGGACTTCCAGGCAGTTGTGAGCCATGCTGCAGGTGCTGATCCCACTGAGCGAGAATGAAAACCACCACCCAGTTTAAAGTCGGCCAAGCCAGCTTTACTCCCGACAGCTAGGACTGCTTCTCAAAGCGGGATTAGAGAGAGTGGTGTGCGGTCACTTTTCAGGCCTCTTTTGTAGGGAAAAAAAAAAAAGAGTACAAACTGGGGATTTTCAGAGGAATTTGGTGACATAGGACTTGGCAAGCAAATTTTACAGAAGCAGACAGCAGACTTATTTGGCAGATCATCCTGGCAGAACAGCTCAAGATATTTTAAGATTCCTTGGCAGAAAGCCTTATCAGGATAGGGTAGGTGGAAGTACGAGTCAAACTCCATAGGGTAGGGAGCATGTCAGATTCCAGAAACAGCTAAAAGCACCGTCAACTTGAAATTTGCAGCAAATAGAAATGACATTACTCAGACCTTATAACAAAATGGCTTTTAACTCGAGATGGAGTCAGGCTGGTCCATCACGTAGACACTAGGAGCCGAACTCCAGGCGGCTGTAAAAACTGTGCGTCCTCTCAGCTGAGCCATCTCTCCAGCCCTCAAACCTTTGTTTTTGTTTTGCTTCTGAGAGCCAAAACTGTTTGACTTAAAGTGTGACCTACAAATTCAATAGGAGTTTATTGAGCCCTGACACTGTGCTAGGCATTATACTAGGAACCTCAAACAGAAAGTCACTGTTTGGTTATCGCCAGTGACAAACTAGTACCTCTGTATGTATGTGTGCGCGCACGCGTGCGCATACACACACACACACACACACACACACACACACGATTCTGTTCCCAGCATAGGTGGGACCTTCACTTTGTCTGGGAATCAGGGAGTCACTGTTTTACTTATGCCAAATGAACATTTTATCTATGATTTCATTCTTTCATTTAATCAAGTATTCTAAGAGGCTGCCTAGTGCTAGCCAAAGAGAACTCTGGCTAGGATGCTATGGCCTGAGCTGTTTTCTATGTTATATTTTACAAGGAAGAATCAGCTTTGGAATGGGAAGGTGGGAAAAGCTTGGTCCTGGAAATGGACATGGTGGAAAAGGGAGGCAGAGAGCAATGCAACCCACATCCTCCAGCTACCCTCAAAGCGCCTTGCTGAGTACAAACTCCTGGCCCGAAGGGTCTAAAATCATTAACCGCCTTAAAACTGAATTTATGTCTGCTACACACTCAAGAGCATTTTAGGATAAACTAGCAAGCGAACGATAAAGAGTTAGAACTGAAGACACCATGTGACTTCTCATGAAAAGGGTCAGAGAGCAGTTCGCTAATGCAAGGTGAGGCTCTGTCTGCCATGGTGAAGGGTCAGCCACGGTGGGAAAGGGACCAAGATGCGCAAATCTGTGACAGACATTATGAGCCCTAAGTCGCACGTTTACCTCACCCCCTGACCATCTTTGGGAGGGTACCAAAGCAGCAGGAGCTGTGAAGTTGTGCGGTTGTCACCTGAGAGTCCCCCGCTTTCCTTCGGGGTACCTCCCTTCAGTATCACAGCTTTAAGGTTAGGTTAGCTTTACAACATTTACAGGGTTTCTCTGTGTAGCCCTGATGGTCCAAGAACTAGCTTCATAGACCAGGCTGGCCTCAAACTCAGAGATCTGCCTGCCTCTGCCTCTGCCTCTCGAGTGACCCCCACCCAGTCTCCTTGCTGCACCCCCCCATGCCTTCCCGTGCTGGGATTAAAGACGGCATCGCCACATCCATCTTAAAAATTTCTGATTGAAGGAACTGAATTCAGAGTTTTCAACGGATCATATTGTGTCAGGAATACTCACACAGAAGAAGTTAGAGGACCTTAGCCTAGTGTGTAGGGCCAGGAAGCTTTGAAAGGAAAACGTGTTTCCCTGAGACCCCAGCACGCACAGGTAAACAAAGGGGATAAAGCAGCAGACGCTTGGTGAATGGTAACAGATTCAGCATGGGAGACTGAGAGACAAGCAACACCCACATCTCAGGAACCACCAAACCCCAGGCTTCCTCTTGGCCCACATGCTACTTCCTCATCCTCCTTCAGGTCGGAGTAAAGGAAGAGTGGTCTGGGAAGGTGAGCCAAGGCAGCCCAGGAGCAGCCCAGGAGCAGCCCAGGGAGCAGGAAAGGCCACTTTCAGTGCTCCCGGTACTGGCTGTACTCAGTGTGGCAGAGACCTCGGTTGGATATGACAAGTGGCCTCTTGCCAACAGGAAGACAGTGATAAGCTTCTGAAACAGGAGGCACCACAGGTGGGAAAGAGAAAAGTCACACACTCTGAGGCAGGAAAAGCAAAGGTTGTGTAGGCAGAGTTGAGTCAGGCTGTCTGGATCTGCAGCTTACATATACACACATACACTCACATGCATGCACGCACATACATATATACACACAATACACATACACACATGCACACACAAGCATGAACATACATACACACATGCACACACATACACATATGCACACACATACACACATACACACACATACCACTCAGGCAAGTTTTCTCACTTTTCTATTTCTTTCTCATCCTCAAGCTGTCTCAGTCCTTAAGTACAGGAATTTCTTCAGACAGGGTAGCTAATGCCCTGGCCTCTATGGGCACCTATATGGACATGCACACCCCTACAGGCAGACCCACACACATACACATAATTGAAAACAAATTCTTAACACTTTAGGTAAAAGGCTGGAGGGACGGCTCAGTGCGTAAGCGTGCTTGCTGCTCTTGCTGAGGATGTGTGTTCAGTTTCTAGCACCCATGCGGTGGTTCAGGGCCACCGTTACCCCATTTCCTGGGTATATGGCGCCCTCTTCTGACCCCACAGACACCAGGGACATACATGCAGACAAAGTACTCATACACAAAATAAAATTAATAAATAAAATAATTTTAAAAGTTAAAAAAAAAAGGTGAATGGGTGCCCTCATCACAATCCTGTAGAGAAATAAAAGCCCCAAACCACAAGTCCCAGGGGAAATGGAGACCCCGCCCTCACCACAGGACTTTTGCGCAATGAGGGCAAAGTCGTAGCCTCAGCAAACGCTAGAATATCAGCAATGATTTCACACCACTTAGCTGGGGGGGGGGGGCAGATATTCAGGTACAGAACAAAGCAAGCCAGAAATGTATGAAGTCAGTCTCTTCCTGTAACAAACACTGGAGCCCGTTGGTGTGGCCCTGTGAAGATGCCACACGATGCTTCCCCGACCAGACTCCCTACAGCACCGAGGTTTGGTCACAGCTCTTCCGCGCGCTCTACCATGAGTTTTGTCCCTGCCTCCTCCCTACCCCCATCGCTTTTTATCTGAACCCACGTCTCAATGAGTTAGCAATGCAGGCCTTGAATTTACAACCCTCCTTCCCCAGCCTCCTGAGTAGCTGGGATTATAGGTCTGTGCCACCTCCCTGTGTCCATACCCAGCACTGAATTAAATCATCTGTACAATGTGAAGCTTCTGCGCCTTTAGTCTGGGCCAAACTGGGAGAGCTTGGCTCCCAGATGTGTCTCGGAGAACTATGAAGTCTCTCTTCAGAGGCCTGGAATACGTTAGTTAGCTTCAGCGGCTGACTTGATGCATTTAAGGAGAAGGAGCCTTAGTGCGAAGTTTGCCTCCCTCAGACTACTTTGTGGCCATTCGTGTGAAGCACTTCTGGATTGGAGGCTCACTCTTCTCAGGTGTGCCAACTTGACAGCTGAAGCCAACTGTGCCCTGCTCATTTCTGCCTTCCTCCTATCTACGCAAATGTTTTTCCTAAAATCTTTATGGTATATGAATGCACGCTGTGTGTTTCTGTTTAGTCTATGTCTGTTTAATCAGCAACCCTCTGATGTAAGTACTTGGTGGCCAAGTTAACTTAGAAATCTCCACCAAAGAACTGTGTTCCAGATGTAACTTGGTCAAGCACAATGCTGATCCACTATCAGAACTGCGTGTAATCTCTCCTGCTCTCCTGCCAGGAAGGTAAAAACCCTGGGCTGTGGTATAAGACTCTGTTTTGGGAGGGAGGGAGGGAGGGAGGGAGGGAGAGAGAGAGAGAGAGAGAGAGAGAGGAGAGAGAAACTGAAGACATATTTTCTGCTCTGTTTTTGAAACGAATCTGACCAAACTGTGTCTCAGCCAAGCGTTGTCGGTGTCTGTGGTTCTTTGGTTGTAGGTATCAGACAACATAGAAGCATCCGTAGTCTCAAACTTCATCAGGAGCCTTAAAGGGAAAAGGCCTTCTTGCCACTGTCCAGGTGTGGGTAGATCGAAAAGACGCTTGCAAATGAGAAAACCCATCTGCAATCGCTTCAAAGTCCTCGCTCTTTTCTCTCTCACTCACATCTGGGGATTCGCTGCTGAGAATAGTTCCCATTTCACATGATAAACAGGATATGTTTTTGGAATTACAGACACAGCCAAGTTCATCCCAACTAGCCTGTGACGTGGCATCTTGAGGGGCTAGGGGTACAGCTCAGTGGTGGGGCACCCACCTCACATGTTCAGCGCCCTGGGTTTGATCCCCAATGCTATGAGGAAGGGGAAGAGGGAGGGAAAAGAGTGAACAAGCACCTTGGCCATCTTGATAGCCATTGTCACACTATAATTAAACAATCAAATTTATAATTTACAGTGACAAATTTTCTTCCATCCCCTGCACAGCGCCTGTCCTATAGTAGGGGCACAGTCATTATTTGTTGGAGGAATGAGTGAGAAAACTTAAGAAGGAACTCAGGACACCTTGGTGACATTCAGGCCTGAGCAGAAAGAGACCATGATAATACAGGAAGGGGAAGAGGGCAGTCTGGAGCCAGGAGGATATAGTCAAACTGTGATAGTCCTCAAGAGGAAGTGGGACTGGATGAGGGCATTTTAAAGAGAAATTGGACCTTGTATGATGAAAACTGGACTTAGGAGCACAGAGAACATTGAAACTTAGGAGTGTTTCAATCGAAGACAAAGCAGAAGTGGAGCAGTGGGATCAGAAGAAAGATTGGCTTCGTGAGTGAGGAAAGATGCCTGCCTACAAATTCTTGGCTTTGGGGATAAAAAGAATTAATAACAATACAAACACTGAAGATGCATGGGACAGAGACTGTGAATTCATTTTCTGCTATACCAGAATAACAGAGAATGGGTGTCATTAAAAAGGAAATAAATAAATTGCTCAGAGTTCTAGAGTCTGGAAAGCCTGATGTCAAGACACCAGCATCTGGCAAGGGAGGGAGGGAGAGAGCAAGAGGCCACCCAGAGTTATGATCTTGTTTGTCAGTTTCTGTCACTGTGACACAAACTAGAGTCACCTGGGAAGAGGGTTTTTTTGTTTTTGGTTTTGGTTTTTGGTTTTTCGAGACAGGGTTTCTCTGTAGCTTTGGTGCCTGTCCCAGAACTAGCTCTTGTAGACCAGGCTGGCCTCCAACTCCCAGAGATCCACCTGCCTCTGCCTCCCGAGTGCTGGGATTAAAGGCGTGCGCCACCACCACCCGGCTGGAAGAGGGATTCTTAACTGAGGAATTAGACTGCCCTGCACACAAGTCTATGGGACATTCTTCTTGATTGATGATTGATGTGGAAGGGCCCAGCCCACTGCAGGTAGTGCCACACCAAGTCAAGGAGTGCAAACACCAATCTTCTCTGGTCTCTCTGCATCAGTTCCTGCCTTGCGTTTCGGCTTTAGCTTCCCTCCATGGTGGACTGTGATCCTGCAGGCCAAACAAACTCTTCCCTCCTCAAGTTGCTTTCCATGTTTTATCTCAGAACAGAAAGCAAACAAGAATAATGAGCAAGTCACTGCCTTGGGAAAGAACCCACTCTGGCAATAAGGACATAACCCATTTGCCATTGGTGCACCGATCAGCTCCTGAAGGTCCCAGCTCTCGACTCTTTGCACGGGAACTCTGTAGCACACAGTCAGACTGCAGGAAAGCCATGGCACACATTCAGACTACAGCAAAGAGGTTCAGCAATGCCATGTGGAGATACACGTCCTACTGCAGCTGGCGCAGAGAAATAGAAGCACGGTCACACTGCTGCTCTGGCAGTCAGTGGCTTTGTGTTTCTAGACTTCTCTGGCCCTCTCCCTTCAGAATGCATTTTAGAAGTTCTCACCGAATATCTTCCTTACATCAGATAGGCAAAGCTACATCAGAGAAAGGCAAGAAACAGTGTCGGAAATTAGAACCAGGCAGAAATCATCATACGTACAATCCAGTACAAAAGATAGGCAAAACAGTCAACCAGCCTTTAAAAATAATAGGAGAGCCAGGCACAACAATGCATACTGTAGTCTCAGCACTTGGGAGGTAGAGGCAGGGAGATTGCTGTCATGAGCTACTATGGCAGAAACAGACTAACATATTTGTGTCTCTCTGTGACATCAGACTTTACAAAATAATAGTGAATTTACAAAGTAAGATGTAATGGCATCTCTTTGCTACATAAGATCATTTTTCTTAGCTGGGCTGTGGTGATGCTCACTTTTAATCCCAACACTCAGAAGGCAGAGGCAGGCGGATCTTTGTGAGTTAGAGGCCAGCCTGTCTACAAGAGCTAGTTCCAGCACAGGTTCGAAAGCTACAGAGAAACCCTGTCTTGAAAAACAAACAGAAAAAATATTATTTTTCTTGGTGACCCTCCTGTCCTGGCTAGTTTTATGTCAACTTGACACAAGCTGGAGTCATCAGAGAGGAGGGAACCTCAATTGAGAAAATGCCTCCATAAGATCTGGCTTTAGGGCATTTTCTTAATTGGTGATTGATGAGAGAGGACCCAGCGCGCTGTGGGTGGTGCCCCTCCTGGGCTGGTGGTTCTGGGTTCTATCAGAAAGCAGGCTGAGCAAGCCTCCTCCACGGCCTCTGTGTCAGCTCCTCCAGGCTCCTGCCCTGTTTGCGTTCCTGACTTCCTTGAAATATGGACTATGATGTGGAAGTTTGAGCTGAATCATCCCTTTCCTCCCTGCGTCGTTTTTGGTCACGGCATTTCATCACAGACATAGTAATCCTCACTAGGGCACCTGCTAGGGTAAACAAAGGTTCTTTTGTTCTTATTTTTTTATTTTTCAAGATGGAGTCTCATCATGTAGCCCTGACTGGCCTGGAGCTCATTATGTAAACCTAGACGGCCTAAAAGTCACCTGTCTCTGCCTCCTGGATGCTGGGTTTAAAAACGTGTGCTGCCACAATTAGCTATTTTATAAACGTTTATTCATGTGTGTTAATGTGTGCTTGTGTGAGTATATGCCACATGAGTGCAGGTTCCCACGGAGGCCAGAAGAGGGCGCCAGGTCCCCCTAGAGCTTGAATTACAGGTAGTTGTGGACCACTGTGAATTCTTGGATTAAAAGGGTTGGGTCCTTTGGAAGAGCAGCAAGTGATCTAACCACTGATCCTCTCTGCAGCCCCTTGTATCTAAGTTTTTGTTTTGTTTTTCTTTGGTTGGTTTTGGTTTGGGATTTTTTTGTTTATTTAGTCTTTTTGAGACAAGGTCTCTCTTGTCTGAGTTTTGTGTGTTGAATATTTATTTGGGTTTCAGATTATAGTCATGTTTTGGGTGTTACAGGCAACAGCACAGCCAGTGGTGGGACTTGTTGTACAGATCTATTATTTATGAAAATTAAAACTGTTTTTGCTCCCAAATCATTATGAGTAATAGACATTTGCCTCCGTCAGTTCTAAAGCAGCATTAGAGATCAGCTTCCTGTGCTTGGCTTTTCCTTTTTGAAGTGGAATGAGCTCTTAATTTCCACCTGCTGTACTGTCTGAATCTCAGCTGTCGTCCTATGGGTGGGGATGTAAGACAAGTCAGTGGTGTGGGCAATAAGTGGATGGGAGATTCTGCCTCCAGCTGCATCTGAGCGACATCTAAGATCAGTCAGATGGAAAGACTGAATTCGGAGCTTTGGGTATTTTGCCCCCAAAGAACAAAGCAAGACACTGGTATCAGTAAAAATCAGTGAGCTGACTTCACTCTGTGAGCTGGCTTGAGCTTTCTGTTTCTGTCAGGTGAGTTAGCCTTCTGAGGAAGAATGAGGAAACAGGGAGAGAGAGGTTCAGGCCAAGTCAGAGGTGTGGAAGTTGCAAAAAGCAGGAAAGGGTGGGAGGATTTGCTAACCGGCACTTACTCAAGTCAGGCTCCTCCTCTGGCCGACTGGAAGGCTGCCTTCCTGAACCTTCGCAGAGGGTTTAAGTCAGTTCTGGGCCGAGAAGTATTCTCTCCGCCTTTGGGGGCTCTGGAGGCCTTACTACAGAAGGTAAGCTCTCCCCACTCTCAAGAGCTTGGGAATCTACCTGCCTCTTTTCAGTACCATGCTAGTGGTTGCTCAGGTCTCTTACTGTGGGAGAATGGGCAAAACAGTGTGTCACTGGCCAAGAGAAAGGTCTGAGGTTTAAGGGCATGGACCTTTTTTTATCATTAGCCACTTCCACATGACTGAAACCACACTGCTGCCCACACACATGCATGCCCACGGCCATTACATCCAACTTTGCCATCGCTGGTCACTCTGGAGTTCCTTTTGGGTTCACAGGAAGGTTGAGTCAAGAGCAACAGCCAATTCAATGACACCCCGCGGGGTTTTTGTGGCGCTGTTTCTCAGGTGTCCCCGGATAGATTTTACACTGATTCCTTTTCCTTGTACTCTGGTAAAATAGCCTGACACAAGCAGGCCCATTGCTGGAACACGCCTTTAATCTCTGCGTGAAGCAGAGGTGCATACAAGGTCAGACTGATCTACACAGTGGGTTCTAGGACAGCCAGAAATACACAGAGACCCTGTCTCAAAAACAACTATCACAGAAAGCAGCTTAGGGAAGGAAAGGGCTACCCTGGCTCACAGTTTACTATCCATGTGGCAGGGCCATAAAGACAGCAGGTGCTTGAAGCCGACGGTCACATGATACCCACCATCAGGAGCTCCAACGCTGGCGCTTGGCTCACAGTGTCTCCTGCAATCCAGGAGCCAAGCCCAGGGCATGGTGCTACCCTCTGGCAGCGTGGGTCGTCCCCCCTCAGTTAACTTGTTCCACACCGTCCCTCACAGGGGTCCCTGGAAACTCGTCTCCTAGGTGACACCAGGTCCCATCACTAGTGGCTTGGTTGTGTTTCTTTGGTTTCCTGCAGTTAGCACATTCTCCAGTACTTGCTTGGCTTTGTTCTTCATGGCAGTGGTATTTGGACTTGAGGAAAGGCGGTGGGGGGGGGGAATAACTCCTACCAAAAGGGGGGAAGAGGTTGTTTATTCTGTAGAAAAACAGCCTAGGAACATGGGGTAAGGTTACCCCCAAACTCCGTGCCGCTATATAACTTCACTGACGTTTTTACTGTCACAAAGCAAACACTGTCATAGATCAACACGCTTTTCAAATCCTTCAGTGGGGTCATCTAACAAGGCAATTAATTGGTAGATCCAGTGGGGTGATCTAACAAAGTGATTAATTGGTAGATCCAATGGGGTGATCTAACAAGGCGATTGGCAGATTCAGTGGGGTGATCTAACAAACAAGGAGATTGGCAAATCCAGTGGGGGTGATCTAACAAGGTGATTGACTGGCAGATCCAGTGCAGTGATCTAACAAGGCGATTGGCAGATCCAGATGAATTAGCTCTTAGGGAGAGGGCCACAGTGCAGAATGTTCATTTGGGGACAACAGAACGTTGGTTCCTGACCTGGTCTGGTTTGATTTTTATGGATTTTTGCCTTAGTGTATGTCTGTGCACACACGCCTGCCTGGTGCTAATGAAGGCCAGAAGAGGGTGTCCGAGTCCTTGGAACTAGAGCTATAGATGGTTGTGAGGCATGGTGAGGATGCTGGGAGCTGAACCCAGGTCCTCTGCAAAAGCAGCCAGTGTTCTTAAGTACTGAGTTATCTCTCTGGCCCCGGATTCTACTCTTTTGACCAGAAACCGGGAGCTTCTCCTGAAAACTCCATCTTCTCGTATTGTGTCTGGGAGGCGGAGCCCAAAGCCGCTGGTGAGGACAGAGACTATGGATGCCTGCCTGTCTGCCCAGCACTTCAGCGTGTTGATTCCTAAGCCGGTCCTACTGGTGGAGCCTGCTGAAGTGGAGCTTAGGAGCCACTGTCCCCACAGCTCTGTGAGTGGAGCCCCCAAGTGGACACTGCACAGCAACACGCTGGTGCCGGAAGCCGTGCCGTTCATATAAACATAACTAGGACTTGTGAATGCCAGTGGGTAAAAGCAATCCTGTCGGAGGAATTATGCAATAGGATTTTAAAAACTCAGAAGAATGTTCAAACTGGTCCCTTGCTGTTTCAGAATCTAAGTGATCACAGTGCAAATGACCCCAGGGCTGAAAGCTCTGCTCCCGGACACATTTACACACTTCCAATGTACTTTCCAGACTGTGGTGTGGATAGCTCCAGAGACAAAACCAAGATGCCCCGCTATGTAAAAATAAAATAAAAGGGTTTCTTTGTGCACAGCTGTGTCCACTTACGATTGTTTCTTAGGGGTTGTGGACATGACTCGGAGGTTAAGAGCCCCGGCTCCTCTTGCAGAGGGACCACTGGGTTCCCTGCACCTCCAGTTCTGTGGATCTGAGGCCCTCTTCTGGCTGCCGTGAGCACTGCATACACACACGATGCACACACATACATGAAGCAAAGCATTCATAAGGATAATCAGTAAGTTTTTGAACTAGGATCTAACTATGTAGCCCTGGCTTTCCTGGAACTCACTATGTACAGCAGGCTGTCTCTATCATCCTGCTGGGATTAAAGGTGTGTGCCACTTGCCCAGAAAACATTTTAAGTAAATGTTTCTTCATGTAAAGACGCAATAAGCGGGGGATAGGAGAGAAAGACGTCAACATGGACCAGAGGGAATCACAGCATGTTCCCTAGGACCAGGGGAGAGCATCCCCTCAATGCACTAACTTTCCCCTGGACCTTGGGGTTTTGTTGTCATTGTTCCTTTTTTATTTCTCACTCTTCTCTTAGGGTTTTTATTGCTGAAATGAAACACCATGACCCAAAGGCAGCTTGGAGAGAAAAGAGTTTATTACACTTCCACATCACTGAAGGAAGTCAGGACAGGGTCAGGGCAGAATCCTGGAGGCAGGAGCTGATGCAGAAGCCACAGATGGTGCTGCTTACTGGCCTGCTCCTCATGGCTTGCTCAACATGCTTTCTTATAGAACCCAGGACCACCTGCCCAGGGATGGCATCACCCATCATGAGCTGGGCCCTCCCCCATTGATCACTAATTGAGAAAATGCCTTACAGCTGGATCTCATGGAGGCATTTCCTCAATGAGGCTTCTTCGTCTAGTGATTCTAGCTTGTGCCAAGTTGATACACAAAACCAGACAGTACAACTGTTAATAGAGATGTATATATGCTCTATCATAAATATGTTTTAATATATCATTAAATATGTTTAGTGATAGTAAATCATCAATATCTTGACATCTTAAATACATTTTAAAGTTTAATTTATACGTATGAGTGTTTTCAGCACCCACTTCATTTCTCTGAGCCATGCATGTGATTCCCACAGCTTCCCCCAGTTAGTGTCCTGGAAGACACTGTGTTCCCTGAGAACAGGCGTGCTCACAGGTATGAAGAACAAAGGTGTCAATAGTCCCACTTATTAGACAGAAAGAAATGGTAGCTAAAAGTGATAGAAGCCTGCATTACAGGCCCACAGTTCCAACTTGAAGAGGAAGAGAAAAGCTGGTCATTCTCCACTCACCCACCTACACCCACAGTGACCCCTTATTTCTCGAGGGTTTAACCTCAAGTGGGAGGAGATTTTCTTCCTGGAAATTTGAAGACCGAGGCGTGAGTCCATTGGACAGGACAATCCCAGCACACGAGGGAAAACCCCATCAGGGTTCTCTCTGTGAGCGTGCAAATCAGCATGCAACAGCACACACACACACACACACACACACACACACACACACACACACACACCAGATACGAGGACCCAGCAAAGATTCCCGATGCTGCCAGCAGGTGGCAGGAGCGGCCAGCATCCAAAGGCTGAAGCTTTAAAAGAAAAGAAGCTCCTCCGGGGAGAAAAATCTCTGGGTTTTGGAAAGAACCAGAAATTGGCGTTTAGAACCATACGATCCACGGAATATCACACAAAGTTGAAAATAAAAAGGAACAATGGCAACAAAACTCCAAGCAGACAGAACCCCAAGGTCCAGAGAAAGTTAGTGTATTGAGGGAATGCTCTCCCCTGGTCTTAGGGTTAGGAGTCAGGCCCATGTTGAAGTCTTCCCCTCCGTCCCCCATGTATTGCACCTTTAAATTAGGGACCCTAATTTTATGCACGCATGTAATTCCGGATCCTGGAACCTGACTGCAGAACAATAAAGAGTCCCCAGAGGACTCTCAGTGCAACGGCCCCCTTCCCGTGCTTTGTATACAACGGCCCCATTTCCTTCTATACCATGCCAGGAATTCCTGAGGGCCACTAGAGGTGCCACAGAGGTCTTGGGGTCTTAGTCTCTTTATAAGAATTTAAAGATGGGAGCAGTGGTGTTGCACGCCTTTGATCCCAGCACTCAAGAGACAGCAGGAGGGTCTCTGTGAGTTCAAGGTCAACTTGGTCTACTTAGCTAGTTCCAGGTTAGCTGGGGCCACACAGTGAGAACAGATTGCAAAAAACAAAGGAGGAGGAGGAAGAAGAAAGGGAAGGAGGGAGAGATTACTTAAGAACAGACCCACAAGAACAGTTTTATTTTTAAAACTTTAAAATTGAAGTTTAAAATTGAAGCACCAGGGCATTGAGCTGTAAATCTCCGCTTCTACTCAGAAGAGAGAGAGAGAGAAAGAGAAAGAGAGAAGCCATACCAGTTGAGTTAAACGGGCATGAAGGTGAACAACATGTGGGCAAACAGCCACGCTGCAAGAAGGAAGCTTTAGAGAGAAGCCAGGCGAGTTAGAGACATGGAAAGGAGAGGACAGCGTTCGCTAATCAGAATTATTCCGACATGCAGAAGCTGTGAGCTGGGGCTCACGTGTGGGAACTCGGGGAAGGAAAAGTACCTCATCTTATTCAAGGGATAATCATTTCTCCTATCTCCTGAGCATGGTTTAAAGGTGGGTCTGCCTTCCTGAGGGTGGTCCCTCAGCTAGGCGATGACTTTCCCTGCTGAAGTGTTAGGTCCCCACCCAGGTCCCCTGATACTGGCTCTGCAGTCAGGGCCAAGGGTGGGAAGCTGCTGTAACTTCCTCAATACACGGGGATCTTTCCCATCAGAATAAAATTAAAAACTTCATTCATTTCCTTATGAGCTCATGGTTCCTTGAATCAGGTACCTCACAAGAACACCGAAGCCCGCCTCCTGCCACTTTTCACAACCCTTCCTGGAATGGTCACGGAAGGACAATTGTATTTGGGCTCTGACTCTGGGTTGTTTTTTTTTTTTCACTCTGCATTTTTCTTAGGATGAAGACTTTGAAGAGCAGAACACACCAGGAAACAGCGCAGTCAGGAGCAGATCCATACAGAGCAGGGAACAAGGAGATGCCAAGCAGGTAAGGCAGGTGTGGAGGATGGTTGAGGAACTGTTGCCATGGTGATACTCCACCACCTGTGAATGAAGAGTGGTTAGTGTGTCTAAGGCAGTCATCCAGAAAGCACACATACTGTAAAGCAAGGCTTCACTTTTACAGACGGCCTCAGAGTTCCCTGAAAGGAAAACCAGCCCGAGGCACAAAGCCCAGTCTCAGGCCAGCATGTGAGGTCATCCTTGTAGCCCCAGCTACTCAGGGGGCAGAGGCAGGAGCAAGGTCAGCCTGGCTTGAAACCTCCCGGCAGAAAAAGCAAGCACCTGAACGTTAAGGTGAAGGAGGCCCGTGAGATGCCCTCCCTTGGTTCCATGGAGCCCAAGAGACTCTTAAGGACTTTAGTTCGTATGGGTCTCTGTTTTAGATTGAGATTTATTGTTTTTATTTTATTGTTGTTTGTTTGGGGTGGGATGGGTCTCATGTTCAAGTGACCAACGCCGCCTTCAAACTCCATATGCAGCAGAGGATAACCTTGAACCCCTGACCCTCTTACTTCAGTATCCCAGGTAGGGGGGTGGCAGGCATGGGTACCGCATCTGGCAAGGACCTCTATCAGCAGCTTTAGGTAGAATGTCTTCCGTTGCTGAAACAAAAGCAATTGCTCATATAGAACACCCGTTGAAAAGTAGTCCTGAGTCCCTGAAACTTGGGGAGAGATCTCAGACAACTGGATGGGGAAAGCTGTTTTTCCCATCCACGGGGAAGGAACTGGCGCATAGCCTGTGTTTATGCAAACGCACTTCTGTGCGCGTCGCCATGGGGATCACACTGCCCATCTTCGTTACTGCTTATCTCAGTTAATATGCTGTGCCGTGTTTGTACCACTCTGTCCTCCAGCAAGCAAACAAGTCCACGTGTCAAAAGTTCATAATGGGCAAACCGTGGGAGCAGCCCAGACGCCCATCAGTAAAATGGATGATGGGGTGATGGGGAGAACTAGTGGAGCTGTCAGTGCTTACTACGGAGTGAGAGAAGTCACTTTAAGATGGGGACACCACACCACCCCCAGCAGCAGCATCCTGGATGAGGCAAAGCCATGAAGGAGTGAAGAGATAGTGGTTTCCGGTGCTTAGGGAGAAAGTGGGGGTGAGCAACAGGAGTTTTAGGGCACTGAAACTGTTCTATACAATACTACAGCAGTGAAGATCTTATCCAAACATAGATTGAGCACTTCAGAAAATGACTCATGTATTATCCTGGGTTCTCTATAGAAATAAAACTCACAAAATGAGAGTGTGTAGATAGATGGATAGATGGATAGATGGATAGATAGATAGATAGATAGATGATTGATAGATAGATAGATAGATAGATAAATAGATGATAGATAGAAGATAGATAGATAGATAGATAGATAGATAGATAGATAGATAGATGATAGCTGAATAGATGATAGATAGATGAATAGATGATAGATAGGTAGATAGATAGATGATAGATAGATAGATAGATAGATAGATAGATAGATAGATACATAGATACATAGATAGATAGGTACATAGATACATAGATAGATGATAGATAGATAGATGATTGATAGATAGATAGATAGATGATAAATAGATAGATAAATGAATAGATGATAGATAGAAGATAAATAGATAGATGATATATAGATAGATGAATAGATGATAGATAGAAGATAGATAGATAGATGAATAGATGATAGATAGGAGATAGATAGAAGATAGATGAATAGATAGATGGATGGATAGATAGATAGATAGATAGATAGATAGATAAAAGATAGATAGATAGATAATTGATTGATAGATAGATGATTGATTGATAGATGAATAGATGATAGATAGAAGATAGATTGATGATAGATAGATAGATAGATAGATAGATAGATGAATAGATGATAGATAGGTAGATAGATAGGTAGATAGATAGATAGATAGATGATAGATAGATAATAGATTGATAGATAGATAGATAGATAGATACATACATACATAGATAGATAGATAGATAGATAGATGATAGATAGATAGATGATAGATAGATAGATAGATAGATAGATAGATAGACAGATGGATGATAGATAGATAGATAAATAGAAGATAGGATTTATTAGAGTGGCTTACAGGCTGTAATAGAGCTAGTCCACCTGAATGTTTCCCAGCTACATACAATAATCAGCTTCACCAGCTGAAGAATTATTGTGGGATGGAGAGAAGGAGCTACTCTGGGAACAGAATAGGCCATGGGTATTTGGGAGAAAGTTTATACTGTTCCTGGAAAAACTGTCCATGAAAAGTGGCTTGGGTGCACGTTACCCTTAAATTGTTAGGGGAAGGCAACACTCCTGTGAGTTCCAAGGGGAGTCTGTCAGCTCTTGAAGGATGAGGCAGGTGCTCATATCTGCAAGCAAAGCCTTGGTTTGGTTTCAGGACTCTGGAAATGAGACGGTTCAACATAAAGGGAGAATTGCACAGCCTTTGTGGTTAACTTCATTTAGCCTTTCCTACAACCAGAGCTGGTGTCTGGGGTTGAATGATTACAGCAGAAACGGGAACAAAATCAGAACTACAAACATGTTCCCTTTTCAAAAAAAAAAAAAATGGTGGTGATAGGGGTGGAGTACCAGAGGCTCCTCTGGGAGGGAAGAACGTAAGTATGATCCCTAATTTCTTATGATTATAAAGGGGAAAGGGTGCCTGAGAAGTAGATGAGGGGAGCCATTTCTTGAATAATAATTTTAAAAGGACTGTTGGACATTCTTTGCCTGAATGCTGAGCAAAGGAGTCCAGGGTCCATGTGCCGGGATTCTCATTATCCTCTCTGCTCTACGTTTGATCTCCAGGGTGACAGGCAGATCACGATTGAGCAGGAGTCTCTAGGAAACAAAGAAGACATGGAGGATGATGACCAAGATGAACGTCAAAAAGGGTACAGTTCTTAAGCCAAGGACACAGCCGCATCTACTCCCTGTGTGTTTATTCCGTGTTTGTCTTTTTATTCTCTTCTAAATTAAATTTTACTATGCTTCATTAGAAATTGTCAGCACCTCACCCAACACCACTTGGATAAAATTCATGGCTTTTGGGGTGATGGACGCAATCAGTTCAAAAAGATGTGGCTCTGGGAACCCAGTCTTTATTTTTATATTTTCTCAGAACAGTCTTCTCATTAAAGGTATAAATTACTAACTAATGGCTTCCATCACCATTCGGGTTCCCTCCCTCAGAGCGTGGCACACTCTTCAGTAGTTAATCCACATTATGGCCAGTGTCCACCAAAGATGACTGTTCCACTTCTGCTTGGAGACACGGCTTCAGAAACCTGTTTGTGTTGTTTGTGAAGCCTCTAACCCAGGCTGCGCACGCCAATATCTCATGTTTGGGTGCTTACTCTGTGGGTCTTTGACTTTTGTGTTGCAGGTGTTTGGAAAGGAAGTATGATCTGATTTGTGAGTTTTATAGAAAGCACAGAATCATTATTCGGCGAACCATAGGGGGCATTCTATTGACAGGTAAATACCAAAGGGCTGTGGGAATGCTGCTGTCATTTCTTGGGATCTTTTAAGTGTTAGCTTTCTGGGTAAAGAAAGAAATCTGCCCTTCCCCTGGACCTCATAGACTCACCCAGAGAAATGGTGAAGTCAATCAACAAACCCCAGAAGGGAAAGTCTACACAGACTGCTCGCCTGCCTTTCTTATGAAGCCAATCAGAAATTTTTGGTTTTGATGCACCTACTGTCTTAGTCCATTTTCTGTTGCTATAACCGAATACTGTAGGCTCAATCATAGATATTTTTTGGGTCCTGGAACAGAGTCCAGGATCAAGTATTGGTGACAGAGGGATTTTGTGGCATGAGATAACACACGCTGACCCATGTCTGTTTTTATGAAGCCACTAATAACACCATGGTGGCTCCAGCCTTAGGACCTCATCTAATTCCAATTACTTCCCCGAAGGCCCCGCCTCTGCTACTATCACTATTTGAATGTGGGAATTAAATTTCTAACATACAAACTACAGGGGGATACAGTCAAACCATGGCACTACCTTACTCTTGGGGCTCATAGAGCCCTTGTTATTGTGACATGTTTTCAAGGAAGCACGTTGGCTAATGCAAATGCAGAATACTTGGACAACTGGCAGACTTTGCCGTGAACACAGGTTAAACAAGAACAAAAATAAATGTAGGAGTGAAGGCAGAGTCAGACCCGGGACCTTTGGGCCCACACCTCAGCCTCCAAAGCAAAAACGTGGTTTAAAAGATGTGAACCTTCCCACTAAGCCCATAGGCATCTGTAGAAGAATGTTACACCGTCAAAGCCAAGAGTGTGATGATTTCCAAACAGCTGGGGCAGCTACAGCAAGGGTGGGTCAGCGTCCCTCCAACAGGCCAGAGAGTCTTTTAGGTCTGGCCATCTTGGACCTTCAACCTTGCCGTTATAACAAAAATATAACCACAGATACTGTGTAAGTGGAAAGACCTGGCTTCATTGCGGTAATGCTTGATTAAAGGATGCAAGTACGCACAGCAAATGCCACTTCCCTCGCAGCAAGTCAGACTGAACCTGTGGGCCATTGTTTGCTGACATTTTAGAAAAAGAAACTTTTATTTTTCTGAGGCAGGCTCTCACTGTATAATCCTTGGAGTCCTGGAACTCATTATGTAGACCATGCTGGTCTTGAACTCACAGAGATCCAACTATCTCTGTCTCGCAGGTATTGAGATTAAAGATGTACACTACCACATCTGGTATTTTTATCCTGGAATCTGTTCTTTAAATGCGGCAATAGTGACCAAGTGTCAGGATTCAAGAACTCCATCATGGTGAAATCTGAGGGACTTGCTTGAAAGGAAAGCAAAAGGCTCAGTTCAAGAAGTCTGTGCCTACCGGGCGGTGGTGGCGCACACCTTTAATCCCAGCACTTGGGAGGCAGAGGCAGGCGGATCTCTGTGAGTTCGAGACCAGCCTGGTCTACAGAGCTAGTTCCAGGACAGGCTCCAAAGCCACAGAGAAACCCTGTCTCAGAAAAACCAAAAGCAGCCTCCACAAAGCAGCCCTGCATTCTATGGGTGCCTATTTAAGCCACCCCTTGCCTAAATCAGACCCAGGCTGGAAGCCCATGACCCCTGGTGTGGTGATATTAACCGTCTTAATTTGCCTCCTGGACAGTTTTCCTGGCTCTGGTGATTGCAGCCTGTGTACTAAACTTCCACAGAGCCCTGCCTCTTTTTGTGATCACCGTGGTTACCATCTTCTTTGTTATCTGGGATCACTTGATGGCCAAATATGAGCAGCAAATTGATGAGTTCCTGTCTCCAGGCAGAAGGCTTCTCGACAAGCATTGGTTCTGGCTGAAATGGTAAATACATCTTTCTCTCCTACTGCGGTGGAGGCATGCTGGCTCTCTCCAACACCGTTCCAAAAATGTGTTCTAAAATTCCATCCTCATTTATGAGAGGTTGATGCTAGAAATAACCTCGAGAGCAATCTTCTATCATGCCTCCATTTGGCAAACAAGAAATGCAGGGTGAGATAAGGGATCATATGGAAGCTATTCAGGTGTACCAGCAAGCCCCTTGGTTCGATGGTAAATGTCCAGAGACAAACTGCTTATCTTCATGTTTGTATTAGAGAGATGCCTAGATATCTACACATTAAGAATTAGCCAAGAATATAGGACAAAGCAACATTTTGGACATACAGGGATGCGTTAGCATTTTCAACCTTGTCCGTAGAATGAGATCATGATCAATCAGTAGTGTCTGTCTTGACCCAGGTCAGAGAACAGCTGCACGATGCCGTCTGGTTTCAGTGCTAGCTTAAAAATTGGCTTAAAAGTCCAACACAGTAAAGACCTGATGACTATGTGAGCTCGCACTTTCGTATATAGTTATGTATGATCTCATTAAATTCTTTTAATAAATAGAAATCATGGATTACATTCAATCTTGAATGTTTTGTTTCACTTAATACTTATTATTATATTATATATTATTCATTATTATTTATTTATTTCTATAGTTTTCAAACAGGAAAGGAAGACCAAGATGACATAATAACTCAACATTTTGTTTGGGGCTTTGTGTGTGTGTGTGTGCATGTGTGCATGCGTGTGTTTGTGTGTGTTTCCAATGCACAATGAACATAAATATTATGTATATGTATATCTGTCTATCTATATACAAATATATATTTAAAAGTTGGACCAACTGATACCCATTATTTGCACTTATTTATTGAATATTGAATTCAATAATTTTTAGATTAGGGTCTCAATTCCTCTCATTTCTTTCTATGCCTTTTGCTCCTTAAAAACTAAATCTTACTGGGCAGTGCTGGCTCTCACCATTAATCCCAGCACTTGGGAGGCAGAGGCAAGCAGTTCTCTGAGTTCAAGACCAGCCTGATCTACAAAATGAATTCCAGGACACTCAGGTCTACATAGAAGAACCCTGTCTCAAAAAAAAAAAAAAAGAGCTTATATCTTTAAAAATCTTTAAAAAGATTTAGCACACAAGGTTTTGTGTAAGCCTTGGACTAAAATTATGACATTTTTTCCCCTTGGCACATTTTATTTAGTAGGAAATATCTATCTCCATTTGTACAAAAGTGTAAAAGCCTTAGGACCCCTTTGCTTACGCTTAGCTAATGACCTAATGACTACAGGTCTAGTTGCAGTTTGAGGTGTTCCTTCCATCTCTGTCTGAAGAAGACTCAACCTAACGCCTTGTCTTTTCTTTCTCCCAATTCCTTATTCTAGGCTTGACTCAAAGCCAGTACCAAGATGAGGACATTGATATCTCTGACTTGGGGAGGGGCTTCCTGCTCTAGGAATGGGGCTGGCTCCTGGGGACCTGACTCCCCCTTAAAAGAACCCACAACGATTCCCAGGGCTTTTCTTTGGATTCTCACCACAGGATCTCCTCTCCTTGGAGATGGCCCTGTCGGGTGTTCACAGGACTGGTTCTCTCCATTGAGAACCATGTGGGCTACCCTGGACACTTCCCCCATCTTCAGTCTAGGTAATCAGCTCATCATCCCCACACAATGGCCTCTTCGTCCAGGAGCCATGAATCACCTATCATGTCTACCAGACTCTCATGAAGGAAGATAGGACCCAAAGTCTGACTCAGCTCCTAAATACAGAAAACATGTTCTCTCGTAAAGGGAAGGAGTCAACACCCATCCCAAAACTGACAGAAAAAGGTGAATGTGTCTCTCAAAGACCCTACAGACAGAGACCAGACACTTCTGTACAAGCACCCACTCTCCTCTGGGATGCTCATGGAGGGACGGATGTCACTGTAGCCAACTGGCTGAAGCAGAGCTTCCGGTTCTGGGGCACGGTGTCTCACTACAGTCTTCACTTGTTAGCATTGGCCTCATCCTGTTACTTTTGTTCTCACAGGGTGATGTGGAGCTCATTAGTCCTGGCCGTCATTTTCTGGTTGATCCTTGACACTGCCAAATTGGGCAATCAGCAGCTGGTGTCCTTTGGCGGTCTCGTGATGTACATTATCCTGTTATTTCTCTTTTCCAAACATCCAACCAGAGTAAGTACAGACTGGTCCCGGGACGAGGAGAGCATAGACTCTAAAATAGTGGCTGAGAAAGAATCTAACTAGGCAAATTTTTCTCCCCACCGCCCCACCCCCTGCAAGTCCTTAAGGTGGCGAGAAAATGAAGGTGCTTGTCTGAATTGTTTTATTTCTAGCAATTTTCAGTTACACAAGTAAAACATCCCTCATGCCTACTCAGGGAAAGTCATTCCCTTTGACACATATTCTACTCAACCCTGTACTTCTGAGTTTTGAGATGGGAACTTATATATCACAGGCTAGCCTTAAATTCTTTCAAGGATGACCTTGAACTTCTGATCCTCCTGCTGGAAATCAAAACAGGTGCAGCAATACCCAATTTATAAGAGAACTGAGGACCTGAATGCTAGGCTTTGCACATGCTAACTAAGCCGTCTACCAGTCTTCAATCCTGTGTTTTATGGAAATGCTGTTTATGATTTGGGCTTTTTTATTCTCAAAATTTGTCCTTATACACTCCTCCCTTGTTGCATCCAATTTTCAACCCCCCCTTTTTCTCCTTTTTTTGTAATCAGTCTACAGCCCATGAGATGAGTTTGAATTCTAAGACTAAAAGCTTTTACCTACAAATCACAATGGCAGGCTGCAGAAGTCCTAAGTTCTTTTTGGCTGAAAGGATGACCCACAGAAGAAACGTTAATCAGAGACCGTGTTGACCTAATACAACGAAAAGTATTTGCCCTGCTCAGAGGAACATCTCCATTCTCTGTGCCATCAATCCCAAGATTTTAGGTCACTCATTTCTGCTCTGAGAGAAGTGTAGACGGCAGTCCGTTTCTTCTGTCATCCTAGGTCTGCAATAGAGGTCTTTGCTCCCTTTATTGGGGAACAAGAGTCTCTCAACTGAGCTGAATTTCATCTAATTCAGTTATAAATTGTCAGATAAACAACCTTTGAACACAGAAAAATCAATTTCTACCTTTCCATTTTCCAAGTGAAGAAATAATTGTACATGCAACTTTTACAATTTGACCGGGTGTCTCGGAGACAATTCTTTGTGTCCAAGGTATTTCTCAGGACTTCACAGTTACATAAGTTCTCAGATTTTGCACCAAGGTTTATACAGAGTGGATGCAGCCCTGATATATGCATGTATTACAGAACGGTTCTCTGAAGTCTCTTTGTAGTGAGCGGTGGGAGAATGCAGACTTGCTGCTACCCATACTGCTGAGAATGGGTGACTGCTGAGGGCCCGCTCTGGAAGGACATTTCTAACATCCCCTCTGAGGCTCAGAGAACACTGTGGAAGAGGGTGCAAGACAAACAGAGGATCCAGAGACAGGGAGTAGGGCTCCGAAATGCCATCCAAGGCACTACACAACCTTTGCATTGAGTTTACTTGTATGGGGTCTGTCTTAGTTTCGCTTCTTGTTGCTTTGACAAAATCAACTTAGAAAGAAAGGGTTTGTTTTGTTCACAATTCCAGGTTATAGCCCACCATTGTTGGATAAGTAAAGTGGCAAGAACATGAAGCCGCTAGTCATATTATACACAGTCAAGAGCGGAAAGCAATAAATCAGTGCATTCATGCTTGAGCTCAGCTCCCTTCTCCACCCTTACACAGTTCAGGAGAGCCTGTGTAGGGAATGGAGCCACCCACAGTAGGCAAATCTTCCCACTTCAATTAATGTAATAGAGATAATTCCTAACAAATACAGCCACAGGTCAACCTGATCCTTTATTGAGCTCTTCCCAGATAGTTGTATGTGCATCAAATTCGTGGGTTCCTGAATTGTTTCAGGCTATTGATAAATTCTGGGAAAGGCATGGTCATTGTCTTCAGTTGTGTGCCCACTGCTGAACCCACCAGACTCAGTGGATAGCTCCAATCCACGGTCACACAGACAGCCCTGTTTAAACTCAGTGAGTTATGAAACCAAGCAAACAGACAGGAATGTGAGAAAGATTTGTAAGGATAAGCGGGATAGACAGGGTGGGAGGGAGATAGGCAAGGCTAGGGAGTGAGGGTGATCAACGTGATTATGTACATGTATGAAGTTGTCAAAGAACACATTTAATCAATTGGAAAAACATTCTCTGCTCCTGGCTGCCCCAACCACATGTGAGAATGCTCCTAAGGGGACAGTGGCCCCTTGAACATCTATGTTGAGGTCACCCTTAACTTCCTAATAAGGAAACTACAACCAAAAGGGGTCTGTTGCCACTTCCGAAAGCTGTCTGTCTCTGCATGACCAATGTTTTGTTGTTTCTTTAAGTCTCGTTACAATAGTGAATGATTTTGTGAATGAAGTTAGCGCAATATTTAATGGTCTCCATCTTTCTCCGCAGGTTTACTGGAGGCCTGTCTTTTGGGGAATCGGATTACAGTTTCTTCTTGGGCTCTTAATTCTTAGAACTAAGCCTGGATTTATTGCTTTTGATTGGCTGGGGAAACAAGTTCAGGTGAGCAGTTCTAAAGAAAATTGGGTGATCCAGAACAGGTGGTCAGAAATGCAAAGCCAGCCTTGGCTATAAAGCAAGTGAAAAGCCAACCTGAGCTTCAAGAGAGCTTATCCAAAAAAGATTTCTTTGTGTTCTTGTACTTTTAACATTTGGGTGTAACCCTCAGGACATTTTTTTTAAGTAGGTAATTTATCTGTAATATTGTACCCTAATTTTAATTCCATAGCACAAATTAGATTTGCTGCTTGTCTCGAATACATTCATCTATGTAGCTGATTAAGCCGGCTGCTGCCCCTACCTGTGGCACCCATTGGCCACGCCCCTTTCCCTGCCGTCCCATCACCCTGCCCAAGGGGTGGTACACTTCTGAGATAGTTCCCCCAAATAGAGAACAGGCCTTCCTCTGTGTCTGGTGGTAACTAGGGCCATCCTCATGTAGCACCTATGACTTATGGGAGCCGATGACCACAGTCAGAGCAAGGCAGACTAAGTGTTAGAAGTGGCAGAAAGTCTAGATGTTGGGATGCTTTAAAAGGAGGCTTCATAGCGTTCGCTGGAGGAGCAATGCTGAGAACATGAACTTCCCAAATCTGCCTGATGGCTTTGCTGGCCCTCATCCATCCCTGCAGGGCCTCAGGCTCATCTGTGGCTTGTGACTCATGGTTTGTAATGACACCTCTCTCTCTCTCTCTCTCTCTCTCAGACTTTTCTGGGGTACACTGATGCCGGAGCTATGTTTGTCTTCGGGGAGAAGTATACAGATCACTTCTTCGCATTTAAGGTAACTCCAGGTATCTTTTCTCTGCCTGCCTGTTAAAATTAAAGGAACGCTAACGCTGTAGACACAATGTGTTTTTAGGGATATTTTAATAGATTTTTTACAAATCAGATCCTGCACAAATTTCCCTGGTTGGTGTCTTGCTGTGGACTAGCAGGGAAGGATGAGGTATTGCAGGAGCAGACTCCAAGGAGAGCCATTATTTCTGTTATGGCCATTCCATTTTCATGACTTCGTCTAATCTTTTTTCTTGGTTCATTTTATTTAAAAAACCGTATGGGATTGGAGTCACAGGCAGTTGTGAGTTGTCATGTGGGTGCTGGGAGCTGAAACTGTCTTCTGCAAGAGCAGCAAGTGCTCCTAACCACTGAGCCATCCCTCCAGTCCCTGACTTCCTCTAATCTTAATTACTTCCCAAAGACTCCATCCCAGATGCTTATTAAATGTCTACCATGTGAACCTTAGGAGACACATTCAAACCAATCCCATAAAGAACTTAAAGAGTCGGATGCTGTCCAGAGGACAACTTCTGGATGGAGACATCTGTAGCTCAGAGGGACTTTGCTTCTGTTACGGCACATCTAGGGTCAAAAGGGAGGCAGAGGGGAAGCTTAGTAGGGAATGCATGGTACTTTTTGCATCCACCAGTGACCACGTTTTCACCCCCACCCCACCCACAGGTCCTGCCCATCGTGGTCTTCTTCAGCACTGTGATGTCCGTGCTCTACTACGTGGGATTGATGCAGTGGGTCGTCAGAAAGGTACTGGGATGAGAGGCGCTTTAGAACAGCCTCTCTCCTCTCTCTCCTGAAATCAGACTCTACTTCTCTGGGATGTACTGATGGAGAGTTAGTTCAGATTCAAAGTCCGTTACTCAGGCACTGAGAATACATCAGATCTTTCTAGACTCTCTCTACCACCATCTAAGTTCTTAGAATCCTACCCATAATCCTTCATGCACCCATATTAAGAATGTTACCATGCTCGCTTCGACAGCTCATATACTAAAATTGGAACGATACAGAGAGTATTAGCATGGCCCCTGTGCAAGGATGGCACGCAAATCCATTAAGTGTTCCATTAAAAAAAAAAAGAATTTTGCCTCAGTGCCCTTCAAAGGGACTGACTTGCAACCCACTGGGCATGTCCATGAAACCGCAAACGTTACTTCTGCAGAGAGGGAACAGAGGTCAAATGCCTGCCCAGGGAAGCAGCATTGCTGTTTCCTTGTGGTTTCTACATAGGTCCATAGCCTTGGCTTCTCACAAGGTCCTCCAGGCCTTGCAGGTAGTGCAGAAACAGAAACAAAAAGATGTTGCTTTTGCTCTTGAGATTTTTATAAGCATAGAATTTTTTTAAGCAAGTAAGTCATACGCTTGCTGCCCCAACAATTGACTTCTCATCTTTGTCAGGACACAGGGGGCTAGAGAGATGGCTCAGTTGTTAAGAACATTTTCTGCTCGAACTGAGTTCAGCTCCCATCACTCAAAACCAGGGGCTCACGGTCAGCTCCACTGACATCTTTTGGCCTCTGTCAGCACTTGTACACACGTGGCCACAGCCACGTGTACAAATATACACATGCATAAATAAAAAGCAAAAAATGAGTATCAGGCAGAACAAAACACTGGCTTCATGCCTAGAAATCAGAACAGAGGGAAACCAACTGAGCCCCAGGATCTCTTCAAGGATGGCTTCCAACAACTTCCGGCCTCGCCTTAGGCTCCACCCCTTAAATGCCTCCTCTTCCTAATAACACTGTGGCTGAGGACCAGACCTTTAATATGTAGATATCTGGGGGTCTTTCTATTCTAACTATGCCACAAAGCCATACAAAAGTGAACCCCCAAAAACGTGCTCATTTGAATTAAATAGGGAAAACCCTTTCAGTCACGTCCGTCTTAGTACTTCCTGTGGGCTAGCCTTGAATAACCGCTCTGTGCCTTAGTCTCCTCTTTTGCAATACGGAGAACAATAGCATCTGTTCCAAAGAGCCAAGAATAGATGGATCACTCAGGTCTGTTGCTTACAGTCCTTCTCAGACACAGAAAAGCTTTCTGTCAGTGGTAGTAATGATTTATTCATTACTTTTATTTAATCTGCAGAAACCCATTTCTATAGTGCTCAAAATGATACAATGGTGCAGACTTAGACTCGAGTAGGAAGACTTGGGTTGATTGACCCGGTCTGGAGGAGTCTCAGGCATGTTCAGCCCATCGCCAATCACCAATCTGCCATCAACCGTTAAAGACCTCAGTGTCTTAACACAGTGAGATGTTCACTCGACTGTTAAGTCTTTGCTATATAAACAATTCTTTGCTGACTTGGTCCTTTTCTTTCTTTTAGGTTGGATGGTTGATGCTTGTCACTATGGGGTCATCCCCCATTGAGTCTGTCGTTGCTGCCGGCAACATATTTGTTGGGCAAGTAAGTTGTGATCACAGAAACGAAGCAAAGCAGAGCAGCTGCTGATGGGATTGTTCTCTTTCCAAAACAGATGAAGACGAGTTCATGGATGCATCGTCTCTTTGGGGTGGAGTGAAGAGCATGAAATAAGAAATCTCTAGCACCATGCACACACACACACATGTGTGTATGCATGTTTGTATGTATAGAAAGGGAAAGGAGGGAGGTTATGTTAGCATGGAATTGAGCTACTGAAAGCTCAGAGAGAGAACACCATTATTTTTATCAAATCATAGGGCTTCTTGTATACACATTCTCCACAAACCTTTATCCATTCCTGGGGCCTTTGGCCAGCTCTGCAGAGGCTCGTGATTGTTCACCTCAGATGTCTGAGCTACAGATAGTGAGTAGGGACCCTCTCGCTCTCCACTGCAATGCCTGTGATGATGAAGAAGACAAAGCTACCCACCAACCGTCCTACAGGCACACACTCAAACCTCATCCCTGATGTGTTTAGCCATCCACCTTCACTGAGCCTGCAGAAAATGCCTCAGATTTGTTTCTTCTCCTCAAAGACAAGCTTTTAGTCTACCATCCTCACTTCTCTAACCCATCAGATGAATAAACACCCCTTTGTCTGAGGGCCGTTTAAACAAAGAACTGAATCCCTCAACATTGAAGCAAACCTAAGCCACGGACAGGTTAGGAATGGCAACGAGCTGCATCACTCAGGATACATAGCTTCGGGGAAAATGGAATCATGGAATCACCCAATGAGGACATGGGAATCCTGCCAGCAACTGCCCAAATAAAGTGGACTTGAGGAAAAAACCATACCACAGAAAAATGCATGGCTCCAAGTCCCAGGTTTACAGTGCTCAAGGCAGGCTGAGCCTTCTTGGTAAGGCTGGCTCAGTAGCCTGAAGCAGTCTTTAGTGTGTGTGGTGGTAATGCTTCCTTCCCTAGGAGCTGAAATTATAATAATTACAGTCATAAACTCTCTCAGGACTAATTAAGGCACCATCTTGAGATGATTGCTGGTACCTGTGGGGTAAAAGGTCTTGCATACTGGGCTCCTATTTAGTCTATAAATTGAGACTCAGCACATTCAATCTCACAGAACAATTAGACATAATGAGCAGAAAATTGTAAAATTGCACGCATGCGTCTGTGGCGCTCAATTTGACAGTTAATATGCCCAAAGTGCTGCTGTTATTGATGGAGAGCCCACATTGCAGGCTGCCTGCCCTTTGTAATGAGATTCAAGCCTATTCCACCATACCCTGGCCTGTCAGAGTCTCAGTCATGAAAGGGCCCATAGATACCTGCTCCTATTCTTTTATCTATAATGGTCTCTATTTCCACAAAACATGCATGAGTCTGTCAAGATCATCTTGAAGACAGAAAGTTATAGTGGTTTGGAAATCTCCAGTCTATAAGGCCGGAATACTAGGTGGAGATACTTGGCCAATCTTCAGGAAAATATCCCAAGTCCTCATAGCATCCAGCCCAAAGTAGGGTGGAGGACTCTGTTTAAATAGCCCCACATATTACAAGATTTACCCAGGACTACACATGCACACTGATCTAGAGTTCAAATGACCAGGACAGCAATGGTTCTGGACATGCTGCAAAAGCTGAAGCACCTTGGGCTCATGGATTCTCTGCGGTGAGAATCTTCGGAGTCTAATTAACTTACACAACGTTCGGTCTCTTCTTTTCTGTTGTTACCGCTCTTATTTCTCATCATCGTTGAAGAGACCTTGTGAAACTGCTCCTTGTGAAAATATGAACAAAAGTTGCTCCCGGTTACTTTGGCATTTGAAGCCAGGAGCCCCAAGGAGTTGGGTACCAGAATCACCTGGAAAGCACAGACTGTGGGGGCAGGGGCACTCTCAGAGTTTCTGGTTCCAGGTGGAGAATTTGCATTTCCAGAGTTCCTGGTGACCTCTGGAGAAGGTCTGAGTCTCTCTAAGACTGCAATAGGGAATACAGTGTCAAGCACCTGAAAGGTAACACTTAGCTTTTGTCTCCAGACCGAGTCTCCACTGCTGGTCCAACCATATCTACCACACGTCACCAGGTCAGAACTCCACGCCATTATGACAGCTGGGTTCGCTACGATCGCTGGAAGCGTATTGGGTGCCTACATCTCTTTCGGGGTAAGAATGTTTGGGATATAATTAAGTAAGTCTGATCTCCTACTTCCTTATTGTTTCTTTTCCTTTCCTGTTGTTGATGGAAAATGACAAGAAAGTTTCCCCCTTGTTAGCGTGACAAAAGTAGCCACTGTTGCTTTGGTGTTTGGACATAGCGACCCCAAGGAGACTGAGGTCTTCGCTTCCATATTGCTGCCACCTTCCTGTAACTATATCAACCACTACAAAGTGAAATTATATGACAAGGTTATTTTGCCTAAAAATTTCAATTTGGGGGAAACACAAAACCCATTACTGACATCAGCCAAAACAGTCTAAACCAGTGGTTCTCAACATGTGGTCGTGATCCCTTGGGGTTGGATGATCTTTTCATAGAGATCACCTAAGACCATTGGAAAACACAGATATTTTCATTACAATTCATAACATGAAGTAGGTTGTAATACCAGTGGAGGAGTGCCACAGCGGATGGATGGGTGGACTTGTCTTAGAGAAAGAGAGCAAACAGGCAAAAAGTCAAGTATGCTTCTATGTCCTTTTATCTGGGCTGCAACCATAAAGTGAGGTCCACAGTTAGTGTGAATCATTTTGTTTCAAATAACCTGATCAAGAAAATTGCTCACAGAAGTGCCTGAGGCTAGATGCAGTGTCTTAGTCAGGGTTTCCATTGCTGTGAAGAGACACCATGACCATGATAGCTCTTATAAAGAAACGATGTTTAATTGAGGTGGCTCACATTTTCAGAGATTTGGTCCACTATCATCATGGTGGGATACAGGCAGACAGGATGCTAGAGAAGTAACTGAGAGTCCGGCATCTTGTAGGCAACAGGAAGTGGACTGAGACATTGGGCAGTATCCTGAGCACATATGACACCTCAAACCCACCTCCACAGTGACACACTTCCTCCAACAAGGCCACACCTCCTAATAGTGCTAGTCCCTTTGGGGGCCATTTTCTTTCAAATCACCACATGCAGTCAAGTTGACAAGATTAAACCTCCCAGTCTTGGAAGAAAAATCCAGAATAGTTCCAGGGTTGGACAGGCTAGAAGGGAGTAGACCAGCAATGAGGAAGAAGAAATAGTTTACAACACGAAGGAGAGAGGTGTGTTAATGATGTGTGAAGACAGATAGGGTTTCGAGAGAGAAGAGGCAGGGGGAGGGACCATCCATCTCTGCGCATGACCTGGAGGCCCTTTCTCCATCTTCCTTCCACCTCAGACTCCAGCATCTGAACTGAGGATGTGACAAGATGCAGGCTACAGGGGACAGCGGTGAAGCAGGATTAATAAAAACTCAGAGAGGGAAACTGGGGTTCAACCTGGAGATCAGAAAAGCAAAGCAGTCAGCCACTGGCTCTTACCTGAACCTCAGTCTGAAATGGCGACCCTGCCTCCAGGATCTCAGAACGAGACTGAGACTGAGCGCTGTCTCCTCCCGTTTTATAATCCTCTCTGGGGCTGGGTTTAAATGTGTGCACCACTGAGATTAAAGGCATGTACCACCTGGTTTCTATTGCAATTTCCTTATCTACTGGGATTAAAGGTGTGTGTTATTGCGGTCTGGTCTGTAAGGCTGACCAGTGTGGCTGTTTTACTCTCTGATCTTCAGGCAAGCTTTATTTATTAAAATACAAATAAAATGTCACTACACAACAGAATGTTCAGAGAGACAACAGAGAGGCTAAGAAATCTTTGAAAATTCTTACAACGCAGGATTAATTCTCAACCCAAATGACCAGATTTGGGTGTTGTGCTTTTTCCACGGAGGTGTCAATTGACATGAATTCCTGTCTTGACCTCTGACTCCCGAGGCGGCAGGACTGGGCATACTGGGAGAGGCTATTCTACAAGACCTCCCAGGAGACCCTGTTCTCTGGCACGGGATAGAACGGGCCTCTTCTTTTCCACAGGTGTCCTCCACACACTTGCTAACCGCCTCAGTCATGTCTGCACCTGCGTCCCTGGCTGTAGCCAAACTCTTCTGGCCAGAAACAGAGAAACCCAAAGTGACCCTCAAGAATGCCATGAAAATTGAAAATGGGTAAGTCGACAGATTACTGAATTTATAATCGTACAGGCTGGAGAAGGAAGCACAGACGATCTTGGCTTTAGAATGATATGACATTCAATTTCCCAGTGACTCCTTAGAATTTAAGAAACAAAACAACCTCTCTTTTAATGCTCAGGAAAGTCTTCCTACACACCTGCTTCTGAAGCGTCCATTATGAAGGTGCTTCTGTGTAAATACACCAGTGTTCGCTGAGCCCTGCTTTAACACTGTTGGGAAGTCACAAAATGGCTGCTTCCCAGGTCACTTGTGGAACCAAAAAGCTGCTTCATTCTCCTCTGTTCTACAAAAAAGAAATAAACCGGCAAAGGGGCTCCAGGAGCTAAGATGTTGATAAGTATCCCATTACATCACACAATGCCAAAAGTGGAAAATTCATGCCACTCGGCTTTGTTTTATGCACGGGTTATTTAAAATATTGCATAGGGCTTGCGGGAGGGTTCAGCAGGTAAAGCCACTCACCATCCAGGCTTGAAGACCTGTGATTTCCGAGGGCACTGAAAGGCAGAAGGACAAAAGTAACTCCATGACCTGTGTCCTATGTATGTGTTCTATGAGCTTGGCACATTCATCATGCTCATGAGAAGTAATAGAAAATAATAAATATCTAATTACTCTCAAGTCATGTGTATTAGGTACATATAAAATATCAGTTAATAGCCTCCCGGTGGTGGCGCACGCCTTTAATCCCAGCACTTGGGAGGCAGAGGCAGGCGGATCTCTGTGAGTTCGAGACCAGCCTGGTCTACAGAGCTAGTTCCAGGACAGGCTCCAAAGCCATAGAGAAACTCTGTCTCGAAAAACCAAAAAAAAAAAAAAATCAGTTAATAAAGTTATATTTTAAGCCTTACCCTCGTCCCACAAGAGCCCTTGTTATGGATAATGCAACTATCCCAAACACCAAAATATGAAATACTTTTGGCCTAAATAATGGGGATAAGAGATAGCACCCTGAAGGCTCCATTTAGAGTCAGAACCATGAAGATTTGCATGGTATATTACATAAGGCATGCTGTGTAAGGAGGCAGCCACATAGGTGATCAGTATAGTGGGGGAGGTGGGTAGATTTAAGGGTAGACTTCTGACATTACAAGGGTTAATGGGAGATCAAAGAAGAGCCCACAGTAGGAGTCAATCTGTTGGTGGGAGGGTTTCAAGACAGGGTTTCTTTCCTTGTCTGTCCTGGAACTCACTCTGTAGACCATGCTGTCCTCAAACTCAGAGAGATCTGCCTGCCTCTGTCTCCCAAGTGCTGGGATTAAAGTGACTCAGTCTTAAAGGAAGTGGAGTGATACAGGCTTTGTTTCAACTGTTAGTTTTTAGAGCCAGGAGATTCTATAAATACTCCCTGATAATGACTTTTGATAAATAGTTTTTAAATTTATACAATTTTGTCACCTCTGGGTTTTTTATTATAAATATCCCCAGGTTAAAAAAGCACTATTGGGGAATGGAAAGATTGCTCAGAGGTTAAAGAGCACTGGCTGCTCTTCCAAAGGTCCTGAGTTCAATTCCCAGCAACTACATGGTGGTTCACAACCATCTATAATGAGATGTGGTGCCCTCTTCTGACCTGTAAGGATATATGCAGGCAGAATATTGTATACATAATAAATAAATCTTTAAAAATAAAATAAAAGCACTATTGGATTAGAGGTGGTAATGGGTTTGATACTTAGCATGCATGGAGCCCAGGATTCAATCTCCAAGGCTGATGCAGCAGTGGCGTCCACATCCCCACTGGGGGTAACAATCCTGAGCCCCGTGGTGAGTCTGAGGCTGTAAGAGCCTGAGGACTTTGACCAAGGTCTGCGCCTAAGGGTTCACCTCATGCCCGGCAACTGTGATTGGGCCATGGCTGTGCTGGAGCATCCATTCAGAGATACTCCATGGTAATTCTGGAATTCCCACTTTTTAACAAAGCGATTCAAGAAATTTCCTGGAGGCGGCAACACAGGGCGCATCCTCGTCCATCCCCCTGGTGGCAAACATCGCTGTGAATCTGATTGCCTTCCTGGCCTTGCTGTCTTTTGTGAACTCAGCCCTATCCTGGTTTGGAAACATGTTCGACTACCCACAGTTGAGTTTTGAGGTATGACTCTGTCATGTTTTGTTTCTGAATATCTTGAAGTTTAGAAGCCGGGTACAGTGGCTCGTCTTTCATTCTGTCGCTTAGGAGGCCATGAGTTCAAGGCCAGTGTGGGCTACAGAGGGAGCCCTGGTCCCAGAAAACAAGTCATGAAAGTGCAGCCGCCTTTCCTAACCAACTACGTCATGTTCTCTCATACACTCTGGACACACCCATCACACACACACACACACACACACACACCACACACACACACCACACACACACACACACACCACACACACACACACACACACCACACACACACCACACACACACCACACACACACACACCACACACACACCCCCCCCACACACACACACACACACCACACACACACACACACACACACACACACGCGCGTCATCTCGCCCTGTGCTGTCTTCTGTCATCCTCTTTCCCCAGAGCAGTCATTCTCTGCTGACCTCCCCAGAATACGTGCTGTTCCCAATGACCCAGTTCTTGGCTTCAGTCTGCTTTCTATGCTGTAACAGAACACTTGATTGAGAAGCCTTTCAGGAAAAAAGAATTGTTTATCTTGCCATTCTGAAGGCTGAAAATCCACCATCGGTGTGAGGGTCATATCTGGTAAGACCCACACATGACAGAGAAAATGAAAAGGGGGGACCAAGGAGCTGACCGTCTTCAAACAAATGTTCTCTCAAATAATGCATTCCACAGAGAGCTAATGCAATATCTAAGAAAGATACTCAGTGATTTTAAGGGCTGTGCATCCATTAACACCACTACACGGGAATCAAGCCTTGACACCAGTTTTTTGAGGATCAAGCATATGCTCCTGATACATAAAGAAGGGCAGCTCAGTGTAAGGGGTTCTTTGTGCCCAGAAGAGGCAGGAACAGTCCAGTCACTGCAGGGGACGGGGTGGCAGAGTTAGAGGCAAACCACTTAGTGCCAACACCTGTCTCTTGCAGCTCCTCTGTTCCTACATCTTCATGCCCTTTTCCTTCATGATGGGAGTCGACTGGCAAGACAGCTTTATGGTTGCCAAGCTCATAGGTTACAAGACATTCTTCAATGAATTTGTGGCTTATGACCACCTCTCAAAATTGATCAGTTTGAGAAAAGCAGCCGGACCCAAATTTGTGAATGGCGTACAGCAATATATGTCGGTATGTATGAATTTTATCACATAAATACATGGTGACTGTAGCTCTGTCTGTCGGGAACAGGACGGACAGCAGAATGGAGCAATCCAAGAACTTGGTCTCATAGCACTCACAATGAGCACAGCATAATTTTCAGTCAGGTTATCTTGATCATGTGATATGTGTGTGACGAAAGAAAGAAAGGGAAGGAGAGAGGGGGAGGGAATTTAAAGACTATAAGCACACCTGTAATGAGATCTGGTGCCCTCTTGAGGAAGAATCCTGGTCAGTCATCCTCACCAACTTAGACCATGAAATCCAACATGAATATGGACAAGTTCAACAGAATCGCCATATAAGGGCTGCCCATGCATGCTACAGCTTATGCCAGGGCATAAATTTTATTTTTTTCAAAAGCAGTCCTAGGGTCCTATGAGCTGGGACAGGTATTAGTGCACTAAGGCAAGAGCACCGAGGACACCACAGGCCTCTGCTAGCCACCCTTGTGCTCCAGTAACTTAACATCCAAGGTCGGCAGCTTATGATGAGGCAGGCTCCTCTGGGCTCACAGTTTCCGAGGTTTCAGCTCATGATCCTCTGACCTTGTTGCTCTTCTGTACAAAGTAGCTCATCAGCATGGTAGCATAGAGCAGGGGGACTGCTCACCACAAAGTAACTGGGAGATAAAGAAGGGGGGAAGGGACAGAGTCTCAATATCCCCTCCAAGGGTGTGGTCTGGCCACCTAACTCCCTTTACTGGGCCTGACTTCCTGTCCTCATCTGCTCTTCTCTTGCTGTGATAAATGCTATGGCCCAAAGCAACTTGGGAAAGGAGAGGGTTGCACTTCCAGAAAGTTCATCACTGAGAGAAGCCAAGGACAGGAACCTGGAGGCAGAGCCCACAGAGGAGCACTGATTCCTGGCTACTCCCAGGCTCGCATTCAGCACCTTCTTACATAGCCCAGGCCCACTTGCCTAGGGATGGTACTGCCCACAGGGGGGCCAAGCCTTCCTACCTCAATCAGCAATGAAGAAAACACCCACAAACATGCTGAAGGTCAGCCGATAGAGGCAGTTCTCCAGTTGAGGGTCCCTCCCTGAAGATTCTAACCTCCCGCCTTCAGCACCGAGGTCTTTGGGAGCAGGACTGATTTCTTGGAGCTGGTGGCTGACTGTGAAGGCCTCTTCAACACTGTGGTTTCGAAGAAACTGACTACACACCCTGTACCTCATCAACCTCAAAAGATAATGAGGTGCAATTGCTGGTATGAAAGGGAGAAGGGGAAGATAAAATATTTCTGTCTGTGAGTGAAAACTGTGGGTCAGTCACCCCATAATCATGCAAAGAGGCTCTCACCTTCTTGGGCTTTGATGGAGTGTGGAACTTAACTTGAATGAAGATGTCTTTGCAACTGAGTGTCCAATTTATTTCCTTCCAAAGATCAGAGTCATCACCTCAAAAAAAAAAAAAAACCCGGAGAAATGAACATTTCTAACTATGCAGTCTGTCTCTGGAACAAAACATGTGGAGTGAACGTCCCCAGCATTAAACCTATAGCCCCAGTACTGAGATGCTCACCCAGAGACCTCCACTTCCTCCCTGGACTCCCAGAAACCAAACATAAGGATTATATAAGTGGAGTTACCTCCCAAAGGCATCCTCATGAGAATGACTTTGTGGTCAGGGGCTCTGTGCCCCCAAATGAGATAGGAGTGGGGTTCCTGGGTCTTCTGTCCTCACAGTTCATTTTTGTGGTAAGCCAAGAGCGGGATGTGGACAGCCATCTTCATTGTTTGGCTGCCATCTGAAGCAGTTTGTTTCCCTGCCCAGAGTAAACAATGGGCTAAATTAACCGACAAGTTTGCTACTTCCCTGTTGTCAGGAGAAAGCGCTTTTGTTAATGAGCAAAGCAAGCTGCCAGTTCTGGCAGTACTAATGGCGTCTCTGAAAAGCTTGTTGGAAAGGCGGAGCCCCAACTGTAGAAATGATTCCATTTGGAGTGAGCCCAGCCAAAGGCAGGCATATGGGGTACATGTGAAAACAGCTCGGCGGTCTCTGCTATTGTCGGGTTGCAGTGGGAAAAGCAGTTACCCCAAATTTCTGAGCATCTTGGCTCACACACAGGAGACCATTACCTTCTTAGTATGGCCCATCTCGTTCCATTGTATAATCATTTACGTTTGGGGGCAAAAGAAAGTGGCATCGGCCCAGCCTCCGTTTCTACTGGTAAAACCCTACACGGCCTCGTCTGCACACACCTCTGCCAGGTTCCTGCCAGAAAGAGGCTAGTGGGCTCCGGCTGCTGAAGTGTGAAATGTCTCCTATGGGGTCTGGGGCAGGGTGCTGCACCTTTTCTCAATCTGCTGTCCAGGGGCCTCTCAGGCCTGGATCCTAGTGTGAAGCTGATGCGTCCATTTTCCATACTTGCTCTGACAAGTGTATAGGTGACACCGTTTTTACTTTTAGGGTAAGTGACTTATCAGTCTGGTCTCATTGATGGTGCCAGGTAGACAAAGAGTGTTGTTTTGAGTGTGCACTGAGTATAGTCATCCTGTATTCACACTCACATTCCTAAGCAGTCTTCCTGTGGCCTGCATTTTTTTTCTCCCACGGGAGTAGAAACAGACGGTGATGGTTGAGTGTGGCACTGTCTCGTTGATGGGCTCTTCCTTGTAGCCACTGCTGTGGCTGTGTTCTTCTCCAGGGCTATTCAGGCAGCATGTGTCACCTCGGTGAGACGCCACTGGTTCACCACGAGAGCAAACTCATTGTGTGACTCTCCTAATGCAATGCATAAGCAGCCCAGACGCTTTACATCCTGACAAACTTAGGATAGGCAGTCGCTGCTTTTTAAATTTAGTTCTTTCAGTAACTGACAAAATACCTAAAATAAATCCACTTAAAGAGGATTTATTTTGGCTCTCCGTGCAGTGGTTGGCACCTCCCCATCGCTCCATATGCTTATTGCCAATTTGCATATCCTGTAGCAATGCTTCCAAAGCTTGGACAGTAGTCTTCTTGTTGAACTATAGCAGCTCTTCATATATTCCAAGCAAGTCCTTTGTCTGCACATATATAGTATAAATATTTTCTGAGACCAGCTTCTCATCTCCACCAGCTAGTACTGTGCCTTCTACAATGGGGCAGGTAGCCAAGTCAGATGGAACATTAGAAGTTATTTAATGAGCAGGAAGTAGCTTTTCTAGACCTCAAGGCCTCTCTAATCCCCAGCCTGTTGGCAGTGGTCCTTGAGCCTACACCATTCTTTCCACTCTCCCTCAAAGGTGAGGAGCACAAGGAAACCATCAATGGTTATCTGACAGTCAGCAGTGTGTGTGGTTATCAGCATTAATCCTATAGCCAATGAGGCCCAGCTGGGGTGTCAGATTTCTGAAGGGGTGGTCAGATCACGTACACATCAGTGTTTATGCTTGTTTACAGATTCGTTCTGAGACCATTGCGACTTACGCCCTCTGTGGTTTTGCCAATTTTGGTTCCCTGGGAATAGTGATCGGCGGACTTAGTAAGTGAAAAGAATATTCTTCCACCACAGCTGTGGACTTCACAAGTCTGTCCTCTAGTGTTCTGTCAGAAAAATGGCTCTTCAGCTGTGAAGTCCCCTGGGGCCTGTGTTTATCTCTGCTCTGGACTAGTTTTCCTATGCACACTCTAGTATTCAAGATAAATATGTTCAGGCATACAGATGCTTCTCTCAAGCCAATACAATCAGTCACTTGTTTATCAGGGCTCATAGAGTTATAACAGCCATCTGAAGGGTTCTTGGGGGCCCACGGCATTTGATGTCTGCCATGGGCATTGACATAGACGGTGACAGCAACTAGACATCATCTTGTTGACAGTTTCTTCCTGGTAACATTGGCATTGCCTTGTTCTCAGTGTTCTGTGGGCCCTCTGGATAATTTCATGACTTGTTTCTTTTTGGTTGACCTGAGTCCAGTCTCTAAAGAATGGACTAAAAACTTGGGTTTCTAAATTGACTTAATCTCCAATTAAGTCTCTTTCTCTTCCAGCATCCATAGCTCCGAGCAGAAAGCGCGACATTGCCTCTGGAGCAGTGAGAGCCTTGATCGCAGGGACCACTGCCTGCTTTATGACAGCCTGCATCGCAGGTATGGCACTGATCCTTCGTGTCCTGGATGCCCATAGGGAGGCAGGCTTCCAGGCTGCACACACAGCATATGCTGCCCCAGGAAGCTGAGAATTGGAGCTGGGCTACGCACACTGTAAAGTGAAATGCGTGGGGTGGAGTGGAGAAGCCGAGAACAGAAGGAGGGTTCTGGGATTTTGCTAAATTGCGACAATAAATGGCACTCTGTTCCTTTCCAGGCATACTCTCTAGCACCCCCTCAGATATCGACTGCCATCACATTCTGGGGAACACCAACTTACTCAGCAACACAACCCAAGTGCTATCTTGTTGCCAAAGTCTGTTGAGCAGGTACTTTTTTATTATTCCTACAATCTCTAAGTAATAATCAAATCCATCTTTCGTGTGCCCTTTCCTGAGGGAGGTGTGGACAAATATCTGTTCACCCCAGATAGGGCTCGACAACAGACAAAAGTAGACAGTTCCTCGAGGCCCTGCTTAGTGAACCAGTGAGTCTATTAGGTTTCCTTATAGAAGTGTGGGTGGACCCAAAATGGTAGTATCAATGCGAACTCTCACACCATTATTGGTGATGACTTACTGAAGCTGTCGTGGAGTCCCCGGAGTCCCCGCCTTCATTGACCTTCCATGAGCTGCAGAGTCCAGCACCCCCCAAGGTCGCATGCAGTTGAGAGGTGGGAAGTCGTAGATGAATTCCAGGTGACCTCTTGGCCTTCCTTACCCATCTTCTTAGAGGGAATGCTAACCGCTCTCTGACTAGTACCATAGACTTAGCTATCATGGTATTACTGCACTTATTTGGTTGCCATGACTACTGGGCCAAGCTCCATGACAATGGGCAGAGAGGCAGATAGTGTGATCACGTTGTTTTTGGAGCAAACAGCCCTACTGTAGTCCCAGCATAAAGACCACATCCATACATTTCAACTGTCGCGTGAGAAAACTCACGGTATTTCGGACAACCTTGGATCTTGCTTTTTCAGAGAAAACTAGAAAGCTAGAAAGTAAAACACTTCTAGGCTGCTCATAAGTGTGTAGTGTGTACCCCTGTGCACGGTGCTCTTTGTGTGAACAAACTCACTTGAACCCTGCAATCACCATGTAAGTTCGGCACAACCACACTTTTCCTTTGCATTTGAAGCTTCAGGGAGGCTGTGTCTAGTCAAGCAATATTAGTCCCAGCATTATCAAGACAGGAACTTCCGGCCTGTCCCCAAAGCCAATGTCCTTGATTCCTGCTGCTAGGATCTCACTCTGGCCTCACCTCAGGTCCCCAGTCCTAGAGATCTCAGTTGAACTTGGATGAGATACCAAGAGTGTAATATTTATTCCAGAGTGACGTGGAGCAGCCTCAAGGGGTAAGAGTGGACAATGGCCAACCCACATTTTTTGATAAGTTTTGTATTTATGTTACTGTTTAAAGTCCTTTCCTGAGGAGTGTTTTCTTGTCTGGGTGATTGGCAGCCCTGTTTAGGTTAGTTCTTAAAGGGGAGGGACATAATTTCTTCTCTACAGAAACCTTCTAACTAGATAAAGATGTCAGGATCTTCTAGGCAGTTTATAAAGGTCCTGTCTCCACCCGGGGGCAGAGATCGCACCAGACCTCACTCTCGGGACCACAGAGAATGTGTGGCGGAGCAGATGAGAAGAACTAGAGAAAGAAATCTGTAAACTCAGCCACGCTTCGCCAGGAATTGCCTTTCTTGGGCAGATAGCAACAGAGCCCGCCGCCTCAGCCTGCTCCACAGAGCCTGCTGCCTCAGCCTATGCAACAGAGCCTGCTGCCTCAGCCTATGCAACAGAGCCTGCTGCCTCAGCCTATGCAACAGAGCCCGCTGCCTCAGCCTGCGCCACAGAGCCCTGCTTCCTCAGCCTGCGCCACAGAGTCCGCTGCCTCAGCCTGCAGACCTTCTGTGTCTCTCCTCTCACACAGCATTTTAAAGTTCAAGGCGGTGCAGCTGTGATACGTCACCATTCCTTTGCCTGTCACTAATTCTCACTAGCACAATTACCAGGGGCATGGGACTTAGGGCAGAGCCTGATTCTTTGGGATGGAATCAGGTCTAGGTGACCTCAAGATTGCTATTTTCTAACTATCTACCTACTGGGTTTTTTTTTCCTTTTATTGCTTCATTTTCAAATGCATCCAGGTGGTCCTGACAGCTTGCTAACTCACACTGGTGAATGAGAGGCTAGGCTCCCAGAGACCCACGCCATCCACCTCCACCCTCTGCAGTTTTGATTTGCAAAACCGGTGTTTGCGCATGTTCTTATTAATGTACAAGCAGTCTTAAATTTTTTTGAGGTTTTGGTTTGATGTATATAAGCAGCTGCATGTGTGTCTTTTCACTGTGCATATGCAGTGCCCATGGAGGCCAGAAGAGGGCATCAGATTCCCCCAGGGCTGGAGTTAGCTGTGAGCTGATGTGTGGGAACTGAACCAGAGTCTTTCAGAGGAACAGCCAGTGTTAACTTCTTACTCATCTCTCCAGGCCTCTGCAAGTGTTTGTTTGTTTGTTTGTTTTAATACGAATTGATGCTATCCTGTCATTGCTATTCTGAGATAAATACGGGGAGTCCTCAAGGCCACCCAGAGTTTGAGAACCAAAAGTAACCAACCCTCAGGAATCTCTGCCTTAACGCATCCTATCCAGCGTGGGAACGAGGAAATCGGCTTCCTGCCCTTACCATTTTCAATGCATCACTGTCTACTCCCCTCCTGTGTCCTGAGACCCAGCTAACGGTTTCATTCTGCTTCCCCAGCACCGTCATCAAGGGACCAGATGAAGTCATCCCAGGAGGAAACTTCAGCCTCTACGCTGTGAAGAGCTGCTGCGAGCTGCTGAAGCCATCGACTCTGAACTGCAGCTGGGTCCCTCCTGCTACACCATGAGCTCAGCCCTGCATCCGGCGGGATTCTGAATGCAGATGCTAGGCTTTCTGCTCTGGAAGGGATAGCAAGCATTGCTCCAGGTTGATGACTCCAGCATGGACTCAGCTTTAATGGCAAAGAAGGAAGAAAGTCTGGAGTGCATCCTTCCTGCGACAGTGTGTCCTGCTTCCTCCCTTCTCAGCCCACCTCTTCCCATGGAGAGCTCCTATGATGACGTCCCAAACCATGGTGTGTGATCTCCAGTCCAAATAATGTTCTATTTTCAAGGATTTCATGAGAAAATATGTGTGTGTGAGCATCTATGTGGTAGCTATCAACAACTGGACTATGACTCGGCCATACCCTCTTTCAGTGCTCTAAGTATTTCAGAGAGATGGGATTTAAACACATCTCAAGGAAGGCCATCCTACCTTCTCTCAAGGCTGTCTGAAATACCTTCAGTTTGACTCTCATGGGAAGAAGGGCTAATCTGCAATGACCTACTCATAGGTTACCCTCTCCTTAAATCAAGAGTCCTTCAGCAAATCACAGAGGCCATGTGGAACCCAATCTAAGTCCGTAAACTTCAGAGAATTCTAAGCAATCAGTTTACAGAAACTTTGGCTGCAGTTCCTCCCCCAAACTTTAACGTCTCACAAATCTTTTTCTCCTATATGTAAAATGCTCAGTTTCAGGACTGAAGTCTCGTGAACTGCAGGAATTTGTAAGCATTCAGGCCACATCTTCTTTAAATTAATATATTTTCTTAAGAATATCTTTTACCTGTTCTTTGACAGTTTTACACGTGCATATAATGTATCTTGATCATGCCTAGCCCCAGCTCCCAGTCTCCCTTCCCTCTCCTCTCAGACATGGCTCACCATGCCCCATCTCTTTGCTTTGTAACTCACTGAGTCTCTCACTGCCTGCTGGGGGACTTGATCTTCTGCAAGTAACCATATCTATATTAAGCTCGGGAAGGCAGGCCTGAGGCATGTCCAGAAGACAGTATTTCACTGTGATCTTCCTATTGCCTGGCTCTCACAGGCTCCCCACCCCTGTGTGTTACCCCTGTGTCTTGAGGGAGTTTGTAGAAATGCCTGGCTTTTGGATGAGCACTCAGTAGTCACTAATTCTCAGCACATTTATCAATTAGGAGTCTCTGCATTGCTGAATTTGGACTTAATCTATGTGTCCATTTCTAGTATCTAGGCCAAAGAAGCAGCCCCTATAGGGGGCTCGCAGACCTTAGGGAAACATGTAGAAACAACATGACACCTCCTAAAACTTCTTCTGGGAGCCAGATTTGGCCCACTCCTGTAATCCCAGCACTTGGGAACGGAGACAGGAAGATTATGAGTTCCAAACCAGCATAGGGCACCTAGCAAGACGGTGTCTCCAAGCAACAACAACAGACTTCTGCAAGGTCATAACACCCTTCCTTTCCACAATATGCTATGAGCCAAAGAAAGACCTGTGGCACTCATGTTATCTGTGGCCACAAATGACTTGTCCTGTCACAAGAAGAGAACAGTGACCACTTTAAAGAAATAATACAGTAGGCTACCAAGGTGCCTGATATCCATGTCTCTGTCCTTGGGTAGACTGTATTTACAGGCCTGTGAATTATTATTAATGTGCAATTTTGTTATGTTCTTGATGACAAGATTGTAAAACATTACTCCTCAGTCAGAAAGACCTGTAAGGACCAACCACGAAGGGAAATCAATGCTGACCAAGACGGGAATGCCTTTCATCGATTCTCCCATCAACCAGCAAGACATCACACGTGCTTACTGAACTCTGGGTTTGGAAGATGTCAGCGGAGCAGTGCAGACACCAGGCCGAGGAAAACCTCAACACCTCTGAGTCTCACGGGGACTCCAAAGGGAGAGCCTCGCCGGGGAAAGGGTGATGCAGCGCCTTGAATGGTTTATTCTGTCTCCCTTCTGAGCATACACAGGAGCAATTTTTAAAATAATCTACATGTAAATAGTCGGAATTATTTGTGGTTTTTGCTCTAGGTTTGGTGGAATGGAAGGAGGAGTTGCTTATCCAAAGGACGTTTTATACCTGAAGTGAAAAGGTCAAGATAGTCTAGTTTTTTATTATTTACATCAGTCCCAATCTTTAGACTTTAGGAAAATCCGTTCGCATGTCTTCATTGCAGCCGACGGTACGACATCACGAGTGGCAATTATTCCCGCGTTGCCTGTTTTTTGTCTGCTGTAGCTATTGTCTTCTTTCTGATGCTTGCTAACGCACTGATTTTTTTTTTTTTTCTCTAGTATGTTTTTCTTCCTGAGAACCACCAAGAGAACCTCTTGGCTGCTTTTAGTGTGCCTGTCTGTCAAGCTAGTTTTGTTTTTGTTTTTGTTTTTTTGGGTTTTTTTGATTTTTGTCATTATGTTTCCTTGTATGTTTAACTCTTCTCTGAGTTTACTGGCTTGCTTCAGGGAAATCAGTTGCCACTGTGTTTGTCAACAGGTTTTCCTCCTGAGTTTGTAAAAATGGACATTTGTGATGAAAGCAATGATTGTGTTGAAAACTGGAAGAGAAAAACCTAACATATGTAATAGTTTTATATAAACGTAACTAAGCTTCTTTCTCTCCACTCTGGCCAGCAGAGTCAAAGAGGTCACTGGTAATTGACTGGTATATGCACCTTGCTTCTCGTTAATACAACATACAGGAGCATGAAGGGAGTGTGTGACTATGAAGACCAAGCATTTGCAGGCTACATCCCACTTCCTCTTTACAGCTGGTGAAATACCTGGAATACTCCTACACCTTTCTGTTTAGAGTTCTGGCTTTAGCTCTTCCTTCTCGCCTTTTTTAATGTGTGGCGCTCTGTAAGTGAGGTAACATAATGCCAAGGAGGGGATGGAGTTAGACATTCCCCAGAGTTCAGATTTTGAGTATTTCCCAAAGGTCTGTGGGTTGAAGGCTTGGTTCGCAGCCTGTGACACTGCTGAAGGTGGTGGACGCTCTATCCACTGTCCCCAGGCCGCGTAAATAGAACCAAGTTAGATCACCTGGTAAAGTGGCCACTGTCACTATGCAACCCTTCATGGCCTGGAAGTCACTATGTAGACCAGTAAGATGCTCCCTAAAAGAGAGTGGGATACAATCAAACAATGTGTTAAGATTACCACATAGCCATCATGTTTTAAAAAAAAAAAACAAAACAGTAAAGCATAAGATCAATTTTAAAGTATCATTTCAAGGAGATGTTTTATATTCCCTTATCAAATGAAGACTTTAGAATCCAGTGTGCCTACCTCAAACGAGGTATTGAAATTTTACCAGAAATGCTTTATCTGTATTTAGATTGCATAAAATTTAAAATTAAAAAGTAAATTCACATACCCAGGTTCTCCTAAGCATGCTGAGTCTCCAGATAATAGAAATTAATGGCTTTTAAATATCAGCTCACTGCTGCCTCCTCGAGAGACTGCTAAGGGAGGTGTTTGGGGCCATTTGATTTTCTCTGGCTTCCATAGGCACAGAAGCAGTGGCTGCCGTTCTCACAGCTCATTCTCTCCCCAGCTACTCACCGTTCTGTGCCCCCAGGTGTTCCAGGCCTCAGCTGGCCCACACCGGGACATTCACTTTGGAGAATTCTGCAACCTAAAAGTTGCCAAAAGCCACAGGATATCAAATAAAGATTCCAACATCGGGTGTGGGATACCTGCCTGTAGTCGGACCACTGGCACCCCGATAATGACACGGAGACTTATTAATTACGAGAGCTCAGCCGATAGCTTAAGCTTGTCTCTAACTAGCTCTTATAATTTAATGTCTATTAATTTGCTTTCTGCCTTGTGGCTTTATTACCTTTATTGTACACTGCCCATGTCCAGCTGGGGACTCCACTATCTTCTTCCCAGTGTTTTCTCTGCCCCCAAAATCCCACCTACCTATTGTCCATGGCTTGGGATTCCTAGACCCCAAGAGCGAATCTACTCCTACTATTTTCTAAGTACATATTTCTCTGCCCACAGATTAGTGTAGCCCTCAGACCTCATCAGAGAACTTCCTCTGGCATTGGACAGTGGCTAATGCAGAAACTCAACTAATCAGGGTGCAGAAAATCAATGTCTGTAGAGCGCTCAGCCTTAGATGAGGAATTTATATCTACCCTTTCCCAGTGCTCAGGGAGCACCACAGAGAGAGGCCAGTGGCGAAGGTGCAGTCTCAATAGCGAAGAACCCAGAATAGAGGGGATCATAAAAAGGAGGTAAAATGAAAATACGTTGGGCACATGCATGATTTTTTTAAAAAATATTTATTTATTTAGTATACAATATTCTGTCTTTGTGTATGTCTGCAGGCCAGAAGAGGGCACCAGACCTCATTACAGATGGTTGTGAGCCACCATGTGGTTGCCAGGAATTGAACTCAGGACGTTTGGAAGAGCAGGCAATGCTCTTAACCACTGAGCCAATTCTCTAGACCATATTTTTCAGAGAATTAACAAAAATGTGTTTTTTTTAAATCCCCAACCTTCTCTTTACATTGTATGAAAGTGCCTTTTCATACTTGGCATTATGGTCCCAAATGTGAGATTCCCAATTTTATAAATGAGCCCTCTGTCCCTGGGGAGACCTTAGCATCTCAGCCAAGAGTAGACTAGAGTCGTGAGATACACATCATTTTCTTTGTTCTCCCCTCCCCCATTGGTAAAATCAGCATATCCGCACACCTGAGTGACAGGGTCCCTGGAGCTAGGCAGAGCTCTAATCTGCATTCATTTTGCAAATATCCCCACCTAACTGCTATCAGATTTCTGTAGTTTAATTAGGCTGCCAGGGAACTCTAAACAGCAGTGATGTGCCCTGCCCAGGGGGCTGAGCCCCAATTCCCAAATGATTCTGTCGGGCATGAGTATGAAGAAGGGATTGGAAGCCAACAAAGACCCAGGCCACCAGGAAAGACTACTGCCTACTAGGCAGGGCCTGGGGACTAAGGAGGGGTAATCTGGTTCTCCTCAGCCTTGTGTTCTAATGAACCAGTGGGTCCCGAGAGAGGTCATTTTCTGTGTTTCTTAAAGATTTATTTGGATTATTTTTTCGTGTTGTACGAGCATCTGCCTACATGTATGTATGGGTACCACAAGCATATTCGATGCCCACAGAGGAGAGCACTGAGTCTCCTGGAACTGTCTTAGAGGAAGCTGTAAGTCACTGTGGGTGCCAGGAACTGAACCCAGGTCTCGGGAAGAACAGCAAGCGCTTTTAACCATTCAATCGTCTGCCTCTCGGCCTCCGAGAGGCTATTTTTCATAGGCTGCTACTAATTTTGTTTAACCCCAAGCAAATGAATACATTCATTCATTCTATTCCCTGCTCTAAAGACCATGCGAGCCTCTGATGAAAGGATATTATCCTGAACATCCTACTGGCCACATCACTACAGGCCGTCTGCCGTGAGTCCTTCTGACCCTGGTCGTAGACAATGCTGTGTTTCAGGAAGCGCTGAGAAGTAAATCAATTCCCATCAAGTCAGCCCTTCCAAACTACTATGCATTTTGCAAAAATGGAAGGGCAGCTCTTGTGCTGGCTGGTTTATGTCAACCTGACACAAACTACAATCGTCTGAGAGGAGGGGCCTCAACTAAGAAAATGCCTCCACACGAGAAAGCTGTGAGCCGTGCATGGTGGCGCATACTTTTAATCCCAGCACTCAGGAGGCAAAGGCAGGCAGATCTCTTTGAGTTTGAGGCCAGCCTGGTCTACAGAGTGAGTTCCAGCATAGCCAGGGCTACACAGTGAAACCCTGTCTCAAAAAAGCAACAGCAATATTAGCTCAGGCTGTGGTCAAGCCTATGTAGCACTTTTGTAATTAGTGATTGATGTGGAAGGGCCCCGCCCATTGTGGGAGGGGCCACCCCTAGGCTGGTGGTCCTGGATTCTATAAGAAAGCAGACTGAGCTAGTCAGGGGGGGAAAGCTGGTAAGCAGCACCTCTCTGTGATCTCTGCACCAGTTCCTGCCTCCAGGTTCCTGTTCTATTTGAGTTCCTGCCCTAAGGGCATTTGATGATGAACTGTGATAGGGAAATAAGCTCAGGTGGAGAGGGGGGAGGGGAGGGGAGTCCATGACCTTCACAGTCAGCAGAGTGACAGCAAGTAGGCAAAAACCGGTGTTAGAAACTTGAAGACCCTCGGAACCTACTGGTTTCTTTGAGAGATTTCAAAGATTCCTGGATTCAGGGGGCGATCAAGAAGGCCAGTGTGCTGATTTATTTTCATCCACTTGACACAAACCAGAACCACCTGGAAAGAGGGAGCCTCTATTGAGAAAATGCTCCCATCAGCTTGACCTGTAAGTCAATGTTGCAGGGCATTGTCTTGACTAATGATTGGTGTGAATGTGACTGTCCCCTGAGGGCAGTGCCACCCTTACGTTGGTGGCTCTGGGCTGCAGAAGAAAGCAAACTCCACGAGCCATGGAGAATGAGCCAGCAAGCAGCATTCCTCCATGGCCTCTGCATCAGCTCCTGCTTCCATGCTCCTGCCTTGGGCTCCTGGCCCTTGCTTCCTTCTGTGATGGATTGTGGTCTCTCTGTAAGGTGAAATTAAACCCTTCCTCCTGGCTGTGTTTTATCTGAGACAACCAGCGATGCCTAGCTTCCCAAAGGAGCAAGGCAGAATGCCACAGAGTCCCTTCATGCTGAAGGGGATGTGGGACCTGTCTCCCACAAGTTTGAGAAAAATCATTTGGCTTTTCACTTCATGTGGATATAGTGTAAGAACAGTAGTGGAGGTGGAGAGGAAATGTGAAAAGGGGGTGTTCGGAAGTGCTAGAGAAAAGCCGCTGTGCACACATCCTGAACCTTGCACAACAGAGCACACCCCCAGCAGCCTGTGACACAGAGCACCGCCAGCTGAAAATCGTGCTATTCGGTTGTTATTTAAAAAATTACCCCTGCCTATCTAGAAGATGGGCCAGTTCTATCACACGCGTGTCTGTCTCGTGCGAATTATATGGCCAAACACAAACACAACCTACAATCCTGGGACCCCAACACTGAGAGCCTGCGGCAGGAGGATCAAGAGGTGGAAGCCAGCCTGGGCTACACAGTGAGACTCCACGAAAAGAGAAGGGAGACAGAAACAGAAAGAATGAGAAAGAAAGGAAGAGAGAGATGGAAAGAGGAAGGAGGGGGAAGATAAGAGCCTGTGGCCCACCTGGCAGGAGCCGCTAAGAGTAGAGAACCCCTTGATCTCCTTCCATCCCTTCATCAGAGTCAGCCTTGGAGAGCAAATTGTCCAGAAGGTGCGCGTTTCCATGGCTACCTAACCAAACAGAAGGAAACAATATGCTGGGACCCAGGAGAGGTCCTTTTGTTGCAGAGTGACTTGACTACTGTTTCCATAGTAACAGACCAAGGAGTCCTCCTCCCGCTAGAGACAAGTGCAGAATGCGATGTGCTCAGGGAGGCTGCAGCTGGATACTCAGGGTTTTTGTTTGCTCAGATGCTACTCAAGTATTCAGAAAGAATCCAATCAGAATTCTATTTAAAGCGGGCAGTGAATGGAGGATGCTCGGCTCTTTTCTGAGCCTCTAGATAACATGAAAATGAAATTTATTTTTTTCTTATGTTCCTAAATTGTTATGTGTTCTTCCTGAATCTGTGTGTCTGGACACCATGTGCATATGGTACGCACAGAGGTAGAAGAAGACGTCAGATCCCCTGGGACTAGAGTTACAAAGGGTTGCTAGGAAGTGAATCCTATTTCTTTGGAAGAGGAGCCAATACTCTTAAGTACTGAGTCATCTCGCCAGCCCCTAAATTCATTTTTATAAAGAGTCTCTCTCTCTCTCTCTCTCTCTCTCTCTCTCTCTCTCTCTCTCTCCACATAGCCCTGGCTGGCCTGGAACTCACAGTGATCCACTTGCTTCTGCTTCCCGAATGCTGTGATCCAAGGCATGTGCCCCCATACCCAGCTGGAAATAGTTGTGACCTTCCTTCCTTCCTTCCTTCCTTCCTTCCTTCCTTCCTTCTTCCTTCCTGCTTTTCTTTCTTTTTTTTTTTTTTCTTTTTCAAGACAGGGTCTCACTATGGAGTTCCAGCTGTCCTGGAACTTTCTATCAGACCAGTCTGGCCTTGAATTCATAGAGATCCACCTGCCTCTGCCTCCCAAGTACTGAGACTAAAGGTATGTGCCACCACCACCCAGCTGGAAAAGAATTTCTTAAATACCTTCTTACCGATAACACAAGGGATAAACCAGAAGGCCATTTTCATTAGGTTTCAGGTTTATGCAAATGCTTCTGTTCAGTGTGTAGGGCAGACACCACCCAGACATCAGCAGTAAGGGCTACTTCACAGAAACCTGGGAGTGGGTCTGTGAGAGGCCGGCAGAGCTTCTCCGAGGAGACTTCCCACCCTGTGTTCTGCCACTACAGCCACACTGGCAGAGACACTTCACTGTGTTCATAACATCTCCATAAGATGCTCCTATGAAGTACTCAGCTTTGTTACTGGAAAATATTAATAACCCTGGGGCTGGAGAGATGGCGGCTCAGCAGTCAAGAGCATTGGCTGCTCTTGCAAAGAACCCAGGTTCGATTTCCAGCATCCACATCAAGGCTCACAACCAAGGGGTCCAACACCCTCTTCTGGACTCCTCAGGCACTGACTAGTACACATGCATAAATGCGGGCAAACATTCATACACACAAAAATAAATATTTAAAAAAAAACATTAACAAGTCAGGCAGAGTTGGTGCATGCCTTTTATCTGAGCTCGGGAGGGAGAGGCAGGAGGATCTCAGTGAGTTCAAAGGCCAGCCTGGTCTACAAAGTGAGTTCCAGACAGCGAGAGCTATGTAGAGAAACCCAGTCTCTACCCGCTCCTCCAATCAACTTTATCTAATGTGTGTGTGTGCGCGCGCGCACGCGCGCATTTGTGTTGGGGGAGAGGGTGTGTGGATGTGTATGACATGTATGGATTGGTGTGTGGCCACTGCCTGTATGCAGAGGGGGGACTGCAACTTTGCGGAATTCCCCACTATGGGTTCCAGAAACCGAACTTAGATCACTTGTCTCTCAGAACAAGCTCTGCGACCAACTGAGCCATCTCACCAGCCCATCATGAGGGATCTCCTCCACTCACCCACTTGTAAGAACCCACTGGGGAGATGACAAAAAAGGCCATTTTTCATTATTGAGAGATATTGAAAATTATCTTTCATTTGGAAAAAGACCAGGATGCATTGTTAGAGTATCAAGCACCTGACTGAAGCGTTTTTTAGAACTGGAACCCAACAGGGTTTCTTTGCGCCTTCAGTCAGTGCTTATAATGCCAACATGAATGCAATGATAAAACAAAGACCTTCAAGGGCTATAGTCTTTAGAGTCGGTGCCGCATGAAGGAGTCCTAGTTCTCAGAGATCCCAGCGGTGGGCAGTGTGCAGCTAAGTCCTTGGTTATCGGGTGTCTACTTCTCCAGTCCAAGGAAAGCTAGTAATTTCACCAGCAAATGGCAAAGGAAGAACTTTATGTCTGTCCCCAAAGTTTCCCCTTGGATACACACACATATTCCTCTCTACTGATGTCTAGAGAACCGTAAGCATCCTCCCGTCTCCAGAGTACATCTCTTGGAGATGCTGTGGCAAATGGAGCTCTTGAAACGTAGAGCACAATAGCTCATGGTTTCCAAAGATGCTGCCCTCCATGGAGATGTAATCAAGTAGCATCCCCGCCAGCCATCAACAGTGCTGTCTTGTAGTGAGCGTTAAAGATTTTTACCAAATACCAAAGAAGGGTATTGCAGCTTAAATTTACTTTCCTCTAGTTAAGTGAGGTTATATGTCTTCTTGTGTGTGTGTGCGAGCCATCGGTAGCTCACCTTCTAGAACATTCCCTCTATCCCTCACCAATACCTCTATTAGATAGGCATGCCATTTAGCATATGACAAAGCTTCGCATGTTGAAGTTTTGTGGGCTCTTGTGTTCTATTCCACTGTTCTAGTCCATTCTAATTAGAATTGGATGCATTTTATCCATCATTAATCTATCTACTTGTCTGACATTTATCTACCATATAACTATCTGTCTGTCCTCTCTCTATCTACTATCTGTCTGTCTATCATCTATCTACCATCTGTCTGTCTGTCTTTCATCTCTCTGTCTTACAGAATTGATCTTAGGGACTAAATGAATTCAGACGCATTCATTGAACTTCAGGGGATCAGCTCCATGGTACAGAGTTGCAACACCGACTCTTATCTTCTATGTTCAAAGACAAGGCATGCTTAATTTCCTTACATCTTGTTATTCTATAGAGTAAAGAACTTGTAATTCACCCCGACCTATTTCCCAAGCTGCCTCTGTGAATATGAATATGATTCGCTCCCTTCCCTAAGATTCACTCTTCACACTTCCTGCTGGCCCAACTTGCACACACCTATCCCCAACATTCCTAACATCCTGTGTTCTCTCTTCCCACCTTGCTTCTTTCAGACCCCGACTTCAACAGCTTTGCACCCGAGAAGCATCAGAAAGAAAGGAGTTTGCTGGGGTGGGTGGGAGGGAAAAGCATTCCAGGGCATTTGAAAAACCAAAGTCAACTGTAGCATCCTCCCGTTGCTAGGATACAGGTAGGCTCTGTACAGAGTCCCTAGCCTGGAAACATATAGATAAGGACTAGTTTTCACCAGTTGCCATGGTGAGAAGGGATGTTTTCTCCATGCCCATTGTTCTTGGGATGTCAGGAGGCCAGATCTGCTGCAATGCTCAAAGCACCTCATCAAATCACTACATCAGGACTTGGTGAGGAAGAAAAAAGGGTGCTGAACTCCACTGCAACCTAGGAAATAAAGTATTTAGAGAAAACTCTCTCTTTTTAAATGCCTGCTTCTGCACCATCCCCAAGCTTACTCCGTTTTGAAATATGACACTTTGGGCAATTAGCATCTGCTAGTTCAGTGATTGTCAAAATGTCCCCAAGCTATCCCCGAGTCAGGAGCTTTGCAGGGAGGGGAGAGACACGGTGTCTACAGTTTTTGGAAGACTGATTTTTTTAATTGTTGCTTTTGTGTCATCATCCTGAGTCTGCTGCTGCCTCCTATGAGCTGGGAGTAAGTGCCCTTGCATCATCTCACTCACGAGGAGTTTACTAGGAGTCCGCTTGCCAAGGTTCATACCCCAGCTCCACTGTCTCTCACCGAAGTGGCCTTGTACAAACTACTTAATGCACCAAGTCTTAATCATCTGCCACAGGCAGATGCCAAGAACCATGGTAAGACATGATTTGTGACTGACAGAGGTTTGGTGGTCTTCCCAAAGGTCAAGTTAAGCTGAAGAGCCAGGAAAGAGCAGTGTCCCCAGCTCCGGAGCTTCCTGAAACAAGACTAAGCCAAGGAACACAAACACTTCCCATATTTAGCTTCAGCTCCCGCCATCCCCAAACCCAGTGAGCTCCTTGGATCAGGCGCAGTGCCAGCCCTGGACAGTCAGTATGATACTCTGATCAAAGCAGAGTCCGTCACAAATGCTGCCGTCCTCAAACCTGGAAATGCCCGCCACACGCTGCTTGCGGGTAGTGGGCTCAGCCACAGGCAGCCTGCATAATGACAACAGCGTGCAGTGCTGAGGCCCACAGCTGGCCACAAGGTGGCAGACTGTCCCCAGCGAGGGCGGTCTTATCTAACATCACTGCAGAGCATCCCTTTATTTCTATCTTGATCCTGATTGACATCTCATACACAAATGACAAACTAATACTTCAACCAACATCAGCCCAAAACAAAGTTAATGCCAAAATCCTGTAAATGCTATTCCTTTGTCTAATTGATGGCTTGTATTCAAGACAGTGGAACACACACTATCGACCGTCACATACAGCTATGGTCTCATTCCAACACCTGAGACTAACTGCATGATCTCCAGTTTTCAAATGTGTAAAGGGATCAAGAAACTTCGAAAGGCGAAAGCCGCCCTCTGGTATCCTTAGGAAGAAGGAAATGTCTTAAATACATCCCACTTCTTCCAGCCCCTCGTTTCGAAGTTGCCTCCTCCTGTTCCTTCTCTGCAACAGTAATATTTAAATACAAAAGGATTTAAACAACACCCTAGCTTTTTCTACAAGGTCTTATAGAGGTGTGTGCTATTGTACAGTCACATTGCAACCTTGTCTATTTCAATGTCCTTTTTTTTTTTTTTTTTTTTTTTTTTTTAGAATAAACTGTCCCAAGAGGGCTGAGAAACTTGCCTAAAATGACACAGCAAATTAGTTCAGGACTGAATCTCAGACTTTGTCATCTCCTTGGAAGTGTTACTAATTTCAGTCTTTTGCTTAACTGTGTCCAGAAAGTCACAATTCTCTACCAGAGCCACCAGAAAACGAGGAACAGAGAGAGAAAAAGTCAGGGCCAGCTTGTGCTATGTGGCAAGCAGCTGCCTCCGCGAAACGCGGTGTTGGGGACACCACTGTGCAAGGAGCATCATGGCCAGAGCAGAAGGAAAAGTGGAACCGTAGAATAAAGCCCCAGTGATCCAGCAGTAAGCTGCAACTGGAAAATGAGAGACCCTGGGCACCCTGAGATCCTCCCTCCAGGGGGTGACTCTAAGAAACAAGTGAGGCCGCTGGTTCCGAAGAAACACACCAGCCCCAACACGTCTGAGTGAGCCCATGGCCTCCTGGGTAAGAGCCTTGGGAAGCTGTCACTTGTATAGAGAGACGCTGCAGCCGCCAGAGAGGCGTGGTTCTTCGGGGATTGTCTTCACTGCCTCAGTTTGTGCCCTGCCACAGGCATGAGTTTCGCTGTACGAGGGTAGAATGATTTCTGGAAACCCCAGAGCCAAGCTTTGGTGAGACTCGTGTGCTGTCACGGCGGGAAGCTGTGAACCCTTAGACGAGAACGCAGCAGGAAAGCTCCTCTCGCCCAGACACTACGGCCATCCTGACATCACCCCACACTTGAGGCACTGCCAAAGTCACATAAAATATAGCAGCATAACGATGCCCAATGGACAGCACTTAATAGTGACGGCAAACAGCGCGGGTTTGGAGTACGCTCTCTGCTATCAAAAGAGAATAATACCTCATTGTAAAAAGGGGGGCAGTAGGGGCTGGAGAGATGGCTCAGCGGTTAAGAGCACATGTTGCTTTTCCAGGGAACCTGAGTTCAAGCCCCAGTACCCACAGTAGGAGGCTCACAATTGTGGCTATCTATACTTATGTCACGTACACACGATTAAAAATCAGATCAATATAAAGGTGTCACGCCATAGTTGACAGCAACCAGACCCTCTGTGTCGGGTTGACTGTATCGGACTGTGTCAAGAGGAAACACTGAGATCTGTGTGAGTTCTCTGTGCAGTGCGTTTCCTGAACGTGTCCCTGTTATTATGGCTGTTATTTTAATGGGCATAAAAGTGAATTGGTGGATTGATTCCCATGTGGCTTAAACATCCAACCCCACCATCTGGTGGAAAAGATCCGCTCTTATGGAGTCAGCCGGAAGAAATGTTTTCTTTAAACAATGTTTTCATTGTTGACAGAAACAATGTTTCATTGTTGACGACTTCAAACCTCTCTAGCTGTTGTTTTTAATCACTTTACACATCCAGACAAAAGACTCTTTGGTTTCCCAGCTCTTGTCTAAGTTTATCTAAAGAAAAGCACTTCTCAGACCAAATCCTATGAAATTGATGGCATTCCACCTTATTAGAGAAACAAAAACGCTATGGTTTTGTCTCCCACATTTAACATCTTGGTGGATGGTGACGTCACCAACCAAGACGAGCAATGTCAAATACCAGAGCACGTGATGCCAGCCAGCCTTACAAGAGACAAACGTAAGTGTCTCTCTTCAGAGTTGTGTATGAGTGCGTGTGCGTGCGTGTCTGTGTGTGCACACGTGTGCCTGTGTGTGCGCGCATGTGTGCTTGTGTGCACGTATGCACATGAGTGCGTGTGTACAGGTGTGCACGCTCCATACTTGAGTCATTACAGCACAAAACTTTCCAGCAATTATTTCAAGGTACAAAGACCATTTAATGTTTAGGTGTGTCCAGGAAAAAGGTGTGCTGTTTACCCTTATTCCATAATCATAGCCCAAAGAACTTAACAGATAACAGCAGCACTACCAAAGCCCTGTATTGGAGAGGTGGCTCACTCTGTTCAGTGTTTCCCCCAGAGAACTCAGCTTGTCCTGAACAGAAAATCCAGGCCTCCCTCCAGCAGGCCCCACCCCCTTCCTCATTCCTTTTCAGCCTCTGTGTCACCAGTAGGAAGTCACTGTGCTCATTCATTTCTGCTGAAAAAATACGAAACTACTCCTCTGGACTCAGACTGGAAAAGTGAGGCTACCCAGCCGAAGAACTACAGTCTCCGCTGGGGTCCTCCTGAGATGCATGCTGAGTCTTCACAAATCCTGTGTAAGGAAGCACAGGGCTGATCTGGCTTCAAGGTTTCTTTTGTTACCAGTGCCCTGTGATGGTTTTAGTGCTTTCTGAAAAACTGACCTTTTGTAATGAAAAAACCAGGACCTTTTCAATATTAAAAAGTTAGAAGCCTAGCAGTAATGGCACGCCATCTTTAATCCCTGCACTCTGGAGGCAGAGAGAGGCGGAGCTCTGTGAGTTGAAGGTCAGCCTGGTCTACAGAGTGAGTTCCAGGACAGCCAGAGCTACACAGAGAAACCCTGTCTTGGAAAAAAAATAAAATAAAGAAGACAGAAAAATTAGGATGCTTTGACCCCTATTATGCCTGTGCAGAGAATGTTCCACAGCTTTCCTCGTACAGTCTATACATATAGATCGATTACACACAGTCGCATAACTGTATGGAGGAGAAATTATATTTCCATGTCAGCTCGCTTTCTTCAAATATCTTTTATCAAACATCCCTCATTGCCCCTATTTCAAATTTAGCTAATCCAGCATTAAATCCAGGACAATGCATTAAATAAAATTGTTACGTTCCTTAATTACCCTTCGTCTAGAACATTACTCTATTGTCATTACTTTATTGTTATGCATATTAATTAACATATAATTATACCGCTTCCATTCCTTCCCTGCAGCCCCTTCCAAGCCTCCTCTCTCCAGCTCATTCCATATCCCCCACTCTCAAATCGATAGCGTATCCTTCCCCCAATTGTTATTGCTGTGTATGTACATTTATATGTATTTATGATATTTGTGCTCTGTCACACATCAGCAGACCTTAGAAGAATATGTCAGTAGTTTAGCTGAAGATCTACCCTTGGCATTTCTTTGCCTCTTTGCTTCCCTGGGCTCTTTCATCAAGCTTAGTCTCCCATTATCATATTACCTGCAAACTGGAAACTGCACCAAAGTATTAAATTATCATATTTATCTGCTAGAATACACCAGAAAATATATTAAGCTTTATACCATACCACATCAGGAGACGCCGACAGTGAGGTGCTCCCACTAGTGAGGCTAAAATCACCTGCTGCATAAGGAGGAGTGGTAGCCTGCTCTATACAGATAGGAAATAACTTTGAATTGACAAATTAGTTCCCAGGCTCTGAATCTCTGTGCTAATATCCTGATTTTAAACCTACAACAAAAGTAAATAATGAATAGCAGATTGGGTGAGTCTGATCCCAACAGCCAAGGGAGGAACGGTACATGGGGAAGAAGGAAGGCAGACAGAGGAGCACAGCATCCAAAAGCCCGTGACATCCCAAAGTGATGGGCAGAGGGATGAAGCCTGGTGTAAGCTCACAAGCCAGGGACGCTGGGAGTCTGAGCTACTGAAGTTGGGCATCTTGTAGTCTTTTGTTGTCTTGAAGCTACAGAGCTCTTCACAGGGAATGATCCATGATTCCGACTTCTCGTTTTAGTACTCAGTAGCCACAGCGGTAACGCCAGGCTTACATATGCAAATCCTTCAGAAACAGAAACTGACCTGGTCCTCCCCAGAGGAGCCTGGTAGTGGAAACTGTCACCCCAGTCAAGCAGCAACCAAGTGCCTTGGTCCCCTCTTCCCGAATCCATCTGTCAGTACATCCACCCCGGGACGTGAGACTGACAAGGACTCCATGCCGGTGACACTGAGACGGTATTCACACCACCAGACCACCAGCGTGCGGTCCAGTCACCTTGTCAAGCATGACAGTCCACATTGGGTTGTTTGTTTTGTCAGAATGAGAAAGATACAGGAAAACATGATGCTGTTGGTCCCCTGAAACTTCCCATCATCCCTATCAGGTAAAGCAGATTCAAAAAGCCTCCAGGACCAACATGGGAAACAGAGTGGCAGCGTTCTTCTGCGTGCTGAATGAAAGACTTCATTGCACTGCTCGCGGTCATCAGTCACACGCTATTCCATGACTTCTGTGTAGAAGACCCAGCCAGAGCTGGGGGGAGGGGGGTAACTTAGTGGTACAGTATTTGCCTAAAGTATGCAATACCCTGGGGTCCATCATCATAAAGAAATTAAAAATAATAAATAATCAACCAGGTAAACGTTTTACTAATGAACGCTAAGTTGAAAATTAAATGGAACAACGAGAGAGAGGTGTGTGTGTGTGTGTGTCATGAGGGAACAGGCCAGCTGCTGCCCCACCTGCCAGAGCAACTGAGAAGCCATATCTGCTCTGCCTTTAGAACCGGAGCCAGAGATGTGTGTGCGCTACAGCTGGTGCGATACTGGCAGCACTCATTAGCGAGCTCTGACCTGGGGGAGAGCTGGGCGTGACTGGGGTCACTTTCTCGTGGTTCCCTTCCTTTCATTCGTGGTCTTCCTGTGCAGCAGCCAGCTGCCGTCTCTGCAGTATCCTTCCCTTCCCCCCCCCCCCCCCCCCCCCCCCGCACCCCAGCCTCGGTGCCTTAGGAAAAGGCTTCTTCCATAAAGGCCAAGGAGATTTTCTTCGGATTTCTCTTCTCTGCAGGAAGCTAAAGATGCCACTTTTAAATTTTTCTTGATAGCTTTACACCTGGGTAAAATGACCTGAAAAGTCAGCACAGAGGAATAGCTTCCTTTGGTGCCCTCTGGCAATGGTAATTAAAGTTCACAGGGGCCCATCTTCAATCCCTATTAACACTTACTTCCATAAGCGTTAAATATTCGTGGCAGGCACTGTATGTTTCTTTCACATCCCTCAGAACTTCTCTCTCACTCTGCCGCTAAAGCCTGGCTCCTTCCCCTAATTGCTCTACTCAGAATTAGCTTGCGATTAACGAGCGAGTGCTTGATTCTGTTCAGCAGAGCAGTTATCTTTGAAATTTCCACCCAGGGGTCCAGTGCTGGACCCAACACAGACTGGTAGATGCACACAAACTGTCTTGCTACAGGGTCCATTTTTGGCTCAGACAGGCTTCCTACAAACCATGACTAATATTCCTCTCAATTTGCCTTTTCTAACCTTAACAGTAGCACAGACACCATCTCTGTATCAGGAGAACAGAAATTCCCATAGAGCCCTGATGCTGTCCTAGAAGACCCACTGCAGATTAAGTCTGAAAAGGGGGCTTAAATAGCAATCACTAAACTGACCAGCATGCAAAGAAAAGGGAACCCTTAGATCCCCTTCATAGATGTAAATTAGCCCTTCCACTGTGGAAATCAATGTAGAGGACCCCCCCTGAAAAAAAATCTACCATGTGACCCAGCTGTACTACTCCTAGGTGTTGACTTGAAGGGCTCAGGACCAGGGAGTCAAAGACTGTAGCGAGCTGCGTGGTGTCACACCTGATGGAGATGTATAATCAACTCCTGAGATGGCTAAGGCCTGACCTATGCTATGATCACGCAATGATTATCAGCTGCCTGCATATGCGAGAACCTATGGGCAGTGTCCACCTGGCAGTTCGGGGTTGGCAGCCCATGCCTACTTAAGGGCTGGGAGAGGTTTGCCCGGAGAGAGGAGAGGGAAGAAGAGAGAGAGGAGAGGAAAGAGAGGGAAAAAAGGAGAGAGGGACAAAAAGAAGAGAAAGGAGAGAGGGAGAGAGGTCAAGGAGAGGGGGAGAGAGAGAGGAGAAAGAGGAAAAAAGGAGAGAGGAGAGAGGTCAACGGAGAGAGAGGGGAAGAAAGGAAGAGAGAGAGAGAGTGAATAAAAGTCCTGGAATAAACTGCAGTGAGAAGAGCTCCGGTGTGTCGCGCATCATTCCTTGCGGGACGAGGGTGGCCATGACAAAAGACACTTGCTCATCCGTGTTCACAGAAGCCCTGTTAACAACAGCTAAGTCACAGAATCAAGCCAGGAGTCCAGGAACAGGAATCAATGAAGCAAATGCCACACATACAAGCACGCACACACACGCGCGCTCGCGCGCGCACACACACACACACACACACACACAAAACAAATTTTATTCAGCCACAAAGAAGGCAATTAAAATGGGTGCAACTGCAGATAATCATATTGGTTAAGCTAGATAAAGAAAGACCGAGATCACGTGTTTTCTAATTTATGGTTACTATATTTTATATAGGCACATAAAGTTATGTATACATGTATATAAAATAGAAAAGTAAACCTGAAATTGTCTAGGGCAATGATAGGGTCAAATAGGAGGGTGTGGGAACGGGCAGGAGAGGATGATCTAGGAGGACAGGTTAAAGTAAAGTATATACTTATGTGAAAATATTGTTATGAAACCCAGCAATATGTACACTGAGTATATACCAGTTTTTAAAAAGAAGAATAAAAAGATTAAGGATGTTTATTTAGCTCTCAGTTTAGGGTCCTAAAGAAGCAGGCTCTAATGTCAGTGAAGAAATGGACTTGCCAAGGAGTGAGAACAAGCAGACAAACAGCCCAAGCTTCCTTCTTCCCTGTCCTGACATCTGCTGTCAGCAGAAGGTGTGGCCCAGATCAAAGGTGGGTCTTCCCACCCCAGAGATCCAGGATGGAAGTGGGTCTTCCCACCTCAGAGATCCGCGATAGAAGTGGGTCTTCCCACCCCAGAGACCGGGGATGGAAGTGGGTCTTCCTACCCCAGAGATCCAGGGTAGAAGTGGGTCTTTCCACCTCAAATATCAGGGATAGAAGTGGGTCTTCCCACCTCAAAAGATTTAATTAAGAAAAATTCACTCACAGCCGTGACCGCCACCTGCATATTAGTTGATTCCAGATGTAGTCAAATTGACAACCGAGAACAGCCGTCACTGCAGCATAAGGAAGAAAAGGACTGTCTAGGCTCAGAGTTTGAGGATCCATTCATCATGGAAGGAGAGTGTGAGGCAGGAGCATGGGCTGGTCATGCTGTATCCATTAGTCTAAAAACAGAGAGAGGGATGTTGTGCTCAGCTAACATTATTTCCCTTTTTATTTAGTTTGGAACCCCAGCTCGTGAAACGGTGTTTCCCATATAATTTAGGGTGACTGTCCACCTCTGTTGACCTAATCCAGTAGCTCTCTCACACGTACGCCCAGAAGTTTGTCTTCCAAGCAGTCCTGGCAAGATGACGATCAATATTAATTGTTACAGAGATGATGAGAAAAAGCTTGCAGGGTGAAGATGGTCCACACTTGTAAATGTCAGTCCTTTTGAGAACTCCCCTACTTCTCCAGTTTGTACAACACACACATGGACGAGCACGCACATGCACACACACACACACACACACACACACACACACACACACGGGCACGCGCACATGGTCACGCACACACTCGCATACTCTAATATTAGACTATTCCCTGGTGAAATTCCCCAGAACATCTAACAAGTGAGATTTATTTATGTGCATGTCTTTCATGTGATTATCTGCAGGAACCCTAGCAGTCTGTGCAATGAAAACCACCAAAAATGCTTGCAGTGATAATAGTCCCATCTCCAGCATTCTGCCTCACCCCACACCCACCCTGATAGAGTTTGTCCATCCCCACATCAGAAGACCCCGTGCAAACGCGGAATCAGAGGATAACACCTTGAGATGTATTTCAGAACCATTCACAGCATCCAGGACAGAAAAAAATGCATCAATCAATGTAATCTGTCTCTACATTTTTTACTAGTCAGGAATGCCAAACAACACACGCCAGAGACAGAGATCCTGAAGAAGCAGATGGATTGCAAGACCATTTCCCAGGCAGTAGATATTTCCCCTGGAAATCTGATCAGATGTGAATAACGTGTAGTTTTCAGAGAAGAGGAAGGTAAGGGAGCTTTCCTGCAAGCTCTGGTAGAGACACAGCCTTTAGCAAGCACCGTAAGCATCTTGTGGTCTTTGTGCAGGTCTAATGTTATCAATAGCCTTTCTGTGGAGAGCAGAAACAGGTACCCACTGCTCTCTGCTGCTTCCACTGAAGAAGACATGTCAACAAATTTAACTGGCGTGTTCTTGCTATGAGTCCTGCATCCAGGCTCCCTGGGCATCCTTCATAACCTGATCAGAGAGAGTCTTGTTTTGATGGAAAGCCGAATAGTGAGCTACATGTTTCTGCCTGCCTTTTAGACATGGTGGTGCCCAATGACACAGACATACATTTAATCCATGCTCGCTCGTGACTCAGTAGGTGACTTAGCTGCCAGAGTGACACCCCCACCTGGTATTTCCCAGCAGTCTCAGTCTCCACAAAAATCTGGCCCAAGGAGGATTCAGCCAAAGATGTTTCCTGCTCTGTCTCAGAGGAGCTTAGCAATACTGCTGTTCCTCCTGTCTTGCTTCAGTGTCCAGAGCGGTGCTGCCCATCCCAGGGAAGCTCCAAGCAGCTCTAAGGGAAGGTGGGCCAAAGGGGAGTGAATGGCAGTCCTCCAGGTGTCACAGGGTGACAGGGGTGATGGAGAATCTGCAGCAGGTCAGTTGTGAGACCATCTATCTGGGGGACAGTCAGCAACCCATCCCCTCCTCCACCTGCCACGGAACCTGCCTCAGATTCTGCTGGGCACCAGGTGGGTGAGTGGGAGCCTCCGCTAGCATCTGCAGCCCCCACAGAAGTAGGGGCTTCATTTTATGAGTCACCAGGATGCAGAAAGCATCAGGCCCTTGTCCTCATCCCAGAGTGTAATAACTAAGTATGGGCCAACTTTACTGGGTATTGAGGTGTCCAGATATCTCAGTATTTTTCTAGATGTTTCCGTGAGGATGTTCGATGCGAGGATGGCATTAGCTTGGTAGACCGTGTAAAGCAATTGAGCCTTCTGATGTGTGTGGACCACATCCAGTCAGCAGAACCTCTCTCCAGACCAGAGAGCATTCTTCCCTTGACAGACTTTCAGCTTCCCCAGCTGCCAGACTCAATGTAAAACAAAGGTTTCTTGAAGTTTGAATCTGGTGGCCATCAGACTGGAGCCAACTTTCAGTTTCGTGGGATCCAGTTTGTTCTCCCAGACTGCAGATCTTGAGACCCACCAGGCTCCATAACCACATGAACTAACTCCTTTTAATAGCATGCCCCCCACACCGTGTGTGTGTGTGTGTGTGTGTGTGTGTGTGTGTGTGTGGCATATACACAACCTATTAGTTCTGTGTCTCTGTAAACTTGGAGACTCCTGAGGCACCTTTGCCGCCATGAGGGCTATCATGTCAAACACTCCTTGCCCCTGAAGAAACTGAGATATAAAATTCAGCACTCCGGAACTCTGTAGCCTGCTATCCACCCTTGATCAGCCCTCTTTGTAGATGCGAAGGCTGCTGACGTGAGCTATAGAAGGCCCCTCAGAAGCCTGTGGAGCCAACCCTGCAAGCCGGGCTCCCTCATTTGCCAGCTGGGACGGAGTCTTCAGCTATGAGATAAACCCGTGTGTTCGCAGCCTCCTATATAGATTATAATTTATTATGCTTGTACAGACTGCCTACATCTTAGCATTTGTATTAATTTTATGTAATTAATTCAATTGGTATTTCAATTGTCAAATAAAACACATATATGATTCTTTTGTTCGCTTGTTTTTTAGATAGAATTTTTGTTTGACTAGTTGGCTGGTTTGGGGGGTTTTGTTGTTTTTTTGTTTTGTTTTATGTTTTCAGATAAGGTCTATCCTTGTAATCCTGACTGGCCTACCCCAACATAAATCAGGCTGCATTTTCCCAGTGAAAAAGTTGGGCCTTGAACTCACAGAGGTCCTCTTGTGTCTGCCTCTTGAGTGCTGGGATTAAAGGTGCACACTGCATGCCCATGTGATTCTTAGTACTGACATAATTGCAACTTAAAAGTAAAATCCTTTTCTCAAGACTTGTAAGAGATGAAACAGCTGTCTGCTTAGGCAAGCATTCACAGACTTTTGATGTAATCACACAGCCCAGGACGCACCAGGCCACTCAGAGGCTGCTGTTCTTTGCAGCTTCCAGCAGCCGATGTGACTAAAGTATAAAATAAACCAATCAGAAATATTAAAATAGTGAGTTATGCCGGGCGGTGGTGGCGCACGCCTTTAATCCCAGCACTTGGGAGGCAGAGGCAGGCGGATCTCTGTGAGTTCGAGACCAGCCTGGTCTACAAGAGCTAGTTCCAGGACAGGCTCCAAAACCACAGAGAAACCCTGTCTCGAAAAACCAAAATAAATAAATAAATAAATAAATAAATAAATAAAAATAAAATAGTGAGTTATTAGGACGTTAGACAGCACTGAAAGGAAAGAAAGGCAGAAAAAGGAGAGAGAGATTCTTCCAGAGAAACAAGCTATGAAGTCAAACGCCCAACAGAGAGAAGCTTGGGAAATAAGAACGAGCTGGAAAGACAGCTCAGTCATTGCGAGCACCTGTCGGTCTTCAACAGGACCTCGGTTTGGTTCCAGCACGCTCATCAGACAGCTGCTCACAATCACTTAACTCCAGCTCCAGGAATCCCACGCCTCCAGCCTCCTCAGACACATGTACTCATGCGCACACACCCACGTGCAGACACACTCACCTAAGCATCATTTGAACTAATAAAAGGAAATCTTTTAAAGGTAGAGAAATGGAAGCAGCAAGGATAGTGATATTGCCTACCAGAGTAACAATGCTCAGCATAGTGAATGAGCATGAAACACCAAACAGAAATCAAAAACTAAAGCTTACGATGATGCCAGCAGCTCCCAGGAGAAACAAGGACCCCTGTGCAGAAAGGGCATCACCAGACTAGCACCAGCTTGAGCCTAGAGAGAAGGCATTGCTGGCACAAGCTAACTGGAAAACGCTGTCCCCCTAGAAGCCTCTAAGTAAAAGACTCAATGAGGACAGGGTGAGAAAACTGCTTTTAGGTCAGTTCTCTGAAATCTACTTCCCATCAACCTCTTTCAGGGAGACTAACGCATCTGTGTCCTGACGAAATATAATAATAGCTCATATGTACATAGCACTTCCTGGACCAGATACTGTTCAAACTGCTTTACAAACTCAGATCAATTGATTTACTCTTTACCCCAGGCCTGGAAAACAAACACCGTCATTATCACCATTTTCCCAGTGAAGCTGGGCCCAGAAACGTCAGGTGCTTTGCTTGTGTCTTGCAGTTAGCGAAGGGCGGTGGAAGCCAGAATGAAACAAAGAATAATTAAGGGGCTAGAGAGACTGGCAATAAGGGCACTGGCTGCCTTTACAGAGTGCTCGCAGTGGTCTGTAACTCCAGTTGAGGGGAATTTGACCTTGGGCCTCTTCAGACGTGGGACAGACACAGCGCACAGACAGGCATGCAGGCAAAATTCCCATGCTTATAAAATTAAACAAATCAACAAATTTTTTTTTTCAAAGAATAAAGATTGGGGAAGGGGCCAGGAAGGTTGTTCAGCACAGCTGTCGAATCTGGAGGTGAGGGACGGAGGAACCTGACTGCTCAGCTGTCACCTGTGTCTGCCTCTTGGCAAAGCAGCGTTGGTCCGTGTGTGACCAACAAGTCGGAGGGAAGTCCTAATACGTTATGGCCTTCTACAACTAAGGCATGATTGTGTAAATGCTGATCGTTGGTTCTGTGAATGAAGGTAACTGTATCTAATGAGGGGCAGAGGAAGACAGAATGACAAAGGGTATCTCCTCATCAGGGTTTGAAGATAAGCAGGAAGACAACTGAATGTATGGGGGCTAATGTTAGAAAGGCATTCTTTAACTAAAGGGCAGCCAACAGTGGGGTACGTTACAGGGGTTTAATATTTGTCTTTAGAAAATGGATTTGGGTGGGGAACAAAAGGAAAATTTAGTAGTACCTAAGTCTTTAAGTTGTAGTAGTATAAATAAAAAGTTTATTTTTTTTTATGATTGCTTTTTCAATTAGGTACAAAAAAAGATGACTACCAAGACATGCCTGCTTTAGGTTTCAAAAATCCAGAAATGCTACTGACTTTTGAAGTTGCTCAAAGGCATGGAGATGAGGGGCAGTGGTTAAGCACCCTTGCTGCTCTTCCAGAGGACTTGAGTTTGGTTGCCAGCTCCAGGGGATTTGACTCCTCTGGCCTCCAAGGGCGCATGCACTCACAGGTATATATCCCTGTGCAGATAAACACACAAACACAGCTGAAAATGATAAAAAAAAAAAACAATCTTTTTAAAAGCTACTTAAATACAGAGGCAGATGGTGGTGGTGGCACACATTTTTAGTCCCAACACGCAGGAGACAGAGTCAGGTAGATCTTTGTGTTCTAGACCAGACTAACCTACAAAGTGAGTTCTGGAACAGCCAGGGCTACTACACAAAGAAACCCTGTCTTGAGCAACAAAAAGCAAACAAAAAAGGTGGGGAGAATTGAAAAGGTAATTAATTTTACAAACTGTGGCCACCTGTGATTCCAGCTCCAGGGGATCTGACCCCCTTCAGCCTCCACAGACACTGCAATCATGATTAAAAATACAAATAAATATTTTAAAAACCTAGAACGGAATGTGAGTATTTGCTTTTAATAAGTGACTAAAATCCAATATAACACAACTCTTTTGAAAAGAATTGATTTCACTAGTTTTGCTGTACTGGGATTCTTCCCAAAGTCAACAGGCTAAAGACTGGAAATCGGTTGCCTAGAAACTAGCCAGTGTGGTGGGAAGAGATTACATGCTGACATAAAATGGGAAGAAGCAGAACTGCCTGCCCCCTCCAGTGTTTAAGTCCAAGAAAACAAAGGGAAATCGGGCAAGGCGTTGGCGGGCCAGTCCTTGGTGCATGAAGAACCTGAGAAAGTCCGCTGTAGGCCCCCACACTCTCATTCTGCCCAGCTCAGCTGCCCCAGAGAACTCTGGGAATTTCACAACATGGGGCGACTTGATTGAACCCTTTCTCCGTACTCATAATTTACTTAAATACCAAAACTGCTGTAAGCTGTCGACAGTTAACACGGATGACCCCATTTGTGTCTCTATGCTCTCTCTAAGTGCTTCCCAATGCATTATTACCTCACCTCATCTCATTACGACCAGGTCTTAAGAAAATGACATTTCTCAAAATGAAATGTTACGTGGATCACAGCTGCAAAATGCCGAGAGAAGGCAGCCCGCAGCCCAACACCCACAGCACACAGAAAAGTAAAAAATCTGTTCTCAGAACACGGAGAGGACACATCTGTGTGTTACAGACTCCCAGCACCAGCAAGGGCCCTGGAAGGGATTTCAGGTCCCATCCAAAGGGGCTACAGATTTCTGAACATCCCATTGCCAGATCCTTCTCAAACCACCACACATCAGTAGTGTAGAGACTTTTAATACAACCGCTGGAATCTGTGGGATCTTTAAGACCCTGGAGCTGCCTGCAATGAGGAAGGGAGGCTCTAAGGAGACGTTGTAACCCCTTTTCAAAGGAACGTTACAAAGTCTGTGCCAAAACTCAAGAGTGTTCCTGGAGCTTTGGGAAGATGGTTGAACAGTCCTGCAATAGATCTTCTAGAATAGTGGTTCCCAACTTTCCTAACTTTGTGACCCTTTAATACAGTTCCTCATGTTGTGGTGACCCCCAACCATAAAATTATTTAGTTGCTGCTTCATAACTGTAATTTTGCTACTGTTATGAATTGTTCTATAAATATCTGCTATGCAGGATATGTGATATGCGATCCCCTTAGGAACCCACAGGTTGAGAGCCACTGTTTTAGTCTCTGTGTGCAGTAGCGGTCATCAGTGATAACCCATGGGTCCCTAGAATAAGACTCAGAAGGAACCCCAAGAACGCCCAAGAAGAGAACGTGCCGCATGTCAAAATTCACAGCAGTGGTCTTAGGGTGTCAGCTGTAAGAGACGGCAGGACAACCTAATGCTCCAGCCCGGTGACCTGAGTCTCTGTCAGTCGGTACCCTCTACTGTCTGAGAGTGCTGATTTATGCTACAGCTGGCCTGGCCCTAGACAGCTTCCAGATGGCCTCTCCTGCCAAAGTAGGGAGCACCCATACCCTACACCTGGGCCCTAAGTGAGCGGCATTTGGGTGTGAATGTCACCCCAGTCTCTAGTGCCTCACTTGAATACAATCTCTTTTTCTGGATTCAGGAAGCCACTTTCCTGACTTGGTGGGAAGCCAATGTCTATTTGTTTCCCAATATTGCTCCCCCTGCCTCTGTTCATCGGGGACTCACAGCAGCTGGGGCTGGACAGAAAATCTCTTAGCATTGATTTGGCTTCCCTGCTATTCTGCTCTGTACATAACCAGCAGGCCTGTGAGGTTACCCAGCTCCGCAGGCCCAGCCCACATCCAGCCCCCAGGGTCCTGTCACCCCTATAAACTGAAATTCTATTGTCCCATGAATGTGTATTCATCAAACATTTATGAAGCCTGCTGTTACCCAAGAAAGATGCTACGGAAAAGAACACAGATGAAAGCCAGAGAGACTCCTCTCAGCCACATGATGACAACCCACCTGTCACCATTTAAAGCCACCTGATACTTCCCTGTATGCACAATGCATATATTTCTATATCTTAAATTATCTGTTGGCTACTCTCTTTTTCAGGAGGATTGTAGGCAGGGTTTCCCGAGGGTAGAACCCTTTCACACCCAACACCAATAATCACATGAGTCTTCATAGCCTTGTGGTTGTAGAACTTAAAAGTCAGTCAGTAGAGCATGAGACCCCTAATTTCAGGGTTGTGGGCTTGTGCCCCATGTTGGGCACCAAATGAAGCACAATTAATAAAAACTCAGAGAGTGATATTGGGGTTCAACCTGAAGACCTGAAAAGCAAAGCAGCCATTGGTCTGGTTGAGGGTCTCTGGTTTCCGCTTCACTGTTGATGCTGGGCCCTCTCTGGAACGCCTCTTGCTTATCCTGCTTTGCCTTGGGCTGTGGAGATTCCGCAGGTTTGGGTCTGCAGGACCAGTCTCTTCACATGTCCAGCCGATCGCAGATGGTTGTGACCAACCCTTGTCCTCACCACCATAGTGCCCTCTCCTGCATTGCCCTGGCTAGTTCACCCCTTGCAGTGATGGGCAAGGAGCTGGGCCAGTACCCCTGCTTTCACATCCTCAGGGTCAGTCTCTCACACCTACACCTTTAGGGCCAGCTCGACTGTGTTGCCCAGGTGTGGCAGAGGGGGGTCACTCTTCCAAGTGCTGCAGCTGATGAGGGGCAGGGACAGCTCTCCCACTCTTATGGTCTTGGGGCCAGTTCTCTCACCTACTTCAGATGTTGATGGGTTCAGGGAAAGGCATCTTTCCCCAGCCCATGCGGCTGCGTGACAGGTGAGTGATAGGCACAGCTCTCCCATGCTCACAACTTTGGGGCTGGCTCACCCACACCTCCAGCAATGGGGGCTCTATTGTGCCATCCTCATGAGGTGCAGAGCCTGCTCTCCTGAGTGCAGCACCTGTTGGTAAGCAGGGACACCTCAGCTGCTCATGTGACCTCAAGATAAAGGATTTCTTTTGGCTCCTATTTTTAGAGATTTTGGCCCACGGTCAGTTGGCCTCGTTGCTCTGGGACCTACGACAAACCAGATCATCAGAGCTAAGGCACATGGTGAAGCTAAAAGCTCTTCCATGGCTGGAGAGAGAGGCCAGTTTCCCATAATCCCCTTCAAGGGCATATCTGATGACCGAATGGCCTAGGCGTTAGCCAGCCACAGCAGCTTCTACCATCTCCCAGTAGCATCCAGCTAGGAACAAAGCTCACAATGAGCCCCTGGGGGACGAACCCAAACAATGGACCACATAAAGCTCCACTTTGTCTTCTCTGGATGTTGCTGTGCAAGTCTCGAATGCCCCTCTGAGGATGTCCCTTCAATACACAGTGTTCTTCCTTTCCCTTCCCCTCACTAACACACAACTGCTTTGCCTGGCTGGTGAGATGTCTGTGCTGCCTCCTTTAAGGGGCGTGCCAGCCCCGCTGGTCAGGATCAACCTTGGTGACTGCTTCGGACACAGTGAAGGTTCTCATTTCATAAGTACTCAAGGTGAAGAAGCCAATTTCCCAAGGGAAATTCTTTCCCAAGGTAACACAGCCAATTAGAGTCTGACCATGGGCCAAAAGCCACATCTCCCTCCTCCCGGTTCAGTCCTCACACTCAGCGATTAGACCAAACATCAGGTGCCATGTTGTGCTTCGTGGCTCCTAGGTCTGATGGTCCCACTTTCCGTCCCTCCTGTCGGAAGCCAGCACTGTATCCAGAGAGTCTGGCCCTGACCAGCCTTGCCTCATTTCCATTTCATCTTGGCCTCTAACCTGTGCTCCTGGACCTCAGATAAGGAAATGATTAAGAAACAAGGGTGAGAGAGGCCCCCGTTCTGGATTGTCTTCTGATACTGTGATGAAACCCAGGTCCAAAGCAACGTGGGAGGAAAGGGTTGATTTCAGCTCTCACTTCCCGGTCATGGTTCATCACTGAGGGAAACCAGGGCAGGAACTGTATCAGAGGCCATGGAGGAGTGATGCTTCCTGACTGACTGCCTCTGCCCTGCTGGGCTTGCTTTCTTGGCTCCCCTACCTAGGGATGGCACCTCTCACAGTAGCCTGGGCCCCCTCCACCAGTTAGCAGTGAAGAAAGAAAGCCCTACAGACACATACACAGGCCAGGGGCTAGAGACAGTGCTTCCGCTGAGGGGCTGGCTCACCTCAGGTGACTACCTCGTGCCAAGTTGACAAAGCCCAACAACTCAGACCCTAGCACTTGCTGTCAGAGTGCATGGCTGTCACCCACTCTGTGCTGTCTGAAGAGAGACGGAACATTCCCAGGTCTTCAGACACTGAGCACTACATTGGTGATGTGAGACCAGGAAGGACTGCTCAGACTCTCTCTTCTCTGTCACACCACTGAGAAATTAAGCAACCACACACACCCCTCCCAGTCGTGCAGGATAGACACTGTGTGGCTTCCGAGACTGGGAATGCCGTCTCTCACCCCTCACTAATGTGTCGGAGACAGTAAAACAAGTTTATCACAGTGTGCTCAATTAGCCTCATTAACACGTGCTTAGAGGGAAGAATTGAGGGAAGACTGGGAGAGGCCAAACTGGCCATATGCTCCCAGTAAAACCCAACTGTGTGTGCGGGCTCAGAAACACCGTGCGCTTCAACACAAACACAACAGTAATGGAGCGTCTCAAGTTCCTGAAACTCAGATTCATCAGAGTCCTCACTCCACGTGGGAGGGTAGCTGGATCAGGGCCTAACCCACAGAATTGTATCTCCTCTGACCTAAATCTCTCTTCTCTTTCCTCCCTCCTCTCTCTTTCTCTCTCTCTGAAACATTGTCTCACAGAGCCCAGGTTTGCCCTGAACTCCCTGTGTAACATAGGCCAGCCTCAAACTCCTGGTCTTCACAACTTCACCTCTCAATGGGGGCGAGGACAGTAAGGCAGCACCAAGCCCTGCCTTGTTTTAAACAATATCTTTCAGATCCCTCTGTCTCTTTGGGCTGAATACTCCTGCCCATAGAGTCCCTCCATTTCCCCAGGTCCCCAGTAAGTAAGATGGTATCTGGGGTGTATAACCACACAGCAACAGAGAATGGGGCCTCAGGTTCCAGCACGCAGATTGGAGTTGTCCTTGTGTCTTGGTAATAGGAAAGTGAGCCCGTCTACTCACAGAGCGCATAGAATCTGCTAGGGAGTTTAGGACTGTTCTCACAGCTAGATGAAGAGAGCGGGCCCTTCCCATGAGTGCTGTTGGCCTGCTAGGAGGGGACCTCTTGGTCACCTCTGCCTTACCTCATCCCCACCAGCTTTCTACCTCCCACCACCAGGTGGGTACCACCTTACAGCGCTTCCAAACCACACTGGAGAGGTCTAGACTTGCCGCCTCTGGCCCTCTACCTACTCTACAGCCCACCTTCTCCATACCACCGTCCAGGTGTGGCATCAATTCTCCGAGAACATTGAAATGTTTCTGGTTACATGGGGAAACAAGGCCATGTCCCCAGATATATTAGGAGCCTCTGTGTTCTCACGGCCTCTGTCCTTGTGTTCTATTGCCTTCCCAGCACTGACACAAGCCCTGACCCTTCCAGCTTGGGCCCTCTCTCCCTCCTTTTTCCAACGTTTTCTCTTCAGCTGAGAGCTCCTAACCCCTCCATGTCTGAGCTCTTCACCCTTTGCCCCTCACTCTCCTGTAACCTGCTGACCTCTTGCCTGACTTTAATGGTAGGAAGCAGGGGGTTGCTGGTAAGAAAAGTTACCAAGATGCCCGTCAAAAGCATGTGCCAGGTGCCTTGGTCACCACCACAGCTGTCCCTTTCATTGTGGATCAGTTGGCCACATGTTGGTGGGTCTTAGGTTTTGGGCAGAGGGCTTTCTTCTCCTATACAGCTTTCCTTAAGTAAGATTATTTATAGGATCTATAAATGGGGCTTTGCTTCCCCAGGCTGGGGAGAAAGCTCAGAGACTAAGAGCACTGACTGCTTTTGTAGAGAACCAAAGCTCAGTTCCCAGCAACCACACGAAAGCTCACAATTGTCTGCAACTCCAATTGCAGGAGATCAAATGCCCTCTTCTGGCCTCTGAGGGCACTGTGCTCACACATGGTACACGTACATACATGCAGGCAAAATCCCCATACATACAAGACTAAAATGATCTTTAGGGAAAGAGAAGCTCCCAAACACCTTCCCGCAAGCGCTCATACCTCCGCATCAAGAAGGTCATTCCTGGGCTTCCCTCTCACACCTTCCTCCTCGCCCCCCCTCACCATCCCAGGCTTCTCACCCCTCCCCCTCCCTCCACCAGGCAGAAGCTGCCCCTGGGTCTGCAGCTCTCACTCTCTGAAGCTCCGGCATCCTTGTGCACCCTGCCTGGGTCCCCTGCTTACCAGGCTTTCTGAGTAAGTCTCCGTGGTCATCTCGGTAGCAGCTCCCCAGTGATGATTCCTCCAGTTCCAATACAGAGGCCCAGTCTGAAGAGGCCCAGCTGACACCTCGGGGTCCACAGTCACCTGAGTTTGCACTGCTGCCTTTACATGTCGGTCACTCGGGGGCTGGGATCAGCCCGACAGATGCTGCGCACACCGCCCACTTGCCGCACCTACCCTGGCCTTCCTTCCACCCATGGGGACTGCAAGCACTTAGAAGCTGCCTGAGGGACCCACCACACCCGTTTAGTCATAAACACCTCAGTTTGTGGCAGCTCTCAGGATGTATGTGTCAGAGCAGCCACGCAGCAGCAGACCAGAGAATGCCCTTTGCATTTTTGGTTCTAACCTGGGAGATTTTGTGGTATCACTGAGACAGACAGACCCCCTTGGGAATTGTACACTACACTCAAAGACAATGACTGTTTCTGGCACACCTCCCCAAACTCAAAACTGGTACCCAATACTAAGTAGCTTGTCACAGGAACAGAAGCTCTGCTTAGCAGCAACCTCTGCTAACACACCTCTGGGCGTGTGTATTTCCAGGAAGGCTTAACCGAGGAGGGAAAACCCAGCCTGCACATGTGCAGAACTGCTCCTTGGGCTCAGAGCCTAGAGTAATAAAAAGCAGAAAGTGAACCAAGTACCGACATCCATCTCTCTCTGCTTCCTGATTGCAGATGAGAGGTGACCACCTACCTCACGTACCAACCACCACGCCTTCCCCTCCATGATGGACTGTGTCCTTCAAACTGCGACACAAATAGTATCTCCTTTAAGTTGCTCCTGGTCAGGTGTTTCTCACAGTCACATTAACAGTAACTAATGCAGATGGCCAATGAATAACTCAGAAGGCTCAGCCTAGCCTCCATATCTGCCTCCTAGATGGTTTAAAGGGCTGTGGGTTCCAGATTCCTGGGGCCACATGGAATAGGGAGTATTTATGCCTTGTGCATCCAATGTTCAGTGAAGTTGCCTACAGTGTCTCCCATTTTCCCCATACCCAAAAAGACAGGCATAGGTGAAAGATAATCATGGAGAGATGGTCCAGCAGTTAAGAGCACTGACTGCTCTACCATAGGACATGGGTTCAATTCCCAGAATCTTTGTGGCAGTTCACAACTGTCTACAACGCCAGTTCCAGCGGATCTAATACCATCACACAGACATATATACAACTAATGCATATAAAATAAAAATAAATGAAGTATAAGATAATCTATGGCAAGTTTGGGGACCGAGATCCAAGAGGAAACATGGAGACACCATGGCCTTCAAAGTTCATCTCTGTGTATGGAAGCTTTTCATCACTGCAGTCTACACACCGAAGACTCTCCTGTGAAATAACCATCACTGCACTCTGTGTGCCGAAGACTCACTGTGGAATAACCATCACTGCACTCTGTGTGCCGAAGACTCACTGTGGAATAACCATCACTGCACTCTGCACACCAAAGACTCACCTGTGGAATAAGCAGTAACTGACTTCCTCCGCCAGTGAACACCTACACAGCTCATTGGCATCTTCAGAGATCTCACAGTAGTGACATCACAAGTTTTTTTTTCCTAGAGAAAGCATTAATTCTTGAGCAATTTCAAAGGTAGCCCCCTTCTACACACACTTGTTATTAGCAGTACAGTTACTAAAAAGGCAAAGCATTCACTGCCCACCGAAGAAACCCAAACGATGTTATTAAATCCCATCCAGAAGTTCCCCGCTGTCAGGTGAAGTCACAAGTGCTAATTTAAAGAGACAGAGGGAGACATTGCACTGTTTTATTGATCAGAAGGTCTGAAGCAGACCTGCTAAGTGTGAATATGTTCCTTAGTCTCTGTGGCACTATCAGCAAATGTGCCTCTGACTTAAGCCTGGGAGACATGGGCCTCCTAACATTCTAGAATTCTCTGGATCAGCATGTGCTCTGGACATTGCTAGAAGGATCCTAAGTGCCTAGAACATTTGCCACTGCAGGAGACCTTCATCCTTGCTGGAGCCCTCCCTATGCCCCTGGAGGTGGTATGACGTCAACAAGGAGACAGGATCCCCATTCGCCTTTCTCAGTGAGGAAAGCCCGAGAGCCACCAAAGGGGAGGAAATGGAAGAGGAAGAGAAGAGGAGCAGATCGAGCAGGAGAGGGTGATGGAAGAAGAGCATGAGGTGCCTGCCTCCTTCCCTGCTCCCAGGAGAAGCCGCAGTAAGTACCACTCACTAAGACGCCTTCTCATTAAAGCAAAGGAACTTTGAGCCTTGCTGAACATGGAGCCATCCCGCCTGCTAATGACTGGCTGCTGCTGGATCCGTTCAACACAGCCACTCGGAGTCACAATGCAGCCCGCAAAAAAGATTCATTGTTAATTAAAAGTCAACCTGACCTTTGGAAACCGTGCTCTGGAAAAGGGAACCGACTTGCTGTGATTAATGGCTCCTAATAAGCTCTCCGACCACAGCGCCAGCAGGCGCAGGCACAAGCGTGTGCAGCAGTGTCTCTGATGAAGATGCCGTATAAACTCTGCTGCATCTTCCTGAGCCAGAGAACAAGCCAGAGCGGGCACCACAGCTGACTTCAGAAATGGACCCCCAAGGCGTAGGGACAATGAGTAACGGCTTTTGTCCAGAGAGTCTATGGGGAAAATTGCACAAGGCAAGGTGTTGAGTTAGGTAGGGGGTGGGCTCACAGGTAATTGATAGTAAGCATGGGGTAGGCATCTTTCAGTGGTTCCTAGAATCTATTCCCACTTTAACACATACATACATATATATACACATACACACATGCACACACATACATACACACACATACACACACCTACATGCATACATACATGTGGACATATAAACTGCATCTTTACCTGAGAAAAGAAAGAGATGGGCAAAAATAGAGAGCAAAGTCTTCAACACTCCTTTTAAAATTGTGTGTGCATGGGTGTGTGTGTGTGTGTGTGTGTGTGTGTGTACAGTGTGGATATTGGGAACTAAATCCTGTAGTCTGGCTTTCCTTTGTGGTACTGCCAGCTCCCCAATAACAACATGGAGACTTAATATTAATTATGAAAGCTCAGCCTTAGTTTACGCTTGTTACCGACTAGCTCTTAAAACTTAAATTAACTCATATTCTTTTAATCTACCTTCTGCCACGTGGTTCGTTACCTCATCTCCACCCTGCATATTCTGCTTCCCTGTGTCTCACTGGCGACTCCTCTTTCTTCTTCCCAAGTCTCTCTCTGCCCGGAAGTCCCACCTATTCTCTCCTGCCTAGCTATTGGCTGGTCAGGTTTTATTACACCAATCACAGCAACACATCTTCACACAGTGTACAGACATCCTCCACAAGAGCAGTGCAAGCTCATGGGCTTTGGGAACATGACTGAAACAGAAAAGAAAAGCGAAAGAGAATGGAGACCAACCTCTGGAATTGCTCAGGTAGAGCTGACAGGCTGGAGAGGAGAGAGTGAGGGTCAGCAGAGACTCAAGGTCTGTAAGGTGGGCGCTGCGAACTTCTCTCTTGGTGAGAGAGAGAGAGCACAGAATCACAGTGGCCAGGCTCTGTGGCCCTGGAAATGACAAATAACTGAATGTAAAGTGAGCAAAGACTTTAAGCAGATGACTCTACAGAGAAGACGCACAAACAGCTCAGAGTCCCAGGCTCTTGAGAAACCCTGCATCATTGGCCGTCAGGGAAATGCAAAGTAAACCCCCAAGAGCTATGCTACTTCTCCCTAGGACGGTGACAGCTGAAAAGCGGGGCAATGACAGCCACGCCAAAAACATGGAGAAGCTGAAGTCTGCACAGTGCTGGCAGGAACGGGAAACAACAAGGTCACTGCAGGAGACAAGAGCTTGGGTCAGCAGCTTCTCCTCGGGATAAACCCAAGAGAAGCGCAAGCACATCGCCACGAAGACTCGCACAGCACTGTTCATAGCTGGAGCCAAAAAGTGTAACATAGTCCCTTCAGCTTTAACATGGATGAGCAAAACCCAGCTTGCTAATACCACAGTGTGATCATACCATAGCATGCTAATACCATAGCATGTTCATATCATAGCATGCTCATATCATAGCATGCTCATACCATAGCATGTTCAAACCATAGCATGCTCAAACCATAGCATGTTCATATCACAGCAGGCTATTGAACAACTTGAAAAGCACAAAATACTAACAGTTACACTGGTGAACTGAAAACGTTATTCAGTTACGAAGTCTGCTGTGCCATTCTGTTTTCGGAACCATGTCTCTAACCGTGATTTACACATACGAAACCACTTCAGCGTTCATGGGCTGACAGCTAGTGAAACTCCAGCCGGCTGTGCAGCATCATGACAGCTCGTTCTGAAATGGAAAAATGTGTTCTAACAACTGATGGTCACACAACCCTGAGCACACTAAAGCGCGGGATTTCGTGTTTTAAGTGGATCCATTTTATGGAATGTATCTAGGTGAAACTCTTAGCCTTGGAGGGAAAAGGAAAGAAAAATTCAGCCACACCTGAGGTCTGTCTGACCCGCCTCCAGTCCTGACCATGGACACACAGCTCCCAGGCAGGGGAGACTGCCCAGGATGCTATGGCCAGTGGCGTGTTGAATTTCAAGTGTGTGTTCTACATGAGTTCCATGAAGGGGATCTGTAGAAATTGCTTTGATTAATTCCCACTCGGGACTGTGTTCACACACGCTTTCTCTGATGGATGTGTCCCCACACAAGAGCAGGCAAGAAAGATAGTTAATAACACATATGCGCGTATGCTCTCTCTCTCTCTCTCTCTCTCTCTCTCTCTCTCTCTCTCTCGCACGCGCGCGCGCGCAGCAGCAACAGCAGCAGCTCAGAAGGACTCCTGGAATTCATCTCATCTAACACTGGGGATTTTCCAGTCACAGACTTGAACACACACAGCCTACAGTGTGAGTTCCAAGACAACCAGTGCTACACCGAGAAACTCTGCCTGGAGAGAGAGATAACTGAGTATCTGGAAGAAGGGAACCCTGGGGAGGTGAGGACTAGAATGCTAGCTTGGTCCTTGAAATGTTTAACAAATGTGTAACAATGAGAGACTGAGGGAGCCTGCAGGCTGGCAAGAACTTGATGTCCAAGCACGGTAGCCACGTATCCCTTCTCCCAGAGGTGAAGGACATGGCTCCTGGCACACAGGAACCACTTTCGCAGTCTCCTGAAGCATACTGGCGTTTATCTAACCACCAAATAGTCCAGCTTGAGCTCATTTCTGGATATATGGGCTCTCTTTTGGAGTTTGGGGAATTGGAGTTTCCTTTGGACCTGGCACTCACCCCAAAGGAAAAGTGTGTCAAAAAGGAAGGCGAAGCTGGGCACGTGGCTAAGCCGTGTGGTAATGGGACTAAGAGGCAGAGGAACGGCAGAGATAGAAGGTCTAGAGCTAAGACACAGCAGCCAGAGCACCCACTCTCTTCCAACCCCCGCACGGCAGCTCACAACTCTCTGTATCTCCAGTTCTGGGAGACCCCACGCCCTCTTTCAGTCTCCATGGGCACCAGGCACATACATGGAAAATACCCATACACATAAAATAAAAAATAAAAAGCAAAACAACAACCACAGTAATAAAACAGGTCAGATAACACTTTGCCTCGACTCTCAAATAAATTTCATAGTCTCTTTGTCTAATCATCAGAGACAAAATTCGTTATCTCTTCAGTACCCATGTTGTGTTTTTCCTAAATGAGGAAAGGACTCAACCACCACTTTGGACAACTCTGTGTCACTTTTGTTATGGGGAGTTCACCAGAGATGACCGCTCAGACACAATTTATAACCAACTGAAAGTATTTATTCCAGCCAGCTGGGGCTACACTCAGGTATTTGGAGACCCAATTGTAGCCCTGAGCATTCATATCAAGGGGCTTTTAAAGGCAAAAACCACATCCTGGCATCTCACTCTGCAGCTGAATGAGGGGGTTTGCACAAGCAGGCAGTCTAACAGAAGCCGAGATGAGGTAGCCGGGGCATCTTGACCTCAGATTCCTAGAATAGAGCTGGGTAATTTTCCACAGGGCTTCCCATCAAGGAGAACAAATTATTTTTTAAACCTGAAATGGCCTCAGCCAGAACACAAGATAGAGGAACCTCTGCATGTCTTGCCCTCTCGTGGTTCTTATAGAGTAAAATATATACCTACCATACAAACTAGTGATTACACATTTTGACATTTATCTAAGAGAAAGGAAAGCAAATACCTACCTACACAAAACCATACGTATGTATGGTATATATGTATATTATATAGAGACACACCCATCGCAAGCAGAGTTAGAATAACCAAAACTGGAAATTAAATAACAAACCCAGGAACAGAACAGCTCAGTTGCAGTGGGGTCACTGGACACTGGAGCCGGCCACTGATCTGTGCTCCCGTGTGGATAGACCTTGAGAGTGGCATGCTGAGGGAAGAGGCCAGACCCTAGAGAATACACCCTGGCGGACTCTGGCCAAAGCCACTGATGGTGACCACAGCCCAAACCACAGTTGCTCTTCAGGGGGAGGTGGGTACTTTCTGAGTAATGGAAACATCTTATACCTCGATGGAGATGTTGGCGATGTGGGTAACACACCGGTCCAAACTCTGAAAATTATGTTCTTAAAATCTGCATGTCCAACTGTATATAAAAATTATACCTCAGTTTAAACACTAGTGTGGGGAGACAGAGGAAGAGGAAGCCCTGGGAAGAAGAGAACAGGAGCGGTGACCCTTGGTTTCCATGGCAACGCCAACTCCATTTTATGTCCTTGTGCTTCTGTGTATTTTTATTACCATGGAATTAGTGAACATCATCTTCTAGACAGATGAGAGCCAAGAGAACAGAGACAGCCCTACAGAAAGAACGCGCGCTCCGCGGGAGTGGTTTAATACATGTTTTTCAGCCATCATCTTGAATTTAAAAACCTGCAATCATACACGCAGACAGAATATTGTATACAAAATAAAATAAATTTTTAAAAAAAAACAAAAAAAAAACAAGCAGCTGGCTTTTTTCACAAAGAGGTTTAATAGTATACAGAGAAGCGGGGAAGAAATTGAGGTAAACACTCGGGGAAAGAGGGGAGGGAGATCGAGGTGAACAACGCCTGTGTCAGAGCCAGCTGCACGAAAGCCAAGCCTTACAAGGTGAAGCATTGTATCCTCCTCTGGTAACAACGTAAGGATACACGACACTGGATAATGAAGGGGTCCTTAATAACTGATGTGGTTTAAAACATAATGTTCCAAACATTCTGAAACTCAGAATTGTGCCAGTAAATGCAAAGGTGGCGTCACCCTACTCCGTGGAAACGACGTGACTGTTGAAGGGCAGATCGCAGACTTTGTGGTGCCTGCGTGCACCGCCAATGCTCCGACGTGCTTCTTTCTGCCTATTTTTCCAAATCAAATGCATTCTGGTTTGAGCTGACCGTTTCGAAGTTTCCATGATATCTCCAGCCTGTTTTGTTCGTCTCTTACCGGCTTTGACATTTCAACACAAAATTAGCAAAGTACAAGTCATAGATGATTTGTAAGGACATCACAGAATGTTCTAGAAAGCCAAATAAGGGACTCTGGCTTGTTCAGCAGATCCGTCTCCTTGCATGAGGCTGTGCACCTTGTACGCTATTTAATCATCACATTTAGATGGAGTCTGGTGGAGGGGGACATCTGGTCACGAAACACAAAGACGCCTTCTAAGTTCCACTTAGGCTAAATTAACCACACGACCAGCAGAAAGGTGCTGCCTTCCCCATAAATATAGATATTAGCAGAGATGCCAGCTAAATAAATTCTGCTTAGTGGGAAATGAATTATGTAAATGCAATTTATACCATTAATTCGGCCTGTAAATTTAATCCACTCAGACACAGAAAGGATTCCGTGCAAAGAATATCTCTGAGGCTGTTTAATATGTTAAAATAAATATTGAACAGCTGACAGAAAAACATGTTCCCCACATCACAAAAGCTGCTTTGAAACAACACTTTAAATGCATGCTGAGTATTGACGATTGTGAGTTTCTAAATCTTATCTAAACTTCCTCCCTAAAACACACTCCACGTGCCAGCCATCCAAGCCACACGAAGCAAGAACTCTTAAGGATGATAAGGGTCATAATATGGGCAGAGGGGAATGCTGGGTGAAAAATAAGCCTATTTAATGCCACCCAGAAGGCTGAAAGAAGCACATGTATTTGGGGGATCTATATCCTCCCCTAAGGCATCTGCCACTCACCATCAACCCAGATGAGGGATTTACAATATTAAATATCAATCAGAAATAGAGTCATTTAGAAGCTTTATTTAAATGTAAATAAGACTTAAAATAATGCATTAAAAATATATATGAGCAAAGAATATGAAACAAAAGTTGCTTGCTTTGATCTTTGGAAGAAAAAGGGAAATGAACAGTTTAGATTTAAAAGCTTCCTAGCCAGGAGGAATGCATGGAGGGTGTTAGGCTCAAGCATGGGGACCCCAAAGCTTTCCTCACTCACTCTGTCTCCTCTCTAGAGAGGGGGTGCTGGGGCAGCCTCAGTGAGCAGTTTGAACATAAGCTCTCATCGTTCCCACACTGAGTTATTCTCACAGCTTCATTCTAAAGTGCTTTGAACCTCGTTCTATGATAGAACCAGTCTGCTAGGAACGCAGCAGCGACTCTTATCTAGGTGTCCAGTGTTTCGATGTCCCCTCTCAAAGGCACAGTAGCCAGCTAGGGCTACTGGCTGGCTGCCCTGGAAGCCGAGGCAGAGAAGGAGAATGTGTGGTCCTATCAGTCAGCACTGGCTTTCATCAAACACAAAGGACATCCCTCTCCATCCAGGGGAAGGTTCAGCAGTGCCAAAGACCTCAGGACCCAGAGTAGGACTTAAGTCTGGGCATTTGAATCCCCAGACTCCATTGTGCTGCGTCTGGTAGCTGAATCTCTAGCTTTACAATAACACACACGCACACACGCACACATGCGCACGCGTGCACACACACAACATACATTACACATGCTTACAGCTCTCGGCCTTGCCTAGTACTTTGACAACTGTACCAACTTTGGCCAGTGCTCTACCTCAGTCCCTCATGGGAACCACTGCTGAGCACAAAGGCCTGGTCCCAAAACACATCATCTCTGTCCACTTACTTGGCCCTTCCTCTGACTCTGAGAACCAGCTAGGCTGCCTAAGAGCAGGCCCACGTACCAGTGAGCGGTTCTCTAATAGTCTCTTGGTAACTTCTGTACCTGAGTTCCAGCTGCCCACGGAGATGACTGGCTTGAGAACACTCTATTTGATGTCTGCCTTCCCAGTCCCAGAGTCACTTCCCCAAACCTTGCCTGCATCTCCTTTACCAACTTACAGCAGAAGCAGCTTGGAGTGGGGGAGCTATATTAAAATAATGGCCCAGCAAAGACGCTCCCTCTGGTATCTACCTGTCCCTGACTCCATCCCACAGAGGCAGAGACTAACTGGCTGGCCTCTGGATTGCAGCTGTGCCCAGCCTCCACCAGGCTGGACAAGCCAGCTCTCTCCCCAAGAGGGGATCTTCTTCCATTGCAGCCTGAACATTTCAAGCACAGAACGTGAGATGCCCAACTCAGAGGATCCTCCCAACCTTCCAACTGTGAGAGCAAAGTCACAACCCCTCTTGTGATGACAGTTGAAGGATATTAACACAGGATCAAAGGTGACCATCAAAATATCTTCTATGAGGTCCAGCCAGTCAGGACAGATACCAACACTGAAAATCAGTGTGGCAGTAGAGATGTGAAACAGCTGTGCATGAGACATGTAAGGGACCTCTCCAGTCTGGGGATGGATGAGGCAGAAGGAGGCCAGAGGCAGGCTGGCCAGTCAGGATCCTTTGAAATAATGACCAGAATCATCTGAGGATTAGCAGACAGGCCACCCCCAGGCTCTGCTATCAGACCTTAAATAAGAGTCCCTGGGCCAAGCAGTGTGTGTGTGAGTGTGTGTACAAGTGATGACTGTCTCCTCTCAAGCTGAGAGGCCAAGTAAATTCTAAACCAAACCCATCTTTGGTCTTTCAGAGACCTGTGGCATGAGGGTATCCTGCTCCATCTTCTACGGAGTGCCTGGGCCTGACCACCCCAGGTGTCAATCTTTCAAGTGCCCCTAAGTGCTTCTGATAGCAAAGTTCAAAATGTGGGAGGCAGAGACGCCACGGTGGGCACGCAGCAGGCCTAGCGACATGGCCCGCATCCTCTGGTCTGTTAGTCCAGTCGGTGTTCATGCAGAAACTGTCTCTGCAGCCGAAAAAGGATGCATCTAAACTCCTGCCAGAGGCAGCCGGTGGGCAAAACAGTGGGAAGGACCACAGCGGCTGCTCTCTTCTCCCAGATGGAGATGTCATTACCTCGCCCCAGGCTACTGCTGCAATTATAGGCAGCAGAGAAAAGGGCCCTGCCCAGCACCTGGCCCTGGGGACTGTTTCTAGGGCAGATAACCCAGTGGCTTAGTTATTATTTCAGTCTCTCCTCCTTCAGTCCTCTGCAAAGACCACCCAGACGTTCTTTTTCCTTTCCTTTGAATAACGAGAAAATGGCCAAACTACGATGATCAGAAAAGGGGACAGAGTCTGCGTGATTGTTACAAGGGCTGAATTCTTCCCTTCAGACAGGAAGGCAAAGGAAAACTATGCTTTGTCTATGGGCTTCAGCAAAGGTTCAATTAGGAGTAATCTCAGGGCCAAGCAAGGTCATTAGTATATTAAGCAGGACTGATGGTTTGATAGCAGGCCAAATTTAACCACTTGGAACTACGAGTAAGTGAGACAGCTGGGGGGCTATGATGCTGGTGCTACCCAGTCCCTGCCCTCTCCCTAGTACCCTTCGACAGGATGCTTCACTGAGCCTGTGCACTCCCAAAATAAAGACTGGTCTTCCTTGCAAAGTTTTAGCTGAGACGTGTAAGAGGAAGTGGTATACGGTGTCACCTAAGAAGCGGCTTCTCGCTCCTGCAGCTTGAGTGTGGACCTGGCGGCTTGAGCTGCAGCGGCCTGGGCAACGGCTGAACCTGAGAATGGAGAGCAACATGGAGACAGAACACAGGATCCCCGTGCTGTGATTATCACGTAAACCTGAGACCTTTTACCCAGGGTTTCACATGGAAAAAAAACAACGGTTTTCAGGCAGTTGTTGGTTTGGATTCTCTGTCTTTTGCAGCTCGTTCTAATCCAGACAGTTATCATTTCGGGTGGCCCAGCACACAATTTCCTGTGAAATGCTCAGGTTCTTACATTTTTTGTTTACATCAAAATGAGGCACTAAGATACTTGGGTTCCCTGTGTCTTCTGGCTCTGCTACCAGCAGAGGCCTTCCCTGATAAAACAGTTTCATTGTGGTTATCACCTAATGGAAAATTTTAAAAATTAAAATAGTAAATATAGTTTTAATTTTTAAAGAAAAAACCCTGCTTTGTGTGTGTAAAAACAATCTCATTCTCCTTACTTGATTCTTGGGGCTATCTGTATGTTTAACAGTTCTTTCGTCCCCTTCTCCTCCTCCCTCTCTCCTTCCCTCCCTCTGTTCTCTCCCTTCCCCTCCCTCCCCCTCCCTCCCCTTCTCTCCCTCTGCTTTCTGTCCTCTCTCTCTCCCTCCCTCCCTCTCTCTTCTTCTTCCCTTCTTCCTTCTCTCTTCCCCTTCCCTCACTCCTTCCCTCCCTCCTCCATTTTTCTTCTCTCGTTCCTTTTCTCCTTACTTTGTTTTTTTCTTCAAAGACTTTTAATGCTATCCACCTTTGAGAGACTAAGGGAAGACAACTGAGGGGAGGAAGAGGGTTTGATCATGTAAAACTGCAAGCTTCTTCAAGGGTTGTGGCTCCAGGGAACCCCTGAAGCATCTGAGGATCCTCACCCTGGCAGGTGATTCTGTGCCCCTTGATTCTGTAACAAGGTCAGCGGTAGCTGCCAACAGTCACCTGCCATTCATAGTCCCTTGTGACTGGTCTTCATCAACACAGTCCTCTCCATCCTCCTGCTTCAGCCTCCTGAGTGCTGGGATTACAGGCCTGTGCCATAACTCTCAGCCTGACACTATAAATTTTTAGTAATATCCGTGAAATCACAGATGAAATTATCAATCCAAATTTTTTCACTACATACTAAAATACAAGCTTTTAAAATGGGTGTATGCTATTGTTTTTAGATTAGGTTCAAATTAGAATTAAGACCTTTTGTTTGGCCAGGGGGTGGTTCCCAGGAAGGACCACCAGGGAACCAGGGAACATGAAGGCCATTATCTGGGGAGACTCTGTGAATGCAATACTGCCATGCCCCAGACTGAGCCTCAGAGGTCCACCCAGTAACTTCCGTTCTTCATGGATAAAGAATTCTCTTGCTGGCACTGCAAGCCTGCAGTACACAGTGAGCCATCTCCTGCCATCTGAGTCCTGCCCCCACCATCAGCATTCATAGACCTGTATGGTTAGAAGCCATCAACAGAGAGGAAGGAGTGCCATGTTGGTACCCTCAGGCCACCAACCACATCAGCTACATCTGTCACACTGCACGTCTCACAATTGGAGTACACACTGCAGGACATGCCACTGAAATGACCTAAAGAGAGTGCCCGTCTGCATAAAAGGGCATCCGGTCAGGTGGGATGGACACCTAACTACACACCATACTTTCTGAAATGCCAGGAAAGGTCCCCGTCCCCTCTCCCCCTCCTTTCTGACTGCCAAGAGTAAGGAGTTCCACCACCAGCACCAGGTTCTTTATTAAACATCAGCTCAGCAGAAGATGCCAGCCTGGTCTACATAGTGAGTTGTAGGCCACCCTGGTCTACACAGTTCCAGGCCAGCCTGGTCTACATAGTGAGTTCTAATCTAGGCTAACCAACCAAGACACAGTGAGACCCTGTCTCAAACAAAGTGAACAAAAAAAAGAAAGAAAGAAGATAGAAAAAGGAAAGAAGTGAGGGAGGAAGGGAGAGAGAGAGAGGGGGGAAGGAAGGAATGAAGGAAAGAGAGAGAAAGAAAGGAAGGAAGGAGAGAGAGAGAGAGAAAGAAAGAAAGAAAGAAAGAAAAGAAAGCAGCTTGTTTTGACAGCAAAAAGACACTGAGAGGCTCTGAGAATCCCCTTGCACCCCTTTGTGGGTGCAAGGAGACCACAACTGCCTTCCCACAGTTGAGTTACTATGAGTACATACATGAAGACACAATTCTATACACTCCCCTCACAAGGTTCCCACCATCCACCACCTCCCTTTCCCCTGTCTGCCTGACTCCAGCATGGGGTATATGTTTCTGTCACTCCAAGAGCCTGCTTGGCTCTTACCCTCAAGAATGCACCACCATATGGGACCAGGTATCAGGAACAGCCTCCCAGGAGCCAAGCAGGCCACAGGGCCAGCTGGCAGGCTCCACAGCTCTCAGCAAGGCCTGTTCCACTCTAGCCTGTCACTCACTGAATCTCCAGATACAACACTGTTGAAGATGAGAACACATGTGTGTGCACACCCCTGCACGCATGCACACACACATGATGAACAAGTGACTTCCGGATTCTTCACATATTTGGGTCATGTGACAGACTGTGCACGATTGCTCCCGTCCACCAGCAAGAACCTCATGGCCACCTCGTTAGACCCACCAGTAAAAAGTATGCCTGGCCAACAAGGCTATTGTTGGAGCTGAGCAGCCTGGTGCAGTTTGGTGCTAACTTAAATGCTGCTCAGGCGAGGCAGCTGCATCTCTGCGAGTCGCAACGCCTCAGCGACATCCATAAAGTCAAACCCATATGGAAACAGCAGACTTTCTAGCCAGACGTAGTGGCATATGCTGGAAAGTCAACACTCTGGGGCCGAGGGGGGAGGATTGGAAGCTCGAGCCTGCCTGGGATTCACAGAAACCCTGGCTCAGAAAAAGAAGAGGAAGAGGAGAAAGCAGAGGAGGAGGAGGAGGAGGAGGGGAGGAGGAGGAGAGGATAGCAAACAAAACCCACTCACTATAAATATACAATGCAGCCAGCAGCACAGGCCAGCCACAGCCCTAGCCTACTTCAAGCACTGTTCATAGCTTTGGCAATGAAGTCACCTAAGAGAAGGGGGTGAAATGTGGTCTCCATGCTTGGTCATTCAAAATACACAGATGGCTAACAAGAAATTTCCTGCAAAATTCTTTGCAAATTATAGAAATAAAAGCATAGAGAGGCTACTTAATAACAGGACTTATTTGGAGCCAAACAGGGGGAGCACATTGTCTCAGAGATCCCTTGCTAAGGGGCCTCAAATTTAGCCCTCTGACACCGTCTCTCGGTGACGCTGAGGGACACACAGACCAAGGCGTTCTGAGAGCTGCGGGGAGAAAGGGCCATCATACAATTTTAAAGCCGTTCCATTTCTGGATCCTGTCACCTACCTGCATTAATATTGTAAAGCAAGCTTACCGACTCCCAAATTAAAAACTAAAGAACCTCACAGTATTTTTGTGTGAAATCATTACATCATGAAAGGTGAACTACCTATCCCTACACATACACTTCAATGTACAGTTTTTCAGTGGCCGTTTGCTGGCTTTCTCTATTTTTAATAGACCTAAGTCTCAAATGTTTGAAGGCTGGGGAGAAGGCTCGATGGATGAGTGCTACACAGGCGTTAGGACCTGAGGCCTAGTCCCCAGACACGTGCATTCGTGCACCCAAGGTTGAAAAATAAAGAAATATGTCTCTAAATAGTAGAAGTGTCCCTGAACTCATATTTTTCTTTTAAGTCAAAGCCTTCGTAGTGACAGCCCTGGAAGCAGAGTCTGCCAGGTCCTGTGTGCGGCTGAGAGAATCCTAGAGGCTAGAGAGGCAGGTGGGAAGACAGCGCTAGTGAGAGTTACTCTAAAGCGCTTGACTCTCCTGACCGCTAACAGGTTCCCACGGCACGTAAAAGGCGCCCACTCTCTTGTCAGACTTCCTTAACGCCTTCAGCTGACCTCCTGGTCTCACAGCTGTCAAGACAGCCCATTCTTATTCTGTGCCCTTTTCCTATGAGGACCAACCCGCCTCTAGAGAGGTATGTCCCAGGTAGGTTGAGCCCTGGATGCCTCTTAGGCATGCGCATTACGGTCTGCCTGGCTAGGTTCCTCTGAAGCCAGCACTCTGGGAAGAACACACTTTCTCTCTCATGGCCCACATTTGCTTTTGAGGAATTACTGAGATTCATGCCTTATAAAGACATGCACTTCCATACTTCAGCCCGTCCTCTGTACCTACAACACGACACCTGAGGCTTGATAATGCACACGGATGTCTTTGACTCACAATTCTGTAGGCTGGGAACCCTGAGAAGATTGCCACGGTGGCAGCTGTCTCGTTTTTCTTCAGAAAGAAAGAAAAGTAGGTTAGCATAGAAAATAAGGATTTCATTGTGACATCCTGCTGCGTGTGTGCCATACACTTTGTTCTAGTTCATTTCCTCCTCCTTTATCCTCCCCCATCGTTCCATTCTCAGAGGCCCCTTCTGCTGCCTTACTATATGTCCCGTTAGACTGTGACTCCACCTCATTCCCCTCACTGAACATCTCTTCTTACTGACAACAGAGGGTTAAACATAGTTTTTCTCTCCAGCCAGTTAGTCTCTGCCTCCTTATCGGTGAGTGTTCACATTTAAGGTTATTCCTGAAGGAAGTTTTTACTAATTCCTGTCGTTCTGTTACCCGTTCTCTGGTTGGTTCTATTTTTATTTTCTCCCTCTTAGTAAGAGCGGCTACCGCATAAGACGTGATGGATTCCTTCTAGTGTTTCTGTCTATCTATCCCTTCATACTCTCAAACCTTCGCACACATTTACACCGTACTTGGATTATATTCAACCCGTTCCTTTCCGTTCCTCCCAAACCTTCTCCCCGGGTCCCGTTCCACTTCGTGACTCCTGTGTGTGTGACTTACTGCGCTTCATTAGGGTTGCTTGCGTGAGCGGAAGGGGGAAACTTATTTACTTGAACAGGGGTGACTTCCTCCAGGGTTGCTGGGGTCTGAGCCCCTCCCCCACCCAGGATAGAAATGGATGCTTGTAAGTCTGGTGACAGTCGATGTCCACACGCATAGAAACTGTCTAGACCCCTCTGGGAACGTACTATGATACTACAGGGAAATATTTTGACAATAATCTGATGGAATTATTTTCCTAGGCCTGTGTGCACTTCCTGGCTATTGTCAATAGAACAGCAATAAATGTGGATATCCAAAAATCTCTGCAGTAGGATGTGAGGCCGTGGGGTATGAGCCAGGGGTGGTATCACTGGATCACATGGTACGTCTAATTTAAGTTACTTGAGAAGTCTCAGCTGGGTGGTGGTGGCACAGACCTTTAATATGAGCACTTTGGAGGCAGAGGCAGGAAGATCTCTGTGTTCAAGGCCAGCTGGTCTACAGAGTGAGTTCCAGGACAGCCAGGGCTACACAGAGAAACCCTGCCGCAGAAAAACAAACAAACAAAAAGAAGTAACCAAAATTTCTTCTTGTTTCTCTGTAACCTAAATATTGAAGAATTTCTTCTTGAGGCAAGCTTAGAATTGGCCCACTTCTGCCCCACTTCTCAGCATCACAGCTGACCTTGGAGATGAAGACTCACAGGTGTGAACCCCACAGTTCCCTCTGGCCTATGCCCTGACTCATGCGGTCCTCCAGGCTCTTAGCTCTCCAGGCACCTCGCCTGCTCCCAGCTCTCTTCCTCCCAGATCCTTCCCTCCCAGACAGAGCAAGAAGAGCTGTACAGCAGCATCCCCGTGGAATGCCTTGTCTGCTCTCCTTCACTATCGTAGAAAAGTGAGCACGGTCATACACTCCATAACCCCAGCACAGAGAAGGCTGGCACAGGAGGATCGTGGGTTCAAAGCCAACCTGGAGAATATACCTACCAAATACAAGGCCAGCTTGGGCCATACCTCAAAGGACAAAAGAAAAAAAATGTGTCCTATCATTCCAGACAACTCCTAAACTTATGTAAGAACCGTCAAAATCAATAATAATAATAACAACAACAATAACCTTGGTTTAAGCTGAAAAACAATCCTACCCACTAACATTTTGACAAACATATGGGTGAGATTTTATATGTTAGAGGAGCCAACACACGTCGATCTCTGCCATGTTCTACTTCCCTGTTTATACAAAGCCATACGGGCTTTTCTTTATCACATTTGTTAGTTAAAGGTTTTTATCTTTTCTTCATGGATTTTTATTCTTAATGTGAAAAAGCAAGACTGAGTCGGACGTGAAGGAAAAGAGTGTCACGTGGCAGCACTTGTCCTCCAAGCGGCAAGGCTGTGCCTCGTCTGTCTTGAGCAAACACATAGTTATGGAAGAGCAAAACACTGGGGGAGCTCTCAATTATTGTTAATTCATCACCAATTTCAAACGCACGCAGCCACTTTCTCCACTGTGTAAATTGGGAATGAAATGAAGTAATAATTCTGCTTTGTTGAGCAAAAACATCAGCCAAAGCAAGACAAGATTTTCTTAATGACCTAAAAATATGTGGATTTTCCTTTTCTTTCCTAGAAGAGGGAGGCATTTAAAAGGCGGCGACAACACAGTGTTTTCCCCAGAGATGGTAATTAGAAAAGAATTAGCGCTTCCGACAGGGAAAACAAGCGAGGCGCTGTTCACGTCTCACACCAGCTACAGCCGGGTTTCTGAGCCTTCATTACGGAGAGTCGGAGAGTCGGAGAGTCATGGAGAGTCGCCTCCCGGCCGTACCCTACCAGTGGGCACGGTTTGCAGCCTTCCTTCAGCTGGGACTTGAGACACAGTGGTAATTGTTTCCAATCTGAGGAGATCCGGTCGTATTCTAACTAAACCAGCTTCAGCATCGAAACAGCATTTCCACCATGCTTTCTCCAGCTCCTTTAAAAGTATTCCAGCATTCCTGGAAAGTCGTCTACAACCTCAGACTCCACTCTCAACCCGTGTTCTTTTGAGGAAACTCATGTCTGGCGGTGTTTTACTCTGGGCATCGCACTAAAGACTTTATCTGGGGCCAGCCAGTGACCTGCCTCCAAGCTTGATCTGTCATCGAGAACCCACCCAGCGGAAGGGAAGAACTAACTCTCACTAGTTGCCCTTGCCACAACGTACAATTTAAAAAAAGGGAATTCGTCCAAACAGGAGACAAACTTTACAGGGATAAACATGTATGCGGAAAGCTGAGGCCATCGGGACAACCTTCTTAGTAGGCCTGCCTTCTCCCCGCTGTGTGGCTCAGGCTGTCTTGTAGCCGCTGGGCCCATCAACCTCAGCTACTCAACCCCAGAAACAGTACGAAAAAGATTGGAAGCCTTAGAGGAGGCCACTGCCCATCATGCCCACCTTGGTTAAAGGGCTCTTGCAGGTTCAAACACGGAAAGCTTCACCAGTGTCAGCGAAAAGTTAGGCACTAGGAAGAAAAAGTAAAGACAGACCAGCTAAAGGAACGCTGAAAGCACGTAACTGAAAAAATAGGTGTAGAAGTGGCGACTTGAAACAGAAGAGAATGACAGAGGTGATCCTCAGAAAGGTCCTGGGGCGCACAGGAGGTGGGGGGGGGGGGGCAAGGAGGGCAGGGGTGTGCAATCCAAAGCTCCAAATTTACAACAAAGGGCCTTGATCTGCATTCAAAGAAATGGAAGCTTGTCATTCATGTGGACGCTTTTTAAGCGGTGCCTTTTAATTAACATACAACAAACAAGCTGAACAGAAAAACGGAAAAACGTTGTTTGACATCCACAAGCCACTTCTTTACAGCAGCAACGGGGCTGTGTCCCCAGGGAGCCGGCAGGACAATCTGCTTGGTCACCATTTGGGTGTTCTTATGCTCCCACGTTGGAGCTGGTTTCTAACATTCCAAAAACAGCCAAAATGGCTCCTCAGAGTCAGAAAGTGAGGCACAGTGTCTACAGTGAGAGGGTGTGAAAGTCCAGGAAAGGGGGCTGGAGACACGGTTCCGCATAGATGACTCTTTCAGAGGATCCAGGTTCAGTTCCCAGCACCCACCTGTAGCTCCAGCTCCGAGGAAGCTGATGCCCCTGGCTTCTGGGTTCCTGCACATACGTGCACACACCCTCCCATCCACACAGATTTTAAAATAAAGCAAACATTCGAAAAGAGTGAGAGAAGCCAGAGCGTGAGCGTAGGTAGGAGTGCGTGGGACGCCATCTGCGTTGGTCTTCAGGCAGCTGCTGAGGAAACCGCTTTCATCTAATAGTTACGAGATTCGGTGCTGCCAATCGCGTTCCACAAAAACAGTTTCAGTCGATGTGTTTAACACACGTACATGCCAAATGTCACTCTGTGAAACCCAAAGTGACCATTAATGGCCCCACGGCCCAAGAAAGAGGTTCCATTACAATTATCTTCTCTCTCTCTCTCTTTTCTCAAGACAGCGTTTCTCCATGTAGCCCTGAGTGTCCTAGAACCAGCTCTGTAGACCAGGCTGGAACTCATCTGCCTCTGCCTCCTTAGGGCTGGGATTACAGGTGTGTGCCACCATGCCCCAGGCTTCAGTTATCTTAAGACATTGGTGGGATGTCGTGCCTCATGCCTATAATCCCAGCCCTCAGGTGGGGCTGGTGGGTCACTGCAGATTCAAGCAAGCCCAGCTTGGACTACATCATAAGACCTTTCCTCAAAAAATAAATAACGAACAAGCAAAGCAGCAACTTGGAAATGTATTTAGGGAGTATTGTGATGCCGCTGACCACAGTGCTTCATGCACAGAAATGAGCTCCACCCCCACCCCCATCCACGGTCATCTGTAGAGGAATCTTCCCCCCTTGTGATCACGTGCTCTTTGCTGCCCATACTGCACACACGGCTGCTTTTCTAGGATTTCCCCTTTAGTGATGGCTGTGCTCCCCATCACTTAAGTTTGCTCACATCTAAGCTGCCTCAGGAAGGAAGCAAGGCTTTCTCTTGAGATGGAGGGGAGGGGAAGGATGCCCCTTTCTCTCCTCCTATCTGGCTGACCTCTTCCCCCAGCATTTCAGCCTCACCCTGAGGTAAGACAGCGGTCAGATAGCCCAAGGCAGGCAGACAAAGTCACCCTGAGGCATTACAGCAGTCAGATAGCCCGACTGGCAGACAGCCTCACCCTGAGGTAGGACAGCAGTCAGATAGCCTGACAGGCAGACAGAGAAAGGGGCATAAATAAATACAACAGCATCCTCCCAGCTTTGTTTTCACACAGAACAGAGTCCTGGCTGGATTCCCACCCGCAGTAGGCCCCCTTTCAACTGCCCTGCCTAAGCTGGCCCTGGACACGAGCTGGGAGCCAATTAGCCCTCTTTTCTTTGTCGAGGCTGACCAAAGTAAAAAGGGAGGGGAGGGGATCATCCCAGGCCACCAAAAACACTTAAATCCTGCCCAGCCTCTGGGGGAAATTGGATTTTAGTTTCCAAATCCCCTTTCCGTGTTTGGGGGAGTCCTTTGCTCTGTGTGTTTGTTCACTTCTGATTAAATCCGCTACCTGTTGCTGCCTGCTGTATCTGAGGCTTTGCCTGCCTTTTAATTCTTTTGGTCAGCAGAGAAAACAAACTCCATCAAGACCCCCAGACAATAACAATTTTGCATTTGTCTTGATTTCTAAACTGGATTTGTAGGTTCTGCACAAAACCTCTTAGTTCAGTTCTGGTTTTAGCTCGGTCCTCTCCAGGCACAGAAAGATCTTCAAGGGTCCTTCTCCGGCCCGAGTATCTCTTTTAAGTTCACCCATAACTGAGTGAAAATAGACTCGGGAAAGATTGCAGTGTCTGCGGTGGGCACTCTACAGCTGTTCTCATTCACTCCAGGTGGGATTAAACAAAGGTCTTGAAAAAGAACGTGTTTCTGCCTGGGCAGTGGTACCCCTCTCCTTTAATCCCAGCACTCAGGAGGCAGAGGTAGGTCTCTGTAAGTTTGAGGCCAGCCTGGTCTACAGAGCTAGTTCCAGGACAGTCTCCAAAGCTACAGAGAAACCCTGTCTTGAAAAACCAAAAAAGAAAAAAAAAAAAAAAAAGAAAAAGGAAAAAAAGAATGTGTTTCTTTTTAATCCTGAGACATGTACAAAACTATCTCGGACAGAAAGAACAGGAAGTCAGGTTGATGAGTCAGAATTGATCATCTCAGCCGAGGGTCTTGCGAACAAGACACAAATTGGATCATTTGTAATAGTCCCACCTGGATATAAAGTTATTTTCGATAACAACCTCTATTTTCTTGACTTACTTTTTGTGATGGCTAATTTTGTGTCTATTTGACACAGGCTAGAGTCACTTTGGAAGAAGGAACCTGGATTGAGAAAATATCACCACTAGACTGTATTATGCACAAGGCTGAAGTAATTTTTTTTTTTTTGAGACAAGGTTGTTGTTTTGCTTTGTTCTCATGAGACTGGGAAATGGAGCAGCCCCAGATCTGCTCCAGGCATAGAGAGACCGGAAGGTTTCTATGACCCAGACAGCGATTGCCTTCCGCCGTGCATTCGTGCTTACCCTAGCACACTTCCTCCTAAGAAGCCGTGATGAAATTAATAGGGCCGAGATGATCGTCTCTTGTGTTCCTTCCTCTCTCCACTCCTCCTCGTCTCCCTTTCTAAGCCTGAAGAGTCATAGAAAAGGGGTTGCTTTGGTTACCGCTAAATCATCCTAACCGCCTATACTTTCACAAGCAGAAAATGAATTCAGCGTGATTCTGATTACACCCCAGCCTGATCACGCCTAATTACAACTCGATGCGGGGTCCCTATCGTGGCTGCATATAGGTAATGGAGCCTGCATTCTAGCCGACTGTGTTTTGTTAATGACTAGGAGCCAAGAGGCCTACACGGCGTCTCCGATGACCTCTCTTGCATCACAGGAGCAAACTGCCTTGGTCGACACACTAAGACAGTTATTACCCATTATTCCGTTTCATAATTAGCAAACACCTGGCGCACCAGTAGTCGGGAATCCTTTGCTGTCCACTTGTACTCGAGCAAGCTCTCAACTCCAGTGTTCTGCCTTGTCTATTTCCCCTCACCAAAGGAAGAAGATGGTGAGCAAGGGGCTGTGGGAGGCTCAGAGAGGCGCTGCTGCTCCCGCCGCTGCTTTACATCTCATGTTGTTTTCAAGGAGCAGATGACGACAGAGCCCTCACAAATATTAGACACAGGTTGGATAGAACTGGCCTTTTAAATTATGTCTTTTTACTTTCTAGAAAAAAAAAATACTGGGTTTGGTATGTTGTCAGATGGGCAAGACCATGAGGACCCACAAAGGCCAAAACACAGCCACACTGCCACCTTCCCGGCAGCAGAAAAACGGAAAAGCTAGTTACGTCTCCCTCATCTGCCTGTGAGTTCAACTTGCTCTCTTCTGATTCATCTACGGTGCGCCCCCCACTATTGCATGGGGTAGTGTGATTTGCCTTGGCACGCTTATTTGTTTGTTGGTTGGTTGGTTTTTTTTTTTGTTTGTTTGTTTTTTTATACTTGCATGTCTCGGTTCACTCACGATCATCCTTCTGTAGGAACAAGAAGTTTATTAAAGGCCAGTGTGTACTCTCCAGGACAGAGGGTCTACTTTCTGAGTGGCACTGGGTTTATCTTCTACTCAGAGATTCAGTGCATGTTTTTTCCAGCCTGACATCTCTCTGGGGTTCTTAGCAGTCCCCCCAAAAATCAGTTTTCTCCCTGAGTCATCAAAGGACAGACAGGAACAAGAGACAATTTGAAATAACTTCGGAAAGAAGCATACAGGATTCACAGGTTCCCAGCTCGAGACAAGCACAGCAGAGGGCCACACCAGCCCCAGTTCACACTGATCAGCCTGTGAACCCAGGTGCTGGTGTGAATGTGACTCCAGCCTTTGTCCCTAACAGAATCAGATCCCTGAGCACCATAACAATGCGAGGAAAGCCGAGTCCTTCCAAAAAAAAAAAAAAGGCTGCACTTCACTAGGCAAATTGTGAACTCGAGGCCAGTTCCTCGACAGCCAGGGTTACACGGAGAAACCCTGTCTTGGGAAGGGGGAGAGAAAAAAAAGGACATGAAATTGGTAGAGAATGGGGAGGTGGGGCTGGATCTGGAAGGAGCTAGGGATAGGAACAGGGGTGACTGTCGTCATATGGAATTCTCATCGTTCCCATCAACACATCATATGGAATTCTCAAAGAAGCAGCACGGATCTATTTCTAAAAGTCACAAGATCTCTGAGTGTTCTGCATGCAGATGTGAGTGGCGTGGTGGTAAAGTTGCAAGCGAATTTATAGCTGTCATCCACCACAGCCGAGCCCAGGGCGGAATTCAAGCTGCAGGGATCCTACAGCTTTTCAGTTTTTCGCTTGGTTGCTGTTGGCCATTTTCAAGTATCAGTTAGTGAATGCGACTTAAAATTTTTCTTAAATAAGATCTGTTTGGGGATACAGACAAGCCCTGCATAGAGAGAAAATGTACAGAGTAAGAGTCATGTCTTAAGATGACACTGCAATACATTTTGCTAAATACATACACCTGCATGATCATTCCCCCAGAAAATTCTTTTTCTTCCAGTTTTATTGAGATTTGCTTGATAAGTCAGCAGCCTTGTTCAGTCCTAACATTGTAGCTCTGCTGCTTGAGGCACGCTTGGCCGCTCCGTGGAGCTGGCTCCCCTCCATGCCTGTAGCTTTCCTAATGGACATCCCATGTCTGTGGCATCTCCATTATCCTGGAGTCTCACTATACCTTCACACATAGCCCACCCAGGAGCACCACGGGGAAGTCAATCTTGCTGCTTTCCATCTTCAGAGAACCTTCCGTGTCTGTCATCTCCCCTTCTGCTGCTCTGCAAAGGCATAGGCAGCCTTAAGGCGCACTCTGATAACCTCCCCAGGTCAAGATCCTCACTGATCCCATACAGTGAGTCCCTCCCTCCGCACAGGGCAAGGTGGGTTCCAGGCAGTAGATGTGCTCATCAAAGGGAGGAGGCTCGTTCCTTAGTCTCCCGTGCTGTGTGCAGATTAAATCTCAAACAGGTAAACAATAGTTATGAATAAAATTACACATAAAGACATTATCCTGGTGCTACAGGTTCAAAACGTACAAGAGACCGCGAGAGATGGCAGATGATCGAGCTATAGAATTTGCTGTCTTGATTCAGGCAGGCAAGCAATGAGGGACGGCTTTTTAGGTGAAGGAAGAGTGCGAGCTGGGATTAGTTGACAATGGGAAATTATTCGGAGGTAGGGGTATTGCGGGTGGTGGGTATGGATTCTCTCTGCTAGAATGTACGTGGTGTCTCCAGATCACATGACATGATGTCCAGCAGGCGCGTTTCGGGGTTCTGGAACATAAGAACGGATCGTAGCAAATGGGATCTGCACACAAGCAGGCTGGTAAGTGAGCTCGTGGCTGGCCAGGCAGGGAGAAGACTCAGCTCTCCATTCTTCCAGATTTGAACATTTTTTTAATTTTTTTAAGCAAATGCATTCGTGGAAACAGGTTTAATTTTCTTATATAAACTCTGAACAAATTTTATGTGGGAGTTTTTCACAAAGTACAAGATCCCCCGATCCTTTCAGACATATTTTCTTAATCCTAACATTTAAAACGCTATATTTTTTAAAAAAAATTAAAGAAAGAAAGACTGTTAGAGATGTACTCAATGTTCTTCTGGTCTTACCCCGAATCTCCTCAATCAGCGTCATTTTCTGGGCTCGGTGACACAGCGAGGTTGTGGAGCCTTTCCCTAAAGGAATTGATCTTTATTTTTTCAAAGAGCAGATAAATAAAGGCTTTCAAAATGTCTCATTTCCAAAGTGCTCTGGGCGTTCTCTCCTCTCCCTCTCTCTCTCCAGCATTTTTAAAGTGCTTTCAGAAAAAAAAAAAAAAAAGCAAATGCAATCTTGAGATTGAAACAGCCCCTGCAGCTGCAGCCCCGGCTTCAAGTGGCCCACTGTTTTGAAAGAAGCGCTGTACACAAGGGCTTCTTTTCCCAAGGGAAAAGTCAAATCTACCCCGGTGTTCTTCTAAACAGAAAATGAAAACCTTGAGGCTGCCACAGAGCAGGGCAGGGCGGAAGGAGACCTTTGGCAGAGCAGATACCAGTGGGTAGCATCCAGGGCTGCAGCCAAGAAGGAGAACTTGGCTCTGGATGCCTGGAGAGCTGGAGATCAGAGCCCAAAGCTGAGGGGGCTGAGATGTGCAACTCCTTCTTAGCCAGGGATGCAGCAGGCAGGTGTGCATCCTTTCCAGCCCCCAGAAGTATCCCACGATGGGGAACGCATCACCCCACCCCACGCCTGCCTTAAGTAGTTGCTTATCTTTGGATTTGGTTTGGTGTTTTGTTTTGTTTTGGATGTTTATTGAAGCTCTTATACGCAAAGTAACCATTTTCAAAGAGCATGAAAAGTTAGCCGGGGGAAATACGGTTTCTCTGGATCTCAAACTCCCACAGAAGCGGCCACCTCGGGGCTTCTTTTACATCTTTGCAGTTTTGTCTTCTTTGTTTTCATTATTTTAAATTGTGCATGTGCCTGAGTGTGGACATGTCAGGTGCCCTGTGGACCTCACATGCGAAGGTGAGAGCACAACTTGTAGCAATCAGCTGACTGAGTATCAGTGTAGGTATATACGTATCTTACCATTTTGTTTATTCAACTTTTAAGTCCATGTATTTCCCAATCTCAAGGTAGATCACTTATGGAAGTGATTCATACAGGTGAGCATTTGGACTGTCTCCAGGGTTGACAATTCCCAGCAAAGCTACAGGAAATTTTGAATACCCTCAAGCTTTCCCTGAAAAGACCCATGCACCATGCTGACATCAAAAGAAAAAGGCAACAACCAAAACCACTCAGAGTCCTCAGAAAAGGCAACAGAAAATCACAAGCATCCGACAGAAGTCCATGCTGGTCCAGCCACCAGCCGGAATCAAAGCCACAGGAAGATTCCAGCAGCAGCAGTCCTCAGCACCCCGCAGTTGGCTTTGTTTAAAAACCTCCCAGGCTGCAGAGTAAACCCTTTTATCTGGGATCTTTCCCCTTCACCTCTGACCTGAAAGCCCAACCCAGCTGGTTCTGCAAACCCCGCCCCATCCCCCAAGTTTAGAAAGGTCCCTCCCTCTTTCCTTCTTGTTGGGAAAAGACTTGTATGACAGAGCGCGAGCCTGGAGACCTCAGTGGAAGCCAAACCTCCTCCAGGGACAGAAGTCAGGAAAATGAAAACTTCATGCGGCCCCAGGGCCCTGCCCTGCATCCTAAGCACCTTTGGTCAATGTTTGAGCAAGTGGAAAGGGGGCCAAAAGTTGTCTCTCAGCGACAGCTAGAAGAGATTCACCAACAACTGAACCATCACAGGAGCAAGTAAGCTCACCTCACAGTCCCAGGGATGCTTAGTTCGTTAGGGCAGATCTGGGGTAAGCAGTTCAAACTAATTACATATCAGGGCAATGGGCTATGCTGAGACTATAAAATGGGATCTGGGGAGGATCCATCCAGCTCTGCTGCGGGAATCTCCACAGCTTTGATTCTGGGCTGGTGGTAAGTGCAGGCAGGGGCTTCCGTGAGTCTGAAGCCAGCCTGGGCTACACGGTAAGAGTCTGTCTTAAAGAAACAAAAATGAAAGTAAAAGGAAAGAAGGAGGGAGGGAGGAAGGGAGGGAGGGAGGAAGGAAGGAAGGAAGGAAGGAAGGAAGGAAGAAAGAAAGAAAGGATATTTATCATGAAAAGCAGTGCTCTGAAGCCCTTCAAACCGCTCTACCCTATCGAGTGGATTAAACGCTCATTCCCAGAGGAAGCACTTCCTATTCATTTGCCCACAGACACCTTTCCTGCTCATCTAATATTAATCAACTCATGTTTCAAGTCTGAAACGCTTCCATATGGCATACAGCTTCACAGTTCCCAGAAGACAGGGCTTCACCAGTTTGGAGGATGATTCTGTGTAAGAACCTAAACTAATGAGTGGCCTGAATCCATGATTCCACGCCCTCAGATCTGACTAACCACAAATAGAACATGGAGTCGGTGACACCCCGTTAATCCCAGCACTGAGAGGCAGAGGCAGGTGGGTCTCTGTGAGTTGGAGGTCAGCCTGGTCTACAGAGCCAGCAGAAGTGCATAATGAGATCCATCAGAAAGAAAGGAAGAAAACTGTCAGGTATTTCTCCTAAGCCGAAACTTTCTATCAATGCAAATAATTCCAATCAGACTAAATAAAAGATGCCCATGGAGAAGGAAAGAGAGAAAAGGGAAACCACATGTTCCTTCTCTGGGGGGCAGTTTAAACAGCCTGTGGGAGTGGTCTCGACCTTCCCTGGGGAGGGGTCTATGCCAGAGGCTGGAGTGAAGCCCCCAGGCAAACCATCCAGACTTTTTGTATAAAAGGGTGTTAGGGAGCTGGGGTGATGCTTACTACCAAACAAAAAAGGGAAGAAATGAGTCTGTATTGACATACACAGACTTTTTCTTGGCCTATTATTTCCTAAACAAACAGAACAGTGATGTGCATAGCATGTTCCCTTGGCATAAGACACCAGGCAATCCAGAGATCATTCAAGTGTGTAAGGAAATGAGCACTGGTTCTATGCAAGCACCACCCTTTTCATACATGTAACTTGAGTTACCAACTATGGCAGTGGTTCCCAACCTTCCTAACTCTGTACCCTTTTAATACAGTTCCTCGTGTTGTGGTGGCCACTGCCATGAAATTATTTCATTGCTGCTTCATAACTGTGATCTTGCTACTGTTATGAATTGCAATGAAAGATCTGTTTTCCTCTGGTCTTAGATGGCCTCTGTGAATGGATCATTTGATTCCCACCTCCACAAATGAGTCACAACCCACAGGTTGAGAAGCACTGATCTATGGGATTTGGTGCCCTAAAGGTTCCTGGAACCAAAGACCCCTGGACACTAGAATACTATTGTAAATACTGTTCTCTCACCAGGAGGAGAGTCCAAGCCAGAATAGCTGCCTCCCACGGGCTCCAGCAAGGTCTTTGTTACTCCCAACACTGTTGGACTGGAGGAGCCTGTGTCTCCGGACCATCTGCTGTTGAACTCAGAAGATTCTATGTGAGGCTTGCAGGATTTTAGGATCTGGAGCAATGGTGGCAAGTGCGGGGTTTCAGGAGCTGGAGCAATGGTGTGCAGTGCAGTTTCGGGTGCTGGAGCATTGGTGTACAGGGTTTTGTGTGCTGGAGCATTGGTGTACAGGGTTTTGTGTGCTGGAGCAATGGCGTGCACTCAGCTTCTGTAAAGCAAAGAACACGGTCAACAAGACAAAACAGCAGCCTACAGAATGGGAAAAGATCTTCACCAACCCCACATCAGATAGAGGACTGATCTCCAAAATATACAAAGAACTCCAGAAATTGGTCATCAAAAGAACGAAAAAATGTAATAAAACCATGGGGTACAGACCTAAACATAGAACTCTCAACAGAGGAATCTAAAATCCCTGAAAGACACTTAAGGAAATGTTCAACACCCTTAGCCATCAGAGAAATGCAAATCAAACAACTCTGAGATTCCATCTTACACCTGTCAGAATGGCCAAGATCAAAAACACTGATGACAACTTATGCTGGAGAGGTTGTAGAATAAAGGGAACTCTCGTCCATTGCTAGTGGGAGTGCAAACTGGTACAGCTGCTTTGGATATCAGTATGGCAATTTCTCAGAAAATCAGGAAACACCTTCCTCAAGACCCAACAATGCCACTTTTGGGTATATACCCAAAGAAAAGATGCTCAATTATACCACAGGGACATGTGTTCAACATAGCATTATTTCATTATTCACAGCAGCATTGTTTGTCATAGCCAGAACCTGGAAACAACCTAAATGCCCCTCCACTGAAGAGTGGATAAAGAAGATGTGGTACATTTACACAATGGAGTACTACACAGCAGAAAAAAATAATGACATCTTGAAATTTCGGGCAAATGGATGGATCTAGAAAACAACATATTGAGTGAGGTAACCCAGACCCAGAAAGACAATTATCACATGTACTCACTCATAAGTGGCTTTTAGACATAAAGCAAAGAAAAATCAGCCTACAATTCACAATCCCAGAGAATCTAGACAGTAATGAGGACCCTAAGAGACTTACATAGATCTAATCTACCTGGGAAGTAGAGAAAGACAAGATCTCCTGAGTAAATTTGGAGCATGGGGATCATGGGAGATGGTAAAAAGGGGAGGGAGAAGGAGAGAAGGGAGTGAAGAGAAATATATAGCTCAATAAAAACCATTTAAAAAAAAAGAGTCAGCAATGGCAAAGGCCAAGTCTAGCGCACCCCACACACAGTCCAGACAGTCAGCAGATGGGATATTCACTCACAACACCTACAGGAAGCATTCACTGTATAGACCCGGAACGACACAAGCAAGACATGGTCACGTGGTCTAACAGCATCTCCCTCGTGAACCCCAAAGGGGAGATTCTGAGAAGATCACCAAGACTCTCGGAGCATCCTGTCCTCCAGGAAGGCTCTGCAGAGTGTCCCTGAAGTCACAAACATAGACAGTGTGCACTGCCTTATACTCTGTAACGAAAGACTGACCTGGCTCAACCATGCTGGATGAGTGCATGTGCCTATGTGTGTGCATGCATGTGTCTGTGTGTTTGTGTGTGTGCATATGCATGTATGTGTGAGTGCATGTTTGTGTGTGCATATGCACATGTGTGCGAGTGTATGTATTTACTTACTCTGGAACACAACCCATCTGAAATCCCCTCCACCAGTACTCTGTAAATAGGTTGGGGCCCCACAGAGTGAGGCTAAAGCAACAGCCTTGTGCCTGCTGCAGTAACAGCATAGAAATAAATAAAATCACATTGTTTACCCCTCTATATATTCCCCTTGTTTTTCTTCATGAAAAATAATAAGGAAGCCTCATTAAAATGTTTGCTGTGCTTGTTAAGCTTATAATAGCCCCAATAGAGCATTTGCTTCCCTGCCTCACGTGGAGTTGTGATCCGTCTGTATGCCGTCCCTCACTGTTGTTGCACTGTTGCCATGACAACACTTTTCCTTTCAAATACCAAGGAAATCACAGAGCAGCACATACAGTGTGCTCCTGTAGGTGAATGCTTCATTGCCGTCTACACAAACGTGTCGTTTGTTGGACCCACTTCGTCCTATCTTGACAAACCCAGCTCCATTAAAATCCAATTTTTTAATTTCTTTCAAGGAAATTCAAAAGTCTAGTTCCACCAAAAAAAAAATTGAAGAGGTTGGGGCTTTACACATTTTTAAATGTTTTCCCTATTCCGCGATTCTTCAGGAGGGTTACTGATACAGTAAAAGTTTTAAAACTCAAGCCAAGAGGTTAGCAACTGAAGTCTTCTCCATCACAGACACCGGAAACCCTGGCCTCACATCTTAGTGTGACTCCCAACTGAGAGACACACTGGGCTCTAAGAGTAAATGCCACAGGAGTTTGGGGACATTCATATATGTGGCCAATAGCCTCATGCCTCTTGAGCTCCCGTGCATGTGATGAGCTACACAATCGTGCAACGTTGTCACCCCTCCTCCGTCAACAGCAGCAATGGCTCCCAAATGCCCTGGCACAGACACAGCTATTGCAGTCACACAGCACTCCTTTTTTTTTTTTTTTTTTTTGGTTTTTCGGGACAGGGTTTCTCTGTGGCTTTGGAGCCTGTCCTGGAACTAGCTCTGTAGACCAGGCTGGTCTCGAACTCATAGAGATCCGCCTGCCTCTGCCTCCCGAGTGCTGGGATTAAAGGTGTGCGCCACCGTCGCCCGGCTACCCAGCACTCTTTAGTAATGTATTCTGTGTGTAGTGCTCAGGGTTAAAGTCAGAGCTGATCTGTAAGGTAGCCCAGAGGGTTGTGAAAACCTGAGATCAAAAACGCACATAAGCTCAGTAGCTCGGGCTTGGCAAGGAGACAGTTAATAAATGAGAGCTCTATCTGTTGATAATAAAACATTAATGGCAATATTCTACAGCAGGAGGGGGTGGGGTCGTAATAGGGTCTGGTGAATAGTGAGGAACTCCTGGGAATGCATGCCAGCTCCAGGGAGAAAGTCGGAGTCCTTAGTGGCTGAAGGTCCCTGGCAGATCCTCTCTCTCTCTCTCTCTCTCTCTCTCTCTCTCTCTCTCTCTCCTCCCTTTCCCTCTCCCTTCTTCTCTCTCTCCTCACCTCTCCTTTCTTCACTCTCTTCTCCTCCCTTTTCTCTCCCTGTTTTTTTTTCTTCTCCTAGACAATATGTCAGTAATGTAGCCCAGGCTGGACTTGAAGTAGAGATCTCTTTGTCTCAGCTATTTCCTCCTCCCCATTGTCCCCCACCCCACCCTCACCCCAATGCCTGTGCTAAGATTGGGAAACTGCAGGAGTTTGTCACCCCACCCTGCCTCAATAATTCCTCCTTACACTTAGAACAAGCCTAATAAGGTTTCTAGGATGGGGTTGGCTGCTGGACCAGGCCAGTGTCCTTCATATGCTGTCTCATTTATGTCCTTTGACACAACAGCCCAGGGTTGGTGGAAACAGTAGGGAGAAGACTTTCAAGGAATCCGCAGGCTCTTGAGGTCTTTTCCGTGAAAAAGTCTCTGTAGGAGTTCCTGTGAGTCTGGGAGCAGTGAGGCCACACAGATGAAGGGTGGAGCCTGAACATTCTGTGTAGTCCGCAGCAAGTGTATAGGGACAATGCAGTCAGACTGCGTGGAAGAGACCGAGTCCTGGCTCTCAGCCTTTCCTGACATCATCTGTAGTCTTAAATCAGCCTCACTTTTCACATCACAGTTCTTAAGAACTTGGAAAACAGCTCAGAACCCGTGTAGACATGTCAGAAAACAGCTCAGACCATGTGCAGGCACGTTAGAAAATGGCTCAGAACATATGTAGACATGTTAGAAAACAACCCAGAACATATGCAGATATAGTAGAAAAAACCTAGAACATATGTGAACATGTTAGAAAACAACAGCTCAGAACCCATGTAGACATGATAGAAAACAGATCAGAATATTCAGACACGTGTGTCCTTCTGTTCTCACGGGTCCCAGGAATCCCAAACTGAAATGATTCAAACATCGAACGACAGCTAAATAAGTCACAGCAAACAAAGCTGTAATTTCATGGAATTGTTAAAATTTATGGAAACAAAACAAAGGACTGCGCCTGTGCTCTGTGTGAGTCAGAGGATCTACAGTTTCGGTACTCTGCTATGAACTTTTTAATGTTTTACATTTATAATTATTTTGTGTGCTTGTGTGCGTGCATGTTGCATGTGTATGCACTCTGGGGGGCACACATGCCACAGCACGACAACTTTGCAGCATCAGTTCCGTTCCTGTGGGTCCTGGGGAACAAACTGATGTCGTCAGACTGTGCCGCAAGCGCCTTTACCCACTGGACCATTGTGCTGGCCCCTGCTGCACACTTTTTAGACATGTTTACTATCAGAGATTTATATTTTAAGATGTCATTTTAATAATCAGAACTCTTGTGTACAATAATATGACAGAGGAAGTGAGAAAACAATAAAAAAGGGATTGTAAATAAAAACCTTATGTAAAAAACAAAGAATTCTGTAACTTTACTTCCCTGAGGTAATTGTACTCAACCTTTGGATTCTTCTACACCTGTTTGTGTTCTAGAAAATGAAGTACCACTTTGATACTGAGTTACTATGATAAAGGGAAAAGAATTCCTGTGGCTTCCAATAGAAACAGAAATGAAGTTTTACCCTCTCTAGCTACAGTCCCTAAAATAATGAAATCTTAATTTTTTTTTTATATACTGATGTCTAAGAATAACTTTCTCTCTCTAACTTGCAGTGCTGATAAATAGTAACATAAATAGTAATATATCTCCTTGGAGAAATATTAGCCATTAGAATGTAAAAGAAGTTTGAAAAGCAAACAGGACTAGAAGTACCCAGCATGCTGTATTTAAAATGGGGCTAGATGGTTTAAGCTACAGGCTTCTGCTCTCTTGATACTTTGGTAGCATTTTATTAAAGATATCTGACTTTTTAAAAAATGGTTTTTACTTTGTTTTTTATTTTTGAGAGATTCTTATATTTTAGAAATATCTTTATTTTATTTTTTTCTAAATTTATTTATTTATTATGTATACACATACCAGAAGAGGGCACCAGATCTCATTATAGATGGTTGTGAGCCACCATGTGGTTGCTGGGACTTGAACTCAGGACCTCAATGTTTGACATTTTTACTTAAACAATTTAACAACCCAATTGACATTAAATAAAAGAAATAAAGGAAAACTTCAGGGTAGGCCTAGGAGAAACTGTGGCTTCAAATAGGAGAATGTTCCCCTACCCACCCACCCACCCACCCACTCCCACGCAGTCCTTCAGCCAACAGGTTAGAGTCACTGTGTTGTAAGTTAAAAAACGAAAACCTAACAGGGAAGACAAGAAGGGAGGGAGGGAGGGAGGGAGGGAGGGAGGGAGGGAGGGAGGGAGGATGAGCAAGCCCACAAGGTAGGAAGTCCCAGGAATCATGAAAGACAGAGAAAAGAATCTCAAAAACCGTGCACACAGAGAAAACTGAGGAAGAGCAGAGAGCCGCAGAAGATGACGAGGCATGCGTAGGAAGAAAACTAGGCCAGACACATAGAGAAAAATGATGACAAGTATGACCAGGCTTGGAAACGTCAGGACATCATAGCTAAAGGGGTTGGCACACCAATTTAAGGCTCGCGTCTGTGGTAACTGTCTAGAGATCTCTATGATGGACTTTGAGGTTCCTTTCAACTTCTCTATAAATCTGCCCTGAGCAGCAAGTTGCTTTTACTTAAATCATGATTTACTATATGCTCCAAAATCACTGACAGTATGCTTCAGGGGATCTCACTAGAAAAAAAAAATGGTAGATAAGTTGATGAATATATTAACTAAATTATTTTAATCATGCTAGATATTCTAGCTTTATAAATATATTACATTGTGTCCCATAAAGGTATGCAGTTACACTTTCCAATAAAAAAGAACAATACTAAATTTTAAATGATTTTTAAAAAAACAACTCAATAACTTCCTTTCACATGGAGGTCTTTGTGACCCTAAAGAGTGCTGTGTTATCTATTTTTTTAAAGTGAAATGACTTCCCATTTGCTGTAACTCTACTGTGAGCCGTGTGTAAGAGCCAGCAACTGTCTGAGTGGCATTTGGTCCACATGGATCAAAAACACCACTGTAAGTGAAGGTCACGGCTGTGTGGTGTGTGACAGAAGGAGCAATATTTTGAAAGACACTAACAAGTCATGAATCACAGAATGTACTCGGGGAAATAATAAGTTTCTGGGGACAAGAAATCTCTTGAGAGGAAATGCTGCTCCCGCCTTAAACTGGCTAATGAATTTGCCAGAATGGCAGGCACATGACTCAGCCCAGGAGTCCACCGTCTGTGCGTGCCTCCCTCTACCTTCCTAGCAGGTGGCAAATGACCACAAGGCCGGTTGACACCAGGGACTGCTCAGAAAAACAAGTTCTACCCATCATCTCCGGTCACCAAAGCTCACGTCTGGCACACACAACACAACCCAAAGCTGTATTATGGCTCCGGAGAAGGCCCTGAAGTTGAGTGTTTTGGGGAGGACATTGACAAGCCTGCAGGGACAAACAAGGGGACAGTAGAACTCAGGTGTGCCTTTTAGAAAGAAAAATAAATTTTTTGTTGTTTGTTTTTCAAGACAAGGTTTCTCTGTGTGGCCCTGACTGTCCTAGGACTTGCTCTGTAGACCAGGCTGACCTCAAACTCAGAGGTCCGCCTACCTCTGCCTCCCAAGTGCTGTGTACCACCACCACCCAGCAAGAAGAAATAATTATTTTATCAGCTCTTCCAAAAGCAGTGAATTTCTTTTGTTTGTATTTTTTGGTTGGTTGGTTGGTTTGGGTGAGTTTTCACAGTTTTGCACACAGTAAAAAATATAAAATGGGAGGAGACAAAGGAACAGAATGTGGAAGAGTCTTGCCCTTCCTTCAGCCCCTACTTCTTACCCCACTCCACTGAGACCCCTAGCAATGTCCCAGGGAACTGTGCCCACCCATGCGTTTATGTGATGAGTCAGGACATGGTGGTGTGAGCGGAGGAAAAGAACTCTGAGCCTGTGGGAAAGCTCCCCAAGAAGAGGGCTGCACAGAAGCTCAGAGTCTAAGAGGTGTGTGGGAGCTTCCTGAGCTCGGAAGGGCGGAACTTCCTCAAGGGTAGTCTTTGGAAAGCCAGCCTGTTGAACCAGAGTGAGCCGATGACTGGGAGTCATGGCCATGGTCAGTGAGGAGCTGAGGAAATGAACTAAGGACAACCAGGGACAGTGCCCTCGCTTGATTTCTTCTGCTAACGCTCGGCAGTAATGCTATAATTTGCTGAGGCTGGGGAGAGGACACCAGGGGCTCTGTCATCCCTGCAACTTTTCTGTATCTCTAAGATTATCTCAGATTTAAAAGGCTTTGTTTCTTAAATTCATACACTATGCTTTTAATATCCCAGAATTATCTGATAAACATTCCAAGGGAATTTCTTCCTTGCCTCATATGCTTACTTTTATTTAGCTTTATAAAGGTCTTGGAATATTTGTGGTGGACACACAATCCCTAGAAATCTCACGGCAGACTTCTCACAGCTACCATTCCCATCAAAACCTAACATCCTGCAGCACAATGCAAACGCGACCACAGCACCTTGCCCTTCTCTGGAACCCACACCTCCGTGCATGCCACTTAGACGTCCTGCATGGCCCATGGCCGTGAGGGTAGGAAGTCCCCTGTTGTCGTGCCCCCACACCCCTGTACCTCCCACCCCCCCCACTTCTCCACCCACCCACCCCTACCCCTCAACTGCATGGCCCTGAGGGTGTGAAGTCAGCCCAGCAGGGAGCGCTTGCCTCAGACTAAGATGTGCAGGCAGAAGTGGTGAGATGCTTAGTGAAGTGTGTTTACTACAATTTTAAAGGAATCCAGGCTCCAGATATTACTCATACCTAACGTGTATGAGGCTTGGGGTTAAATTTCACACGCACATACACATGCACATACACATACATGCACACATACACATGCGCACATACACACTTACTGATACAAGTCAGTCTCCTGACCTTCTTACCTTCATACACACGCGCACATACATATGCACATACACATACTGCACACATACACACGCGCACACACACACTCACTGATACAAGTCAGTCTCCTGACCTTCTTACCTTCATACACACACGCACATACACACTCACTGATACAAGTCAGTCTCCTTACCTTCTTACCACACTTACCACACTTGAAAAAAAATCTACTCTCGAAATCTAAAATCTGACCAAATACAACCTCTTCTAGAACTCGGATGACCTTGGCCCGCACCACCCACCAATAGCCCTCCAGCAACTCAGGGCCTCTTGGAGCCCTCAGGTTCTCAGAAACACTGTCCTTTAAAATCCAGCCAACACAAGCAAACACCTACAAAAGATCTCTTTTAAACGTAGCTATAGTCTCCATGGGGTGTGTAGCAAAAGCTAAAGAATCGGAGGAAGGAAGTTAGTGTGAGGGATATGCTGTTAATTCTGTCCCTGCCACCTCTTGTCTCTCCTCCACAGACAGAAGCTCCCGAGGGTCAGCAGAGCCTTTTGTCTCTCACTCAGAACGTGTCCAGGTCTGTTTATTTCTGCCCCTTGTGCATGGTTTGCTTTGTCGTGATTCCAGATGGCCACAATTTTGGACTAAGCTATTAAACTGGGTCCGGATGACGAAACTGAAAGTCGGAATGAAGTCACAGTTCCAGTGTCCCCATCTCCAGACCTGGGGCACAGACTTGCCTGACCCCCTATGAAAGGGGAGTGAGAGTGGGCCAGTTTTCCTGAAAAGACCAAGGGCCATGGCAGTGGAACTGTCTGCTTTAATCCCTAGATAGTTTCATTTCTTTTTAAATACTTATTTTATGTGTGCGTGTTCCTGAGCATATGGATGTACCCAGAGAGGCCAGAAGACAGCAGAGGATCCCTTGGAACTGGAGTTATAGGGGGGTGTGAGCCGCCATGTGGGTGCTGGCAACCAAACCCGGGTCCTCTGAGGGAGCAGTAAGTTCTCTGAATCCTATCTCTAGACTACATGTAATCCTCTTATCCTCACAAAAGTAGCCTGGAGAAGCCAAATAACTGCTGACCAGTTAGTTGTTCTCTATTGTCCTTTACAGATGAAGGGATTTTGAAAGGACAGTTCTTCTCTGTTTCTTCTTTCTGCTGTGTGACTTTCTCTAAGACTGATCTCTTCAGCTCAGCCCTCAGGACAGCTACTCTTTGTGTTATTAAGTTAGCATAGAAAATCATGGGTTTCCTTTTGCATTTTCCTGCTTGCAGTTGTACATTTTCCTTCTCATCCACCTCCACTACCTTCTCCCATTCCTCTCTCCCTCTCTTAAAGGTCTCCTTCCCCTTGCAGATAGCCCCCCTTCTATTTTCATGGAATACTTATGTTTCCTTATAAAATGAAGCATTGCCTGACTCCACAATCACAGTGAAGGCAACTTTAAACTTTAATCTTCAAACTCAATTATCATATTTTCCTTTGACAGTTTTTTTGCTTTTATTTTTTTGTTCTGTTTTGCTTGTTTGTTTTTAACCTTTCCTAACATCATTATCATAGCCTCTCCTGCTACTTACTGTCCCTTCATTCATATTTGGGAGGGGAAGACAAGCAGAAGAAGCTGCCCAGTGGTCAAGACTGCAGTTTTCTTCTCAGAGAAGATGGAAGCTGAGCATCCATTGTCCTGGGGATATCACCCATGTGACCTGCTAAATGCCCTGATGATAAGAGTCGTGTAGGGACATGGATAAACATACTTAACCTCTGTATTTCTTATGAAATAACTTTTGGATGAGATTTGCATTTAAACCAATTCTATTTCCAGGAAAGTGCAGTTCTTCAAATTGAATCTCAGATGAGTTTGATTAAAGGTGGTTTGGGTGGTGAAGGCTGCGCATTTCCCATCTCACAGAAGAAAGGGATAGTGCAGCCGCTGGCAGGCAAGAGACGATTTCTGTTGTGTACCCACATCCCTTACAGCATTTGTCCCAGCCAAGATGGAGGGTCAGCCTGGCCAGGTGCCCGCCGATGATTACTCTATAAAGAAAACAAGGCATCTGTGAACAGAGAACTTCGATTCAGCAGAGAGAACAAATGATGTCACGGTCAGGAGAATGGGATGAACTAGAGACCGGAAAGTTAAGCAAAATAAACCAGACTCAGAAAGACATTTTTCTTTCACATGTAGAATTTATATTTTAAACAGACACACATAAAAGAGAGATCTTAGGAAAGAGAAAGTGGGTCAAGGAGAGAGAGGGGAGATAAGTCTGAGTCACAGGATGAGTAGTATTGAAGTACAATATGCACACATAAAAATAGCGAGATGACCAGGACAGGCTCCAAAACCACAGAGAAACCCTGTCTCGAAAAACCAAAAAAAAAAAAATAGCGAGATGAAACCCACTGTTTTCAATAATTAGTATATACCAGTTTCTAAGAAGTTGCCTTGCTGATTCTGACCACAGGACCACGGGCCAGCTGTGCAAAGTGACCACAGGACCTCAGGCCAGCTATCCAGAGTGACCATAGGACCATAGGCCAGCTGTGCAAAGTGACAATAGGACCACAGGCCAGCTGTGCAAAGTGACCACAGGACCACAGGCCAGCTGTGCAAAATGACCATAGAACCACAGGCCGACCCAGGCAGGTAGCTGCTGTCTTTATCAAACACCTATCTCTGCTACCTGATTGAATAACTTATCTCAAGAAGGAATTTAGCATTTCATGGATCCTTATTCTGAGAACGAAATCTTACTGCTTTCTACCCAGTGTAATCAGTTTTTCCTAATATTACTCTTTTTATTGTTTATTATTTTATGTATATGTACCAAAATGTATATGTCCCTTGTGTGTGCAGGTACCTGTTAAGACCAGAAGAGGGTGAGAGAGAGCCCGTGTACATGGAGTTCTAGGCGTTTGTGAGCCTCCCAGTGTGGGTGCTGGGCACCAAATCCTGGCATTCCTAACCTATGGACTGCTCCAACCACCTGCTGTTGTTCTGTGGCAGTCATTGCCCGCTGTGCAAGTCAGCCAGATGCCCTGGTGAGTGCAACATTGAGTCAGACTCCCTGACAAATCCTGGCTCAGCTTCTTTTCTGTGCTCCAGCCTGCTCTCCATAAATCTAAGGGGAAAGTAACCTTCCTTTGCAAATAGTCAACAAGTTTGCACACACAGTGTTTACAGTGTCAGTGTGGCCGGCAGTGAGTGTTCAGGTGACTTCAGCCTTCAGCATCACTGGTACTTTTGTAAGTTTTATTTCTTTTCAATTTATTATTGTTATTATTATTATTATTATTATTATGTGTCTGTACGTGACACACATGGAGGCACATGTGTATCAAAGCACACACACACGGAGCCTGGAGAACAGCTGCTGGGAGTCGGTCCTCCCCTTCCACCATGCATTCTGGGGGTCAAACTCAAGCTGTCAGGCTTCAGGCTCAAGTCCTTTCACCCACTGAGCCATCTCTCCAGCTCCTCACTGGCACTTTGAAAATGAATTTTTGACATAAACTACTGATAGTTTAGACTTCATTACAGCCTTCTAAACAGCTTGCCCGGAGTCATGCAATTAAAAAGAGCTAAAATCTGATAAAAAAAAAAAGGTTTATAAAAAATAAAATAAGGTTTTATTCCAGAATTTCTATTTGTCTTTCTAGCTCATTCACAAGCTTGATTTATTCCAGACCTTATTAACAGGCGGCGGTTTCTCCAGGCATGCAACACTACATTAAAGTCCAGGTGTAACGTGTTGCACATCCGTCACCCTCTAGCCACAGATTTGTTTCCCCTGGTTTCAGTTAGCAGCTGTCAGCCGCTGTCTAAAAATAGAAAATGGAGAATTCCAGAAACATTCATAAGTGTAAAAATAATAACAACTAATAAAAGATCTCTGTCTCGGTATTTTCCCTTGAACTGTGATGTCCATGTTGGGCTCAGATATACATACACACTTTGTCATATTAGGTAAGAATGCTCGGAATTCTACTTAATTGGAAGTCTTTGTTAAAATTCAGATGTTATTTTCCAATACACACTCTCAATGTTTCCAATAATCATCCTCAATGATTACAAATTTTTCCATAGAGCCATGAGCTGTGCAATTTTACACTAGTAGACTATTGGCCATTGATCTTTTTGTTTCTAGAATATACTTTTTAAATTTTAAAGGCACTTTCTCAGGTTCCAAATTTTAATCCTTGTCCTCCTGGGGATCAAGATTCATGTAAAGCCACTAAACTGACAAAAAAAAAAAAACCATCATGAGTGTTTGTGTATGTATATGTGTGTTTGTGTATGTATACATGTGTATGTGTGTGTATATATGTGTATTGTGTTTGTATATATATACATGTATGTATGTTTGTTTGTGTGTATATGTGTGCGTGTATGTATCTCACATACTGAGATGATTTGGGTTTAGCTGATAAGAATAATTAAAACTTGAAAATTTTTATCCACAGACTTTTTGTTCTCATCTGTTTAGATTATGTTATTATGTTAAGATTATGTGTTTAGAAGTTTGCGTTCTTGCCGCAGTGATAATCTCCAGTCTTTGAGAAAACAGAGGCTATTTATCTCATCAGGAGCCATGTGAAGGAGGCCTCTTTCCCTGACGGCGAAATTTCTCATACACAACAGTACCAGTGTGGCACCAGATCCCGGCCGGACTCTGAACGTCAGGATCCGCTTGTCACAAACCTCCTTCTGCTCCTGCTTTCCCAGCATCCCTAGCGCTCGGCCTGAGCCGTTTCCTTCCTTCACGAAGGTAGCTGTCTTAAAGCCCATTTTAACGTGTCTACTCTTATAATTCACACGTACTTTTGTTTTCTCAGATTTTTGTCAATTTTTAATTTGCACTATCTCAAATTCATTAGACCCTTGCCGGGTGACTCACTCGGCTCTGGAAAGTCAGAGCCTGAACTGATAGGCAAAGCGGAAATTAGTGAAAACTCCCTGATAATCTATGCTTCTGGAGAAAAAAAGTTGTCATCTAAGCACACAAAATGCTACATCCTACGTCAGTTGCAAAGCGGGGGTATTGATGAGATGCAGAAGATTTAGAGTTCAAAATTAACAATATTCTGCTTGGGAGAAAGCCCATCTTTCTGTGTTACAGCGACTACATCGTATGTCTCTGCTTCAATCAATAAGAGTCCAATTATACTTGAAACGAGGATTAATTACTCTAAAAGCACCAATCAGTCGGGCAAGGACACCAGGAATAATGCGTCTCTTTCTTGTCTGGTCCGTGAGACGGCATCGCCGTCATCTCAGCGGCTGATTGACACGAACCCCTCTCCCCTCGGTTAATTCAAACAGAACGTTTCTTTGGTGCATCAGCTGATGGGATGCTAAATAATTTGCCGACTAAAAGTTGAAGTGGATTGATTAGAAGCAATTTTTTTCTGTTTTGCACAATAAAAGGATGAACCACATGGTCCAGCAAACCCATTTCCAGAGTGGTCTCGTCTCTCTAATTGCTGCCAGGCTAATGCAGGAGAAGCGAGTCACAGGAAGTAGAGAAATCCATTTACCCGACCATGACATTTAAGTAGCAAACACAAGCAGTGGATTTTTCCATTACCCTCCCTCCCAGCCCCAGCCCATTCCACCTGTGGCCCTTCCGTCATGAGCGCAGGGCACTTACATACAATTTGGTAGCTATAATCAAGGTCCACTTCAAAATGTTTGAGAGCGGACTAAAAACATTTTTTTTAGAAAAGCATAATTAAGTCCATAACCAGTTTCACTAATTCATGATAATGTATTGGAAAATCAAATCGCTTCATAAGGCTCTCAGAAATGCATGTCTTTCTTACCAAAGGGAGGGAAGCGCCATCATTTATGTCCCAGCGCACACGGAGAGTCCCAGCCATGGGCTCTTGTTTTGTGAGAGAATTTCTCCTACAAGAACCACACAAGTTCTCTGAATGTGCCAGCGACCCCACTGTTGTGTGTTTTGTACAAGAAAGGAAATGTTATCTGAATAGAATCCATACCGCACATCAGAGAGCCTCGGGCGAGTTTGCATCAAACTGAGGCAAAGAACTTAGAGAGCCGCCTTCTGCTGTGTGGCCACTGTCCTCCCCAGTACAGGAACAGGGCGGACAGCCCATGAATGTTTGCTGACCAGTGGAGGCAGGACCTTTACCAGGCCCTAAACTTTGAGGGTGTAGAGAAGACCAGAGCAACGCTTTGAAATTTATCAAAGTCAGTTTTGTTTCATCTCGGATCTCTAAGGGGTCCCTGCGGCTCTAAAACAGAAATGGAGAAGAGAAATTGAGACCGTTATCGCTGGTGTAAATTTCTGCAATAATTCATCAACACCACTTTGAAGTCAAATCATTCACTTCGGTGCTGAATTCAGAGACTGGCTGCACCAACCGTCAGCCTTGGGCTGTGAACAGACTGTGCAGAGCCGCAGGAGGAGAGCCCGGTCCTGGAGACTGTATTTGTCAAGCCCTAAACATTTTGCCCCTTTACTTGTTGTTTGTTTACATTACTTCAGCAGAATATTTATGTTAAGGGTTTTTCCTGGCATACATTGAAAGGCCAGACAAAACCATCAAGTTCAAGGGTTAAGGAAAATATCAACCTTGCTTCCTTTTTATTTTTATGTTATTTATTTTACGTGCACACATGCCAGGGTACATGTGTGGAGGTCGGAGGACAGCAAGAAGGAGTTGGTTCTCTCCCTCCTGCCATGAGTTTTAGGGATCAAACTCAGGTTGCCAGACTTGGCAGTGGGCACCTTTACCTCCTGCGCCATCCTGCTGGCCCTGCCTTGCTCCTTAATAACAGCAGCCCACCTGAGTAAGCACGGCCAGCTGCATTCTTAATACTTTAACAAAGATATTTTTAAAAGCAAATAAGTAACTGGGCGGTAGTGGCACACACCTTTAATCCCAGGGCTCCCCAGCACTCAAGAGGGTGAGACAGGAGGATCTCTGTGAGTTCGAAGCCAGCCTGGTCTACAGAGTGAGTTTCAGGACAGTCAGGACTGTTACACAGAGAAACCCAGTCCTGAAAAACCAAGGGGAAAAAAGTCAGTCTCTGACTGAAAAATAATCTAAAATAATAGACAACCCCCAATGTTAGCTTTTCTTGGCAGAATGATGGTTTTCTTGGTTCAGCTGCTGTACACTGTTTCTGCGAAATTCTTTTCCAAGGCAGGCAGCCCACGCTTAGGAAGATTTACCTTACTGTGGGTGCAGTTTTTCTACTTTAGTTCCAGCATTCAGGAGGCAAGTGCAGGCAGATCTCTATGAGGCCAGCCTGGTCTATATTGTAAGCTCTAGACCAGCCAGGGCTGTATACTGAGATCCTGACTCAAAAAAAGGATTTTTTTTTTTTACTCAAATGGTGTTCCATAACTATCAAAAGCTTCACCAATTTTTAAAAAAAAATTGTGAAACTGGGTAATAATGGCACACACCTATAATTCCAGCACTTGGGATGCAGAGGCAGGCGGATCTCTGTGAGTTCGAGGCCAGCCTGGTCTACACATCAAGTTCCAGGACAGCCAGGGCTACACAGAAAAACCCTGTCTCAAAAAAAACAAAGGGGGGGAGGGGGTGGGACACACACACAAAATCAATTCAATTAAAAAAATGAATCCCTGTCATTTGTAACATCCTGGATGGAATCTACGACAGGTTCTGAAAGGTAAATTGTTACATGACCTTACTCACACATAGAACCTGGAAAGATTGCTCTCCTGGCAGCTGGGGGAGGGTGGCGGCTCTCTGGGGCTGCGGAGAAGCAGGTTCACAGGGCCTAAGAGAGTTCGGCAAGAAACCTGGCGCTGTGGTGCGGGAAGATGACCAGTGCGGATAATGCGCTGTGCGTGTCAACGCCTGGGAAACAGATTGTGAAGGTCCTCCTAGCAAAGAGATTGCACACGTGTGAGGACATGGACATGTGTACCCCGGTGCAAGCATTGTGCAGTGCAGGCGTGTATCAACACCACCTTATCCCGCCACTGTGTACACGTTTATGGTTTATGTATGAGTTAGAAAATAAATTTCATTTAGCATTTAAAAGGAGCCAAGGAGATGATTCAGATGGGAAATGCTTGCCTGCCAAGTACAGGAGCCTGAGTTCAGAACTCCAGTTTACATAAAGACCAGATGCAACCCGGGTCTGGAACATCCGTGGGGTTTGCCCAAAAACAGGCGGCTCCCTGGGGCTCGGGGCCAGCTTGTCTAGTCAGCTGGTGAACTCTGGGCTCGGTAAGAGACTGTCGGAAGGGACTGTCTAAAAAAACATAAGTCAATAAATTAGGTGGATACATGCTAACCAACATCAGCCTGGGGTTTCACAAGTCACAGATGGGGTCAAACCAGCCCGAGTTCTTGGCAGTGTACCTGGAGGACCAGAGTGGAATGCCTGCTGAATGCAGGGCCTTGAACACCACCGCCCCACTGTCTAGAAAGCCAAGCTACAGAGCTTCCTGTCTGAGGACTGAGGTGCGGACAGCTGACTGAAGGCTGCGGTGATTATTATCAGAGGAACCTCTTAGCAGAGCTGGAGGGCAAGAAACGCGTGCGCGGGGCTGAAGAGGTGGCTCAGTGATTAAGAGCGGTCAAGGGCTGTTCTTCCAGATGGCCCTGGTTCCTAACACCCACAAAATGGCTCACAACCATCTGTAAACATTAGTCCCCGGGGAATCAGATTACCTCCTCTAGGCCCTGCATGCCGTGGCGCACGACACACACACAGGCAAAACATCCATACAAATTAACTGCAGATAAAATAAGGCTTTTTTTTGGGGGGGGGGGGGATGTATGTTCAAAGGCGCTGTGCAACCCTGGAGCATTAGATCCGCAGCCAGTTTCCAGGGTCAAATCATAGCCACACAAAGGTGTCCTGTCTTTTATACTCAGCCTCCTACCTGGGAGGCTATGGTGAAATTTTCAAGAGCTTAAGGCCAGCCTGGGCTAGATAGCAAGGACCAGACCAAATCTACAGTGTGAGGTTCTCACAAAAGAAAAAACAAGAACTGTGTTTACACTCGTCCAGAACTGATAGGTCTGAGCAGTCATTAGCATTTTTTTAAATATTTATTTATTTATTATGTATACAATATTCTGTCTGTGTGTATGCCTGAAGGCCAGAAGAGGGCACCAGACCTTATTACAGATGGTTGTGAGCCACCATGTGATTGCTGGGAATTGAACTCAGGACCTTTGGAAGAGCAGACAATGCTCTTAACTGCTGAGCCATCTCTCCAGCCTCCAGTCATAAGGATTTGAGCATGTGCCTGTCCCTCAGAACTGTCCCAGTGAAACAAACCAGTTCACTCCTCAGATAGGGGATCCAACCATAACAACACCTGCTTTCTCCACATCCAATGTTAGAAAAAACAAAACAAAACAAAAAAAAAAGACAAGGCAATTAGTAAACAAGTGCTTTAAATTTATTTATCTATGTATTTTTTGTATGATATTTCTTTTTTTTTATTATTAAGAAAAGAAGAAAAAAAAACATAAACAAAAAACAAGTTTCCACCTCCTCCCAGCCTCCCATTTCCCTCCCCCTCCTCCCACCCTTCTCCCCCTCCTCCCACCCTTCTCCCCCTCCCCCCACTCCTCTCCCCCTCCCTCTCCAGTCCACAGAGCAGTCCGGGTTCCCTGCCCTGTGGTAAGTCCTAGGTCCTCCCCCCTCCGTCCATATCTAGGAAGGTGAACATCCAAACTGGCTAGGCTTCCACAAAGCCAGCACATTAAGTAGGATCAAAACCCTGTGCCATTGTCCTTGGCGTCTCATCAGCCCTCATTGTTCGCCATGTTCAGAGAGTCCGGTTTTATCCCATGCTTTTTCGGTCACAGTCCATCTGGCCTTGGTGAGCTCCCAGTAGATCAGCTCCACTGTCTCAGTGGGTGGGTGCACGCCTCGTGGTCCCGACTTCTTTGCTCATGTTCTCCCTCCTTCTGCTCCTCATTGGGACCTTGGGAGTTCAGTCCAGTGCTCATGTGTGGGTCTCTGTCTCTATCTCCCATCACCAGATGAAGGTTCTATGATGATATGCAAGATATTCATCAGTATTGCTCTAGGATAGGGTCATTTCAGGTTCCCAATCCTCAGCTGCCCAAGGAACTAACTGGGAACCTCATCTTGGGCACTTGGGAGCCCCTCTAGGGTCAAATCTCTTGCCCACCCTAAAGTGGCTCCCTTAACTAAGAATTGTGGTTCCGTGCTCCCCTATCCACCTTTCCTTTATCCCAATTCTCCTGATTCCCCAAGTCCCCCTTCCTTCCCTTCTACCTTTTCTCTCCCCATCTCACCTTACCCCCATCCCACCCCACCCCCAAGATCCTAATTTTCTCCCTGGCAATTTGGTCTACTTCCCTTAGCCAAGAGGATAACTATATGTTTTTCCTTGGGTTCACCTTCTTACTTAGCTTCTTTAGGTTCACCTATTGTAGACTCCGTGGCCCTTATTTATGGCGAGAAACCAATTATGAGCGAGTACATCCCATGTTCATCTTTTTGGGTCTGGGACACCTCCCTACAGGAGATGGGCACAGGAGATCGCTTCCTATGTATAACCCCAGAAGCACAGACATTAAGGGCAACATTGAATAAATGGGACATACTTAAACTGAGAAGCTTCTATAAAGCAAAGGACATAGTCACTAAGACACAAAGGCAATCTACTGACTGGGAGAAGATCTTCACCAACCCCACAACAGACAAAGGTCTGATCTCCAAAATATATAGAGAACTCAAGAAACTAGACTTTAAAATGCTAATTAACCCAATTAAAAAATGGGGCACTGAACTGAACAGAGAATTCTCAGCAGAGGAAGTTCAAATGGCCTAAAGACACTTAAAGTCGTGCTCAACTTCCTTAGCAATCAGGGAAATGCAAATCAAAACAACTTTGAGATATCATCTTACACCTGTCAGAATGGCTAAAGTCAAAAACACCAAGGATAACCTTTGCTGGAGAGGCTGTGGAGGAACGGGTACCCTCATCCATTGCTGGTGGGAATGCAATCTTGTGCAACAACTGTGGAAGTCAGTGTTTCGGTTTCTCAGGAAATTCGGGATCAACTTACCCCTGGACCCAGCAATACCACTCCTGGGAATATACCCAAGAGATGCTATTTCATATGACAAAAGCATTTGTTCAACTATGTTCATAGCAGTATTATTTGTAATAGCCAGAACCTGGAAACAACCTAGATGCCCTTCAATGGAAGAATGGATGAAGAAAGTATGGAATATATACACGCTAGAGTACTACGCTGCGGTAAAAAACAATGACTTCTCAAATTTTGCATGCAAATGGATGGAAATAGAAAACATTATCTATGTATTTTTATGTGCATTGGTTTTTGGCCTGTATGTGTGTTTGTGTGTGGGTCTCAGATTCCCTGGAACTGGAGTTACAGACAGTTTTGAGTTGTCATGTGGGTGCTGGGAATTAAAGCTGGGTCCTCTGGAAGAACAGCCAATGCTCTTAACCACTGAGCCATCTCTCTAGCCCTAAGAGCCACTTTTTAAATGCCCAGATGTTTTCAGTTTATTTTTCTACAGAGAAGTTGTTGCTCCACAGTTTACCTTTATCAAAGAAGTCAGAGGCAACTGAGGGAAAGATTTGAGAACACTAACAGTGCCACTAACAAAGACATGGTGGCGCATGTCTTTAATCCCAGCATTCACGAGGCAGAGGCAGGCAGATCTCTGTGAGTTCGAGTCCAGCCTGGTCTGCAGAGTGAGTTCCAAGACAGTCAGGACTGTAGCAGGCCTGTTCCCAGCTGCTCAGTCCCGAAATAATCACATAGAAACTGGATTAATTAAATCACTGCTTGGCCCATTAGCTCTAGCTTCTTATTGGCTAACTCTTACATATTAATTTAACCCATTTCTATTAATCTGTGTATTGCCATGTGGCTGTGGTTGGCTAAAGTTTCAGCATCTGTCTTGGACAGGGCTACATGGCTTCTCCCTCACCCCACCTTTCTTTCTCCCAGCATTCAGTTTAGTTTTCCCCATCTAGTTCTGTTCCCCTATAGCTCTGCTATAGGCCCCAAACAGTTCCTTTATTAGTCAACGATATTCACAGCATACAGAGGGGAATTCCACATCATGGGACTACATAGAGAAAGCCTGTCTTGAAAAACTTAAAACAAAACAAAACAAAACAAAAAAAACTCTAACAGCAAACAGCTGGGCATGGTAGTGCACATCTTTAATCCCAGTACCCGGGAAGGAGGCAGAGGCAGGCAGATCTCTGAGAGTTTGAGGCCAGGCTGGTCTACATGGTAAGACTCTCAGAAAACCAAAAGGGAGGAAGAAGAAGAAGAAGAAGAAGAAGAAGAAGAAGAAGAAGAAGAAGAAGAAGAAGAAGAAGAAGACAATGAACAACAGATCTTGAAAGCCTAGGTCAAGAGAGGGTGAGTAACTTTGGGTGAGATAATTAACCTACCTGAATCTCATCTGAAAATGCAGACAGCAAGTAACAGGGGCATTACATGAGGCAAATCCTGCAGCCTTAAGTATTGTTCTTGGCACACACTGAGCCATCCATACCAATGACTGTGCTCATACCATGCTAGTCAAAGAGCCCTTGGTCATCCTGTGCCCTGTCCCTCCCTAGTTCTTGCTGTTGTTTCCTGGGGTTTTTTTTTCCTTTTCTTTTCTTTTCTTTTCTTTTTTTCTTTTCTCTCTCTCTCTCTCTCTCTCTCTCTCTCTGGTTTTTGTTTTGTTTTGGTTTTTGTTTGTTTGTTTTTTGAGATAGGGTTTCTCAGCAGTTTTGAAACTCACTCTGTAGCCCAGGCTGGTCTCAAACTCATAGAGATCCTCCTGTCTCAGCCATCACCGCCCAGCTCATCTGTTTTTTCTGAGTTGAAGTCACACTGTGCAGCCCTTGCTGGGGCTCAGACTGTTGACATGACTGAGTCTGAACTCAAAGCAATCTTGTGCCCGGGCTCCTGAGTACAGGGTTACAAACTCACACCTCTACGCCCAGACCCTCGAAATTCTCTTTGGGCTACAGGAAGGCAGGAGTGTGTCTTGACAGACTGCATGTTGAATTTTCTTCTTTGGGAAGGTTCTTCATTTCGCACTGACTTCATCTCAAGTCCCAACCGCTTCTAAATGGACTTAGGAGAGTTGGTTGTGCACTCTAGGGAAATACTATAAATGCAAACTAAGAGTAATTAATAAAATAAGTTGTAGTGTGAATCTAATTCCAAATGATTTGCAGTTATTCATTTGTTGTGCACCTCTTCCATAGAAAGAGAGAGATGGCTGCATGCGAGGGCCCTGCAGGCCTTCGAAGACTAAAGTGAGTACATTGTCCCTTCAAACAAGATCAACTCACGCCCTCTGAAGAAAACGTCATGCCATCTGAAACACTCATAACTTCATTAGGACGACTTGTTCCCACAGGAACGCTGTTAAATGGGATAGTTCTGGTTCTATTAAATGCCATTTTTCCAAAATAAGATGCTAACACAGCTGGAGCCTCAGAGGGAAAGTAAATGTTACAAAGGAAAAGGAAGAGCCCAGGAAAGGCCAGGTAAGAAAGGGAGCAGCAACAGGAGATAAAGGAGGAGGGGCAAGCTGGATGGCACACAGGTCGGTGGCGCCTGTAAGCCACATAAGCCCAGCTGGGAAAGCACCAAAGCTGTTCACTATTCTTCCCCTGACAGCCAGCTGTGCCTGGTTCCGGAATGTGGAGCCACAGCTGTGATCACACACCCATGAGTCCAGACCCCCAAAGGCCCCCTGACATCCAGCTGCAGGAAACAGCTCTGTGATGGTTGCCAGTGAAATTTGAATGTGTGTTGTTGTTCCTCAGTGCTCTGTCCACTAAGCCTTCACCTCGGGTCTTTGTTTTGTCTGTGCCCCAGGCCCAGTGGTTTAGCCAAAAGTGACCAGGAAGCGGTTTGATGGGTGGAGGGCAGCAGGGTTGGGAAGAAGGTAGTTTGGAGGCTCCTTATGTCTTAGCACTCAGGGACAAAGCCCCAGCTCTGCACCCTCTGTAGCACGCCATGTTAACACGTCTAGGAAAGGGTTGTATTTCAGAGACAACATGGAAGCAGCCTGCCCCGTTCTTCCTCAGCAAAGTCACCTGCAGGTACAGAAGGCATCTGTTGTTAAATGTTCGGTCGCACGAGTTAACTGGAGCCGCAGCATTTAATTTCGAAGGAAATTAGATTGGATCTGAATAATTGAAGATAAGTGGAGAAACATTTTAGTAGAACTTAGTCATTTGCCTCATTGTTCCCGGGGCCATTAGTGCTCGGTCTCATTTGATGTACCATAAGTGCGTGGTCGGCGAGTACTGGCTAATAACACTCACGGAGCCCTGTGAGTGGGTGGTCGGCGAGTATGGGCTAATAACACTCACGGAGCCCTTTCCGTAGCTGAAAGCTGTTGTGCTGGTTAAACGGGCTTTCATCCATCTTCCTCAATCTGAGCTTTTGTCGTTCTGCATGTCACTTTCAAAAGGGGCCATAAAACAAGGTCGCTGTTCACCTCCACCACCGCGGGCACAGCACAAATGTCTGCTACTGTTGGTTCCATATCGAGGTCCCTCCGTTTTCGGCAGTGACTCCATTCCCCCACCCCATGAACGACAGAAAAAAGTCCTAAAGCATTGCCTTTCTCTTCTCACCACACCCGGTGGGACAGAACTCTGTCAACAGCCCCATGCTCAATCACAAGGCTAGCTGGGTTTCAGTCTGACTGCGTGCTGAAGAGGAAGGGTTCCTTGGACCCTCAAACTGTTTCTGCTTTGTTCACACATATAAGAAAAGGAAGAAACTGTATGTGTGAGCTTGTAGTGAGGAAGATTTGTCTTAGACTGAAGACGAAAGGTTGGCAGATGCGTCACGAAATAAAAGTAACCAAAGACACCACCTCAAAAGGTTCGGATAGAATAAGAAGCCGGGAAATAATTCAGAGTGTATGAATATTAATAGTCAAGTAAGTACTACTACAGAACACAAAAGATCCAAATGACGCACAAATAGATAAAAAGGTGTCAAAGACCCAGCAGACGTTCATGTCTTGCTCACAAAACAGTATAGAACACGTGGACAAGCTGGCAGAACAGCCGGTTGGAGAAAGGAAAGTGATAGAGGCCTGCCCATGTGCAACACAGGGTTTCCGTGGTTACCCCTGGAGTCATCTCATCCCAGCTGGCCTGGAAGAAAAGAGAAGGAGGCAGACGGCAGAGGTTTTATGGACCATACTAGAAGCAGTGCTGTATCAGGTTTGAAAAAACTCAAGCAAAGCCAGGCACAATGCCGCATACCTTAATCCCAGTAACCAGGAGGCAGAGGCAGGCGGATCTCAATGAGTTTGAGGCCATTCCCAGTCTACACAGAAAATCCCAAGCCACCCAAGGCTGTATAGTGAGTCCCTGTCTCAAAGACTCAAAACAACCCTCATGTATGTGCCCAAACCAAGTGAAAAGGAGGGCAGGAGACCATGGACTTTGGTGAGCCTCTAGTATTTCTTGACATGGACCATTTGCAGGCCTGAAGAGAGGGTTGAAGAAAGACTTCCGTCAGTTCCAAGACCCATACTGTGTTTGCCTTCTCAGATGGCTAACTTCATACAAAGACAACCCATTTCTAAACCTGCTTCTGCAGCACAGACAGTAAAACTGGAACAAAACAAAGAAGACCTGCGTGGTGCATGTGCAAGGGTGACTTTTCTGGAGGGTTCCATGTTTTTTCACACAAAAGTAGAAGGGGGTAAAACTAGGGAAGAAATGGTCTAAAGGAATTAGCAATATGTGAAAATAAAAAACACAGAAACCCACTCCCTTATAAGCTAACTTTCAAAAAAAATTTAAGGAGATATTTAGATAGAAATACTCTACATGGATGGTCAGTACTGCTTCCAGAAGTCACCAGTATTCAAAACCCTCCTGTCAAGTGAGGGATAGCTCCCCATGAGCTGTTGGTGTGGGAGCCTGCAGAGAATCCCTAATGCAACCCAGCCCCTTACCATTGCTCCTGGATGCCCAGCAGAACCAGACAGTAAGACCGTATTGCTGAAGACACCCACGCTCTGAATATAGGACACAGAAACCAAAATGGCACTGAGCTTCTTGCCAGCGGTGGTCTATCAGTCACAGAGCCAGATGGTGCCATGCCGACCGCTAAGGGAGCAAAGTCACTAACAACCAAACCCAGCATTCTGCAGTACTGAACTTCCTGGCAAGAGATGCACAGTGGTCCAACTGGGGGGAACCAAGCATCTCTAGCTCGAATTTAAGGCCGACTTCATACTTGGAGCTGATGAGCTGATCAAAAGCCTATAACTGGGCTGGAGAGATGGCTGAGCTGTTAAAGGCTATGCTCACAACCGAAATATAAAAGCCTATAGCTAAGGAAGTCACGGGCCCCTTAGGAGAACCTACGACAGACATTACCCCAAGTAGACAGGTATAGTTTAACTGTCTCCTCATCGTTTGTGCTTACACCCATAGACTAGTGTGTTGTAGTATTAACGGCGAGGCTGCGTCCCCTGCACCCGGCCGCCCGCATGGCTAGCTTATGCCCCGAAATAATTACACGGAAACTGTATTCTTTTAAACACTGCCTGGCCCATGAGTGGAGCCCAGACATAATGGGCTAAATCCACTTAAAAACCTGAGAAGGCTTAAAAATAAGGGAGAGAGAGTTTAACACAGATTTTTGCTGTTTGTTGGTGGCGTACTGTTAGAGAGATTTCCTGATTCGGCAACAGCAGCAAAAAAAAAAAAAAAAAAAAACGCTGTGTCATTTTAAAGCGCAGCTTCTTGGGGCTGTGCTGCCAGCGTGAACTCTGGCTTTAAAGCATTTCAATGGCTTTTATGTGACTGTATGTTTGTATTCCCGCTTGGAATTGGAAGGAGAGTGCGTTGAGACCGTGCTGATGGCTCAGCGCTCCCCGCCTGCAACTGGGCAGACTGCAGAATCAGGCTTAGGCAGGCGGAAGAGCAAGGCAGATTCCTGCTGCCATACAGAGACGTGTTTTCATACTGCACAGTGCTCTGCCTGTCAGATTTGGCTGTAACTTGGATGAAAAGAATTTCTGTGCTGCACGCTCAGTCTCAGAATTAAAGTGCTGAGTGCCGCTCCTACCTAGCGGCCCCAGAGCTCACACAAAATGGTATGTCCTCCATTTTGAAATTTTCCTAAGGTGAGCATTCAAACTGCCTAGGCTCCCACAAAGCCAGTACGTGCAGTAGGATCAAAAACCCACTGCAATTGTTCTTGAATTCTCAGTATTCCTCATTGTCTGCAATGTTCAGCGAGTCCGGATTTATCCCATGCTTTTTCAGACCCAGGCCAGCTGGCCTTGGTGAGATCCCAATAGAACATCCCCATTGTCTTAGTGTGTGGGTGCACCCCTCGTGGTCCTGAGTTCCTTGCTCGTGCTCCGTCTCCTTCTGCTCCTGATTTGCTGATTGCTCTTCGAGCAGATGAGGGAGGGGGACTTGATCGGGGGAGGGGGAGGGAAATGGGAAGCGGTTGTGGGGACGAGGCAGAAATCCTTAATAAATAAATAAATTTAAAAAAAAAAAGAAATTTTCCTGACTCAGCAGCAGGAAAAAAACTGGCTGTTTTAAAATGCCGGCTTTCTGGGCTGTGCCGCCATTGTGATCTCTGTCTGGCTCCTGCGGGAGACAGAGCTTTTGAATGAAGCATTTGGAGTAAAGTGCTATGATTTGTTTGATGGCAACTAGACTCACTGTGTGCCTAAAAGGAAGTCATTGTGTGCTATGGCTCAGAGGCACAATCAGTTCCACCACGCTACTGGTGCAATGTGCAAGAATCAGAGGCACGAGCGGCTCCGCCATGTTGGACTGGGCAGGGCAAACGGGCAGTACCTGTTTTTGACCTAGGAATTGTCACAGCTTAGATTCTTAAGCGCTTAGTGATTTAAAGGCGCAAAACAAAGTGCTCCTGGATAGTGTAAAAAAAAAATTACAGATTCACAATAAAACAGATTCAGACACTGTTGGATGAATGTACGTAGGCTTGGGAGAGAGAAGAAAAAGAATATAAAGAATAAAGTTAATGTCTTTAAAAAAAAGGTAAAGTCTCTAAAGAGACAGAATAAAGTAAAGTGATAGAGTAAAGATAAGCCACGTAAAAATGGAAAATTCACAGAGAGTCTGGATTCTTTGTATTATTGTGTTTTCTTTAAAATTTTTGACTGTGAAGGAGAGACATTTCATTATATGGGCTGCTAAGCTGAACCTGCACATATGTTCTGAAGGTATCTTGACTTCAGAATTTGGATCTAAGGTTATGATGCTTTGGAAAAGTCCTTCTTTTGTTTTCACAGAGGATGAGACTCTATGGATTTCTTCTATTTCAATATGGTATGATAGACCTCGCCCTCCTGAAAGGTTGCTGTGAACACCCTCAAAAAATTACTTTGCTCAACTGCTGAATGAGATGGACCTAGCTGACAGGTTATCCCATAAAAGACCTGAATAACAGTGCCCCCATTCAGCAGGAAGCAGTTTGGAGAGAGAAAACTGCGCCAATGTTCCCAAATATTGTTTATAAATGTTCTTTTACATTTAAAGGGGGATATGATATAGATATGAATAATTTGCATTGGTATGGATTTTAAGGTCAAATTTTGTTATATGTATATGTATTTCTGATCTTGATTAAGGTATTGTGATTGTGTAGTTCATTTTTAAAATGTAATGTATAATTAGGAAATAAAGGTTGTTGATGGATAATCATAAATAATAGTCAAGTTTGTAGTCATGTTACTTAGATGTTCTAGATATATAGAGATATATTTCAGATAGGCATTCTTCATATCTCTCAAAGGCTGCAGAATATGGCATTTAAAATATTTTAATAATTTAGGACTTTTCATGACAATGAGACATGTCTGCTCCTGGCGGCACCAATCTACTTCGAGAGAAAGATGGGCATCGAAGAGGATCCTTATGGAGTTTGATAGCCATTTGGGCAAGAAACTGTTCTTGCCTGGACTGTTGCATAAAATGGACACAAAGAACCTGCAGAGAGAGGACTGCTGAACTTGCCTAAAGGTGAGACAGTCTTTTGGGGTTCATGACTCATGAAAGAGTCTGCGAGACATTCTGCAGGACAAACTGCCTTTGAAATTTCCTGCTTCATAGAAAAGTCTGCTGGATACTATGGGCCTGAAGGCTGAAGATGGATTCCCCAACGGTACAGAGGAATTTTGAGTGACTGTCCAGGCAGCGAGATGTCTCTGTCATTTATTTCTTATTTGCTTAGGTAATATTATATCCTTCTGGAGTCTTTGATGGAACTGAAGAATGGATAGTTATAGTTTTCCTTAGTTATGATAAAAGATATAAATATTGTAACTGTAATTCTTGCTTGATAACTGTTTTGCTATATCTAATTTTACTATGTTAAAATGAAAGACTTTTTTTGTTTAAACAGAAAAAGGGGAAATGATGTGGGAGTCTGCTGTTTTGTGTTAATTTCATTGGTTAAATAAAGAGACTGCCTTGGCCCTTTAAGAGGACAGAAAATTAGGTAGGCAGAGTAGACTGAACAGAATGCTGGGAGAAAGAAGCAGATTGAGGAATCGCCATGATTCTCCTACCAGACACAGATGCAGGTTAAGATCTTCCCTGGTAAGACACCTCGTGGTATTACAGGGATATTAGAAATGGATTAGGTCAATATGTAAGAGCTAGCCAATAAGAGGCTGGAACTAATGGGCCAGGCAGTGTTTAAAAGAATACAGTTTCCGTGTAATTTTTTCGGGGCATAAGCTAGCCATGCAGGCGGCAGGGTGCCGGGGAGGCTCTCAGGCCTGGTCCAAGAAGCCTCTTTCAGAAGTGGCTATAGGCGGGATTCATAAAGGGCCAAGTGCTGAGAGTAAGTGATTGTGGAGCACTCAGTCCCAAACAGGACACCATGTCATCCTTTCCGAAACCCAGGGAACATTGCAGAAGAGGGACAGAAAGGCTGTGTGAGTCAAAGGCTGTAGAAGAGTTCCATTGGACTCTCTCACCTGGGTATGACTTGACCACTCCAACCATGGACAAGGCTGGGGCAAGGGAGGGGATGAGAAAGTGATAGGAGGTAAATGTGATTATGGTGTACTGTAAACAAGCATGGCAGTGTTAAAAATGTCTTTGAAATTCATTTTCGTGGCTGGAGAGATGGCTCAGGAGTTAAGAGCATCTACTGCTCTTATAGAAGACACACATTCAGTTTCCAGCACCTATGTGATAACTCACAACCATCCATGGCTCCATGACCTCTTCTGACTTCAGAGAGAACCAGGCATGCCCATGGGACACACACGTACATGAGAACAAAACATTCATACATGTGAAAAAAATATTGCTAAACCCACTTAGAAAAACTACACTTCTAGATGCCCTTTTAGGAAACTTTCCTCTCCCAATTTTTTAAAAACAAGAAAGGCAAGCTGGGCTTGGTGGTGTGCATCTATAACGCCAGCCCTCAGGAGGCATGATTGGTCTGCACAGTGGATCCTAGGACAGTGGGTGCCACACAGGAAAACCCCATCTTAACAAAAAGCAAGGCAGCTTCGTCCTTCCGGTGTGTCTGGAGGGTCATTCTGTTCCCGGGAGGACACAGGAACAAGGTGGCTGCTTGGAAGTAGGGGGATGTCCTGTGTGGCCCTGTGCGTTTCTCCGGAGAATGTCACACTGGTGCAGTCTTTGTTAAGTCACCGATCAATCCTCTGCAGAGTGCAGTTCTAGAAAACCTAGTGTTTCTACTGTTCCCATCTGCCCCACTCTGAGCAGGAGATGCCAAAAAAAACAGACACACTCTGTCTCTTACCCACAAACCCTAGTAGGCACGCGGATGGATAAAAAGAAGAATTCAGTTTTCAGTTTACAGGAGGGAAGGCAATTTAGAAGGAAATATTTTAAATGCCTATTTGAATGGAAATTATAGCACAGCATTTTCACGTGTCAAGAGAGTTCCAAGAATTTTCTTGAAAAATTAGCATTTGCTTATATGAGCTTGATGTTTTCACGAGATCCACAAATAAAAGGGGTTCTGGATTTCATAGCAATTACCAAAAAACAGATAATTATTATCTCTGGTAATATTTGACAAGAAATTTATTTTTATAATGAAAAACAGGATGGCTCTTTACCCCATCCAAGAAAAGCCAGGGTATTAATGCAATTAATACCCAATGGTTTTATACAGACGTCTACCCCACAATCCCAAAAAATCATGAACCCTGACTGACACCCCAGAACATTCTAAGAACAATAAAGAGTGAACAAAGAAGCCAGAAAAAGCCTTGGAGAAAAAGCCCCCACTGTCCTGTTTTTATTACAACCTTTCCTAGCCCCAGCGTAGCCGGTTGTGATAGCTACAGGCCCAGATTCCAGGCTAGAAAAACAAAAGTGTGCCCAGGGAATCAGAGAGGATCCGGCGGGTCCCTGAGAGGACGGAACTCCGGAAAACAAACACACTCATTTCCTGTGAGTTCCCGGCTCACCCCAGAGCGCACACGTGGCACGTGGCTTGGACGTGAGTGTCCCGTGTTCAGCTGCATCTTCACTGTGTGCATTTAAAGTGAGTGAGATATCAGCTCTAAATTGGATATAAGATGCTATGTAAATAGTTCATAATTCCTAATAAAAGGACTGTGAAGAAACACAGTGTAAATCTCCTTCATTCCTAAATCCCAAACCCAAAGTACTCCAAAATCCAGAATTTTCTGCTCCCTACGTGATACCATAAATGGAAAACTCGACTTCTCACTTTTGCGTGACAGGGCACAACAAAAACACAAGCACACTAAAAATTCTGTGTAAGATTAACCAGCTAGAATCACAAGGTATATTTGAACCATAAAAGAATTTTGTCTTTATTCTTGGGTTTCGTTCCCATAAATCTTATAAATATCCTAAAATGAAGGGAAAAAAATCTGAGATCTGGAGCATTTATGATCCCAAGATCCCTGAATATGAATACAAGATGCTAACCACCAAAAAAGTAAATAGATATCTGGGGGGGGGGGCAGAATATCCCAGGAAAACCCATTACTTTATATGCTAACTAACAATAATAATAGCCAAAGAAAACGTGGCCAGGACCTGTGAGATGGCCCGGCAGGCCCTTCTTGTCTGAGGACCTGAGCTCATCCCTGGAGTCCGCACAGTAGAAGCAGAGACCCCATTCCCATAAGTTATTCCATTACCTCCACACCTGTGTATATGGGTGTACACACATAAAATAAATAAATGTCATAAAAATTTAAGTGATCAAGTCCACAATGGATAAATTAAATACAACAAAAAAAATGTTCAAATAACCCTAAAGAAAAAAAGAAAAGGAAAATAGAACTAAAAGTTAGAGAGAGAAAAAACAGAAAAGAAATAATAAAATTAGTCCTAAATCCAAATATATCACCTATTAGATATAAATACTGAATTAAGTGTAAATATTTTAAACATATCAATAAAAAAACAGAAATTGGGAAGGACACAAATAGGTTTAGAAATGAATATAAACATGAGAATTTATGTTGCCTGAAGAAAATTCACATTAAATACCACTTGTCTTCCAGCCTCTAGACACACACCTAAGTCCTCTGTCTCACACACGGGCATATGCACATAGATACACATACACATACACGTACCACTGATAAAAAATTTAAAAATTATATCTGTGAGTTTGAAGCCTGATCTACATAGCAAATTCCAGGCCAGCCAGGATTACACTAAATAAATAAATAAATTTTTTAAAAAGTCTCAAACTAGTAATTGAAGACGCCTTCTGAAACAGAAATAAATCCAACTACGGTGGTTTGAATGAGGATGGCCTCCATAGACTCTTACGTTTGGTCTTTAGTTTGTGGAACTGTTTGGGAAGGGTCTTGTTGGAGGAAGTGTGTCTCTGAAGTGGTCCTTGAGATTCCAAAAGCCCCCACCATTCTGTTAGCTCTCTCCTGCGCATGCTTTCTCTCTCTCCCTCTCTCTCTCTCCTCTCTCTCTCTGTCCTCTGTGTGTCTCTCTATCTCTCTGCCTCACGCTGTGACTCAGATGTAAGCTCTCAGCTCGTGCACATGTGCCCTGCCTACCGACCTGCCTGCTACTGTGCTCCTGCCGTGATGGCCATAGACTCCCCGTCTAAAACTGAAGCCCCAAACAAACTCTTCTATAAGTTACTTTGGTCATGGTGTCTTGTCACAGCAGTAGAAAAGTAACTAAGACACCAATGTACAAAGTAGGGGGATAGTAGAGCTAAAAGTAGAAACCGTTGAAATTACAAACAGGAAAACAATGGAGAAAGATCAATGAAACACAAAGAGAGCTCTATTAATGGATCAATGTCTCTAGCAAGACTGACATTGATCAATAAGAAGGATAAGCCTCCAGTAAGACCGACAAGAAACAGAGAGGTCAAAGATCACCAGTGCCAGGAATGAGATGCCTGCGAATCCAATACACCTGCAGCCACAAAAACTCAAGGCGTGCCGGGAGGTGGTGGCGCATGCCTTTAATCCCAGCACTTGGGAGGCAGAGGCAGGCGGATCTCTGTGAGTTCAAGACCAGCCTGGTCTACAGAGCTAGTTCCAGGACAGGCTCCAAAGCCATAGAGAAACCCTGTCTCGAAAAACCAAGAAAAAAAAAAAACTCAAGGTGTGGGTAAAATGCAACATTTTGCAAAACACCAGTTGCAGCGTTCCCTTGAAGTGAAGGTAGCCAACAAACCCATAGAGAAATCCGTTCATAGCTTCACATCCTCTGAACAGACAGCTCAGAACATTTCTCTGATGGAGTCTACCAAAACAAAGCAAAGGAACACACACAAATTTGCACAAGTGTTTTCCAAAGCATAGGAGAGAGAAGAGGTACATGACATGACACCAGGATGAATCTAGAACTAAAGCCTAAGCCATTATAACAAAAGGAAGCCTTGTACTCTGAGCTAGAAAGGTCCTTCAGCAGGAGCACTCACTGCCCTAGGGAGGACCTGGGTTCAGTTCCCAGTACCCACATGCGGTTCACAGCCATGTGTAACTCTGTCCCAGTGGATCCAGTGACTTCCTCTGACCTGCATGGGCTCCCACACACATGTGGTGCATATATGTACACACATAAATTTAAATAAAAACTTAAAAAATAAAACAATGTCTTGTAAATGTTTTCCAAAAACCTCAACAAGATATTAACAAACTGAATCTAGCAATAAATTAAAATACTTTGTTGTCTCAAAGTACAAGAAACAATCAATGTGATCCACCATTATCACATTCTAAGGAAGAAAAAGCTACATGATGCAATCGAAATCACACTGCACTCACTTGACACAGCTCAGCCTTCACGTATGGTAGGAATTCTCAGCAGTTTACAGATATAATGGTGCTTCCATAAGTAGACAGAAGCATAGCCGACGGGGTAGACCCAAGCCTAAAACCTTCCTGTCTCAACCTCTTAAGAGCTGGGATTACATCACATGCCATCATCCACTGCTCCTGGCTGTGGGCTTCTAGGCTCCAAAGCTAAGGTGTTATTTAGAGTGTGAGGGTGACAGCATACCCGCTCTTACAGACAACCGGAATTTGGATCCCAGCCTCCAGAAGGTGGCTCAAAAGCACCTGTAATTCCAGCTCTTCTGAGCTCTGTGTGCTCTGCACACACATAGTAAATCGACTCACACAGGCATATGCACACATGCATGCACACATAATTTTAAATGCATTTATTTGTATGCATTTGGGTGCTTTGCTTACATGGATGTCTACTCACCATGTGAGGAAGCCGGAAGTAGACGTCAGATCTCCTGAGACTGGGGTTACAGATGGTTGTGACCTGCCATGTAGGTTCTGGAAAATGAACCCCAGGTCCTCTGCAAGAACAGCCAGGGTTCCTCATTGCTGAGTCCTCTTTCCAGCTCCTACATAACCTTAAAATATGTATTTAAATTTTTGGTGTAGCTCAGTGGTAGAACACTGCCTAGCATATTCAAAACTCAATACCACAAAGAGACAGAGAGATTTAATATTTAAGTGCCCAGTCTGTAGCGTCTGTTACCTGTGTTAGCTGTACTTAGTAGAGGCATCTACAAGCCAGCTTTAGCTGACCTCACACCTTATTGAGGGGCAAATTTCTAAGTTTTCTAAGAACAAAGAGGAAATGACTGTAGTTGTCAAGTAGCTCAAAAAGGTGACTTAGACAATCTGGTCCACAGACGGTATTCCCTCACCTCAGTACCCTCAAGGTGTGTACACCCGTACCACATACCTGTTATCTATATGTTAACCACTTTTTAACCACTGAGTCATCTCTTTTCCCTAAAGGTCTCCATTAAAACACTTTCACCTAAATTATCCAAATTGTCCCTGAGTTCACCAGGCGTACACAAAGGCTGTTTGAACATAATGAGGGAAGAGGCAGGGAATTGGGTTCACCCCAAGAATATGAAATCTGCGTGAAACAAAATTTAAAAAGCAACAGGATTTCAGTGTGCTCATGTGAGCGTCCTCAGCCCTGTTCGAAGGGCCAGGGTTCAGCTAACGGAGCTTCTGAACCCCGTTGTGCTCTCTCTGTTTATTACCCCAACCCTGAGGAAAGGGGGACAAAATGTGATTAGATGCAGAAAGTTTCTCAGAACCCTCAACCGTGAGTCATTTGGAGATGCAGCCCTCCCCACACATGTATCGGAGCAATTTAGAACTGCAGGCTCCACTTCGCACCCACTCTGACCAGGCGGGAGTCTCACGCTAAACATAAAAATTGCAACTATGGTTCTCAGACGGCTGCTTCACCTGAAGTCGGTGAGGGCCGCGGTGCTGCGTGGCGTGCCAAGTCGGCTCCAGCAAATAAGGCTAGTGTTCGGTGGCTCTTCTCTCCCAAGGCTCTTTAAACAATGCCTGGATATGCTCCCCACTCCCGAATTACCTTTTAAAAGAACGCAGCAGTAATTTAGCATCACTGTGTACTGTCACTTCTGCAACAGTAAACACCAGAACCTGCTGAGTAATTAGAGAATAACCTCGTAATGAAATGCAGAGAAGACTTCTAATTAAACTTTAATGTCGCTGAGAATGAGTCTGTTTTAAAAATGAGAATTTTCCGGCCGCGTGTTCTAATGAGTTATCAGAATGCAGCACCCTCCTCCGCCCCAAACCGCGGAGATGGTCCCTGAATATTAGCACCAGCGGGCACATGTGTGGAAACATTTATAGGCAAAATTATTCACCGCGCTTAAGTGGTTGATGTGTAGTCACACATGAGAATGCAGTGCCAGTGGGGAAAGGTAATTATGAAAGCTCGCTTCTCAGTTACTCTTCAGTCAGCCGCAAGCGAGCTCAGAACTCCCTGCTCTGAACGTTGCCAGCAGGTCAGGAGCTGGCAACGCCTATGCTGTCCACCGCCTTCAAACGCTCCCTGGCCCCAGGCGCACACTCAGACCTGCCCACGTTCTCTTGTTTTCGGGTTCCATCCACTCATCCTCTTCTGTGCATTTGCTGGAAATCCCTTTGGTGTCGATTGAGGTCAGACATGGTAAACAGCCCTTACCGGTTCTCTTTTTCTCGTGGCAGGAAGGCCACAGCCATCTCTTTTCCTCTTAGCACAGTGTGTTGAAGACCTGCCCCAGCATTGCCTGAAATCAGCGGCGTCCTCATTACTGACATGAACAGCAGCATCCGCAGAGAGAACTTGCTTGGGTAGTTACTGGGAGACAGGACTTATTTCCAGAGACAGGGTTTCCCTGTGTAACCCTTGCTGTCCTGCACCTTGCTTTGTAGAGCAGGTTGGCCTGTAACTCACAGAGATTCGTCTGCCTCTACCTCCTGGGTGCTGGGATTAAAGGCATTCATCATCATGCCTGGCTAAATAGCTTTTAAAAGTAAACATATAATTACATCATTTTTCCCTATACCTTCCTCCCTCCAACTCCTTGCACACATACCCTTCCTCACCTCTCTCTCTCTCTCATTCAAGACCACGGCCTCTTTTTCTTTGTTGTTTCATATACGTGTATACTCCTAAATATATAGCTACAATCTACTCAGTCCTTATAATGTTACTTCTGTGTATATGATATGATTTCAGGGCTAATCATTTGATTCTTGATAACCAATGGAGGGGGTTCTTCCCTGGAAACACTATTTCTCTTATTCCTTAGTCCTTTGTTTAGGGTTGGAGCCCCATTAGATCTCTCTTTTTCATGTCAGGATGTCTATTGTAGTTCTTTAGCTGGGGTTGGAGCCCTATGAGATCCCCGTTCCATGTTGCGTGTCTGTGATGTCCTCTTTGCCCAGGTCTTGCTTTGGCAACCACATAGTAGAGACCTCATTAGTGTGGCTTCCCTTACTCTTCTAGGAAACACAGTCTATCTCACAGTCAGCTTCTTGTTCCCTGGCTCTTACCATCTTTCCACAAGATGTTCCTGAGCCTTGGGAGCAGGAATTGTGTTTCACAGGTATCAGGTGGGGTTGGGCATCCAGGATCACTTGTTCTCTGCATTCTGACCAATTGTGGTTTTCTACGCTGGTCTGTTACAAAGAAAAGTTTCTCTGAAGAGGGGTGAGAGCTAAACTTATCTGTGGGTGAAAGGATAAATCTTTATAGTTTGGAATTCTGCTGGTTTAGTGAAGTGACATTTGTAGATTCTCCTGCAAATCCAGGACCTCACTCCCCCAAGGGAGGAGTCAGTTAGGCTTGCAGGACCAGGCACGGTTTTCCTCTGGTTGAGTGGAACTTTGTCACCACCAAGGTATGTGTGCCACGACTGCACCCTTAGGGTTACCACACCATGCTGGTCCTTGACAGTTGGTGGCTTCTCACCTTTGGAAGCTTGTGTGATGCCTTCTGGTATCATGAAAGCCAGTCCTCAAGAAGGATTTTATGTCAAGCCAACTCTGATTCTCTAGGTTCTGTGTCCAAAGTACAAGGTATCTTCAGCAATAGGGTCTTACTTTCAACATCTGAGAGGAAACCAAAGGCAAAAGCACTAGTTCAGGTTTTTAGAGTCTCTTAGACTCTCCTGCCCTACAACTAGAAAGGGGTTTCTCATTTCTGTCACTGGGGTTTTTGTTAGATAGTCTGTGGCTCTTGAGGGAAGGAACATTGTCAACCCAGGTAGAAATTTTTCGTTTAAATTATATATGTATTTATGTATATGTGTGTGCTGACTTTCATGTATTATATATAATTTTAGATAAACAGATAAAATATGAATCCTTAAATTTTTTTTCCTTAAATTTTTTATAACATCCTTACTATTATTTTACACTCCTCCTCCCTCTCAAAAAGGTTACTTTTATCTGTAGGCCAAGTTTCACAGTCTGAGTCTGGTAATCATTTGTTTCTAATAATAAGTTAAAACTAGCCCCAGGAGTACCATCACTTTGTTGATTTTGAATCTTTATTATTTTTACTGCACACACACACACACACACACACACATAAACACACACACACACACACACACACTTGTCTGTGGTAGCTCAGCATGGGAGGTTTCTCAGTCAGCAGAGTTCCACAGTGAGACTCGGCGAGCCCTCCCACACTCCCACTGATCACTCTGGATTGGTTCCCTTTCCTTTGCTTTCATCCTTCTCTCCCACTCAGGGATTCCTGAGAGACCATCTCCCACATAAATTAAATCCTCACGTGTATCCAGAAGACCTAATCTAAGCCTCTCCCATAGATCATAGATTGGGAGGTCTAGACAATAGAAAGTAAGTTTCCAGAAGCACATTGGCCATGACCATACTTGACATAATCACAGAGGTGATTTCTTCCAAGGTTTCTTTCCCTGGGCAGAAGAAGGTCATCTTTCCTCTAAATAGTTACTGTCTTTCAACTGGAATCAGCCTCCAAGAGCCAACAAAAATCAAGCAGTTAATGTAAAAGTAGTGGTAGTTGTTTTAAGATAGGGTCTCACGTGGCACAGGCTAGGCCTAAAATTTGCTATGTAGGAGAGGATGGTTTTGAACTCCTGATCTCCCTGCCTCTGCTTCCCAGCTGCTGGAATTACAGGCATGTGCCACCACACCAATTCTTTGCAGTGCTGGGGATCAGATCAGGGCCTCATACACGCTACGTGAACACTCTACTAACTGAGCCGTATTTCTAACCCCATGAGTAGTTAAATATACTCTTTCTATTTTCGACTAATGCAATTTTATTTTGAGACTGAGAATTTGAGATAGTGGAAAATTCCAAAGAAGTTATGCCAGATATTTACCCAAAAACATGTTCGTTCCAACTTAGCCCAACCAGTGTGCATATCAGGCCCAGCAGGCTGCTGTGAGAAACCCTGCTCCAGACCTGAGCAGCTTGGCCCCAAGGACACACTCAGGTCTTGGTGTCACAATGGCGATTCAGCATCGCTGCTTTTAGTAAGAATTTAACCTAAATGAATGCAAGCCCCTTAATTCTGAGTATTTCTTTATGTCCTCTTGGAGCAAGGCCATGCTCATCTTTCCAGGATGGTCCTGACGTTGCCCTGGAAGCCAGCATCCTAGGACATTCCTCATTCCTAGCCACACTGGAATGGCTGATAATCCAGAGTCCCTCAGAGTCAAGGGGGTGGTGGGGAGAGGTGGGAGAAGAATGGAAAACTGATAAGAAGGGAGAAACCTGATAAGTATTGGGCTAAATTGAAAATGATTATTTTTTCTGAGACTGTTGCCAGTCTAGTTAGTGCAAAGATATTCTCAATTCCTTGCATGCTTAACTCTGAAATCTAGTAGTTGGTAAGGAAGTGACATTGACCATGAGAAAAATAATCACTCTATCGAGATTCTGAGAGAAGTCATGTGGGATACAGTAGAAGGTGAGAGAGAAGATAACTCCTTTTGTAAGGTTTACTTGTTTGTTTTGTTTTTGTAGTTTTTCAAACAGGGTTTCTCTGTGTAGCCCTCTCTGTCCTGCCTCTGCCTCCCAAGTGCTGGGGTTATATAGCCTACCACCTGACTGAGAAGACAGCTCCTGAGCAAGGCTGTCCACAGTTCTCCACTGCAGCTCACACCTCATGCTCTCATAGCTGTGCCGGAAACCACTTGTTGAACGTTTTTACATTTCTTTCCTCACTAGACAGCAGCTTGCTCCAGAAGCCTCCACCTCACTCATCAATGAAGACCTGTTGACATATTAAAATACTTACCAATTGCTGGTTGATTAAATAAACAATCAGATTATGAAAATTTCCCATTTTTAGCATTAACAATGTATTTTTTGCTAACAAAATCAGCGTCCCATCCAATAGTGATCAAAAGGGCCAGGCATGGGATCGTCAGTGAGGTCCTGGAGATTCCACCCCCACAAAAATTGTAGGTCATTGCTGTTGCTTATGGTTACCTGTAGAACTTGACTATAAGACCCTATTACCAAAGATTCCATATATTTGAGTCATAGGAAAATGTAACGCCTGCGCCTGCGTTACTCTCTTGGAACAGTTTGCACGCCACTGTACCGTATGTGAGCCGGGCAAGGGCCTGGAGATCAGAGACTAACTATAGTCAGTATAATGAATATGAGCAGAGGCAAACTTTTCTTCAATTAAAGAAATACTTTGCCTTGTCTGAGGTGTCAACTTACGGAAGGAGGCTGGATCTGGACTCCGCAGCAGAATGTGCTCTAAGATCTTGCAGCAGCCTCCATTTACCAGACTTCTTCTTAATGACAAATATAGGAGTATTCCAGGGAGAAGTGGATGGCACTATGCATCGTGCCTCTAGCTGTTCCTGGACCAGGGTGTGAGCAGCCGATAATTTTTCCTTACTTAGGGGCCATTGCTCTATCCATACAGGTTTTTCAGTTTTCCATTGCAGCTTTCTGGCTGCTCTGCAATGGTGCCGAAGAAAAATTTCCCAACCCTGCACGCCGTCCAGGTAACTGTTGTATTTATTTTCTTGTCCGCTAAAATTTGCGTTATCTCCCTGCAGATTTTTGCCCAGCCCCCGACCAGGGACAAAGCCCTGGTTTGTTAACATGCGCTGCACAGGTTCAGAGGTCAGAACTACTCCCATAGCTTGCAAAACATCTCTTCCCCACAGATTGAAAGGAAAGTATTCCAGGACAAATGGTTTAAAAATGCCCTTATAGCCTTCTTCATCCTTCCAGTCTAAATATTGGGTACTGCACTCTGGAGAACTGGCCATTCCTACCCCTTGTAATGTCGTAGAGGCCAGGCTGCAGGCCAGTGTTTTTTAACAATCACAGAACTATCAGCCCCTGTATCTGGAGGGCCTTGGAACTTTTCCCATTAATTGTTAATGTAAGTGTGGGGCAGTTCTCTAAACTAGAAACCCAAAAAGCTCCAGGGAGTCCTGTGGAGCCAAACCCCTTGTCCCCTTGCTCTTGTTTAAAGAAAGGATTAGTAGAGCGAAACCTGGGTAGAAGCACTAGTTGAGCTATTCTCGCTCCTTGAAAGGATGGTGCCTGGGGACGGGAATCCAAGCCTCAGGCACCACGTGGTGGAAGGAGAGAATTGACTCTTCCAGCAAGTTCTCCTCTGACCTCCACATGTGCACACCCACACAGGGGAAAACATACATACATACATACATGTAACTTTTAAAAAGGTATGAAAATGGGAGGGAACTTGTAGGAGGAGATGGAGGTTAACAATGGTGTTGTAGAATATTATTTTAAGGTGTGTTTTGTTTATGATCTGGAACTTTTGTTTAATGATGCAAAGATGTATTTGATTAAATAAAATAAAATTTACTGTGGTCAGATGCATTATATATACATATGTATGAAATTGTCAAAGAAGCTTAACTTTAAAAATACATAAAAAATTCTGGGCATGGTGGTGCACAGCTTTAATCCCAGCACTGGAGAGGGAGACCTCTGTGAGTTCTAGGCCAGTCAAAGCTACATAGTTTTGCCCTGTCTTTTCTGTTTGTTTTGAGACAGCATTTCTCTATAGTTCTGACTTTCCTGTAATTCGCTAGGTAGACCAGAATGACCTTGAACTCACAGAGATCCACCTGCCTCTGCCTGAGTGGAGTTGGGATTAAAGGTGTGTGCCACCACCACCTGGCAGTGAAAGCCTGTCTTAAGGAAGGAAGGAAGGAAGGAAGGAAGGAAGGAAGGAAGGAAGGAAGTTGTAACGAAACCCACTATTTTGTGCATCAAATTAAAAATATTAATAATGTCATATTATGTGGCATGAGGTAGGACCATGACAGGGGACAAACATGCCATCAGACAGGGTTTACATGGGAAGGAAGTTTACTGGGGAAGGTAAGGGTGTGAGAGGAAAGAGAGAGAGACCTGACTCCTCAGAGAAATGGCAGAAAGAGACGAAGAGTGGGAGGAGTTTGTCTCTTAAAGACTTTTGTAGCTTCACACAGGGGCAGGGTCTTGCCTGCCACACGTGCAGGGGTGATCACTCTGCCTCTGCCAGGTCCCCAAGTGGCAGGGCCAGGTTTGCATTTGCCTGGATGTTAACAAATAATACATAATTTAATTGATCCTTTGTCAATACTAAGCTGCTTCAGAGTAAAAGTTCACTACCTCTAGAATTCTATTTATGTTGGAAAATATTATCCTTTTTTAAATGCAAGCTACTCTTAACTGCTATTCTGTTACATAAAGTCCAATATAACCCAACTAATTAAAACAGTGACTACATGCCAAGCAGAGATCCAAAAGCTTGCAACTTCATGAAGGATATGTAATTATTATCCCATTATACAGATTGTATAATTAAGATCTCCTGAAGTCAAATAACTTCAATCCTGCACACCTAGTGAGTAGCATAGCAACGGTTTGAAGCCAGCAATCAGCTCCCAAGTCCCTTACTCTTGGAGGCTGCACATACACATGGATGACAACACACAGATAGAAGTCAGGAGCAGGTGTTCATAGTTGAAATTCCAAGTGGAAATGTCTATCAGGAAGCTAGATATGCCAAAAACAGATATTCAGAAGAGGGCGTCATTTTCATGAGACAAGAGTTGGCTTGCGACTTCTGAAAGATGCAAATCCTCCTGTTTGCAAGGTGAACTGAACAGAGGCATGCGGGGAGCAACTCTCTACCTTGGCCTGAATAAAGATCTTTAATTGATAAAAATGCCTTTACATCTCCAGAAATGAGCACACTTCTCAATGCAAGCCTTTGCATTCTGGCTTACATCATCAGGAGTGCTGCGAAACAGAGCTCAGGCTGACCTCAGCTCCGTACTGCCAGGGGAGACTTTGGCTGTGCATAGCAATTAGAACATGACCTCAATCTCCCAGCAGCTACCCGTCTGCTAGGCTATGCTGACCCAGCAGAACTGGACAGAATCTGAAATGAAGTTCCCAGGGCCGGTGGCTGCTCTAACACTTCCAACTCCAAGCAGCTAGTCCTCGAGAGCAGGAATGGGTGAAGTTCCCAGGGCTGATGGCTGCTCTAACTCTGACCTCAGAGCAGCTAGTCCTCCACTAGTCCTCCAGAGCAGGAATGGGCGCTGTTTTATCTTCACAGTACTGGGAAAGAAGAAAGCAGGAGAGAGGGTAGATGGCATGGGTTCCAAATAAACAACGACAGGTTATAGTTGGTTTTCCCCGGACTTGGCCATTATCTCAAAATTTCTCTCTGGAACCCTAAAAATACTTCCAGAGAACACAACGTCCACCTCCCAAGAGAAAAGGGTTGGTGAGGGATCTTCTGTTACTTTGTGAGTTGTGGATGTTTGTTATACTGAGGGGGATCTAGGACAAAAAGACAACTATTAATCTCAGATATTTTGCATTGGCATGGATTTTGGTATATGGGCACAAATTCAAAGTCAATTTTGTTACACTGTATATATGTTTTTACTCTTGCTTAAAGGACTTTTGTATATTGATACAAATTTAAAGTAATTTTGTTACAATACACTGTATGTGTATATATATATTCTTGCTTAAAGGATTTTATATATTGATACCAGTTTAAATTTATTTTTGTTACAACACATTTTATATATGTTTTTGCTCTTGTTTAAGGTGTTGTACCTATGCAGTTCATTTAAAAATGTTAGGTAAAATTGTAGTTTTGAAAGCTATTATGAACTATTTAGAGTAATCAAGAAACATAGGTCAGTAGTTAGCCATCTATAACAATCAAATTTGTAGATATGCTAGGTACATTTTCCAGATCATATAGAGATATATTTTAAATAGACAAGTGCTGGGATTAAAGGTGTGCGCCACCACCACCCAGCTCAGAAAATCATCTTTAGATGACTTGTGCACACCATACATTCCATACTTGTGTTAATACAGATATATATGTTACTTTTAAAAGTTTGTGTTTTCAGAAAAAAAGGGACCAGACACCAATGAAGACAAGCAGCCTAGGTGATCCAGCCTCTCAAAATGCCTCTGTTGCAGTTTACTCAAAATTCTACATCTAAAACAACTTCAAAGCTGCTAGCTGAGATGGTTCAGTCTCACAGATTACTTCATCCAGGATTTTAGATAAGCCCTATACTTTCCTACACAGATACTAAGCAACAACAGCTAGCTCTCCCAGGACTTGACCATTATCCCAGTTTTCTCAGGGTCTCCTAGAGACGCAGTCACACTCCACACCCCCACCCCCAGACAGCAAGAAGCAGTCTAAAGAACACAAAACCCACATTCCCAAGAGGTGGCATGGTGGTTTTTGGTTGTTTGGTGCATTATGTCACTGTTTAGGAGGGTTAGCTGCAAGTAGTTATTGATAATTGTCAGGGAAAAAATTAAGCAAAGGAGGTTAGATTTAGGGATCTTGTTCTGCGAAGATAAAAAGGGGGATATAGGAATGATAGGATAAAAGGGTAGATCACTAAGTACTTTTAAACTAAATAAAAACAACTACTTATCTCAAATATTTTACATTGTTATGAATTTTTGTATGCTGATTAGACATTTAAGATTATTTTTGTTTTAACATACTGTGTATATATATTATTTCCACTCTTGTTTAAGGTATTGTACTTATGCAACTCATTTAACAATGTAATGTAAATTTCTAGTCCTTGAAAGATATTTTTATAAACTAGAATAATTAAGAAATTCAGGTTAGTAGTTAGTCATCTATAACAAACTTGTAGTCATGTTAGGTATGTTTTAAAGGTCAAACAGATATATCTTAAATAGATTGGTCTTCAAACACTTCAAAGCTCTACAGAATATGGCATTTAGGATGTTTTAATAACATAAGGCTTTTCATGACAGTGAAACACATCTGTTCCTGGCAGCACCAATTTGCTTCAAAAGCATTGAAGAACATCCATATGGAGTTTGTTTTCAATGTGGCAAAGCTAGCCACTGGGCAAGAAACTCTCCTTGTTTGACTGCTAACAGTATACTGTCCAAATTGGACAAGTAGGACACAAAAGAAGGTGTCTGCCAAACTTTGCCAAGACAAAGTACGACAGTCCTTCAAAGTACCCGCTTCACAGAAAAGTTTGTCTGATATTCTAGACCCGTAGGCCAAAGATGGATGCCCCAATGCTGCAGAGGAACCTTGGGTGACTGTCCAGGCAGTCAGCTGTTTCCGTCATTTCTATAATTTGGGGAGTTGTTTGATCTACACTTCCTGTTAACTCAGGTAATATTTCCTTCTCAGATCTTTGATGGGGTTGAAGACTAGATAGTTATCACTACAATTTTCCTCAAATAAAAAACTCTTAAAGAAGCCGGGTGGTGGTGGCGCATGCCTTTAATCCCAGCACTTGGGAGGCAGAGGCAGGCAGATCTCTCTGAGTTCAAGACCAGCCTGGTCTACAAGAGCTAGTTCCAGGACAGGCTCCAAAACCACAGAGAAACCCTGTCCTGAAAAACAAACAAACAAAAAAAACTCTTAAAAGATGTAAAGTTTGGGGCTGGAGAGATGGCTCAGTGGTTAAGAGCATTGCCTGCTCTTCCAAAGGTCCTGAGTTCAATTCCCAGCAACCACATGGTGTCTCACAACCATCTGTAAAGAGGTCTGGCACCCTCCACTGGCCTTCAGGCATACAGACAGAATATTGTATACATAATAAATAAATATTAAAAAAAAAAGATGTAAAGTTTATAAGGTTGAGAGACATAAAAGCTTAAGTTGTGTAAGAAAATGTTTTAAGGTCAAAAAGATATTTTTAGTTTAGTAGTACAAGTTATTATATAAAATGGTTTAGATACAAAACTTTAAATTCATGAAGATAGGATAAATAATAAGAGTATTTTCTCTGAATTTGCCAAATACAAATGGACTGGACAGGGATGAACCAGTTCAGCTGGAGCACTGGGACCAACAGGACAGGGTCTCAGGAATAGGTGGTAAGGAGTCGGCAAATGGCAGACACAATACTCAAAGGAATTGCATCTGAACGTGTCTTTACTAAGCATGAGGCTCATCCTTTATACAGAAGAGATTGCTTAACAGCATGTATTGTTTGTCGTGTGGTACAGATTATTCTTAGTATCATTATATCAGATACATGAGAATAGATTTTCATCAGACAGATGTCCCCAGTGTGAGTCTGTGGTTGGTCATGTTAGACATGGCTTGGCATTAGTTTTGATATAAATCTTTTATCTAGGCTATGAGTTCATGGCATTTTGAGCTAAGGGCAAACAGTTGTGGTTAACAGTCACGCAGTTTACAGTCTTTTTATATTTATGCAATCTATGCAGAAGAACTTCTTCTTTCCCTCTCCTTCTCCATATTTCTAACTCCTTTTCAAATCTTCCCCCAAACCAGTGTCAAGAAGTTACAGGCATTTATCTCTCTCTTCTGTCCTTATCCCATTTTTGCTGAATTTGTCTTAATTTTAATAAGCACCAGATTAAACCTGGCAACCTTTTTTCCCTTGAATGTTAACCTCTTCCTCCATTAGCATCATATACTCCTGTATATGGCAATGGTTCATCAAAAACATACTGTCTTCCCTTCCAGGGGAAACCAGACTCTATTCCTTAGAACATAAGCAGATAAAATGCCAAAAATGCAAGGGCTCTGATGCAGGAAGCACAGCACACACACACACGCACACACACACACACACACACCTTCTCTGCAGCACTCTTCCTTGAAGCTTGTGCCACATCTTACGTGAGAGACCACATAGACCCCATAAGAGGTGGTGTGACACTGGATATTGTAAATGTAATTCTTACCTGATAATTGTTCTTATTGTATATAGTTTTTACTATGTTAGCATTAAAACCTTTTCTTTTTATTTAGACAAAAAGGGGGAATGTTGTGGGATTATTTTTTGTATAGTGTGAAAATACATCTTTGTCAAGGTATCTTCTGATTGGTTTCTGAGTGGCCAACAGCTAGGCAGGAGAGGATTAGGCAGGATTTCTAAGGAGAAAGAAGAAGAGAAGGAATCTAGGTATGTGAATTATGCCATCAAGAAGCCAGGGAGAAACTGAGAAGGTTGGACATGTGGTACAGAGTAGAAGTAACTGAACCATGTGGCAGAATGTAGGTTAATAAAAGGTTAATTTAAGCTATAAGGCCAGGCAGTGATGGCACACGCCTTTATTCCTAGCACTCAGGAGACAGAGACAGGCAGGTCTCTGTGAGTTCCAAGCCAGCCTGGTCTATAGAGCGAGTTCCAGGACAGGCTCCAAATGCTACAGAGAATCCCTGTCTTGAAAAATCAAAAAAAAAAAAAAAAAAAAAAAAGAAAGAAAGAAAGAAAAAAGAAAGAAAGACAATTAAGTTATAATTTATAACTTATAAGAGCTAGTGGGACTCATAAGAGCTAATGGGACAAACCTAAGCCAATGACCAAGCTTTCATAATTAATAATTGGGGGCTTAAGATCCAAAGATAGTCCAACAAGAAAGCTTGCTACAGTGCACAGTGTGAAGTTATAAAGGAGCTTCCAGATAACCCTGGTAGGCTGAGTGTGGTAGAAGCAGAACACAAGGTCAGCTGGTCTACACAGAGAATTCTAAAACAATCAGCACTATATAGAAAGACCCCAATTCCAAAAACTAAAAATAAAAGGCTTATAATTTTATGTGTGTTGGTGTGTGGCTGTGTACACACAAGGGCAGGTACTCTTGGAAGCCAGAGTTGTCAGATTCCCTGGAGTTCGCTGCCTGACGTGGTGCTGGGAATTAAACCCAGGTCCTCTACAGGAGCAGTAAGAGCTCTTAACCACTGAGATGTCTCTCCAGACCCCAATATGTATTTTCTTTTTTTAAAAAATAATATTTATTTATTTATTTATTATGTATACAATATTCTGTCTGTGTGTATGCCTGAAGGCCAGAAGAGGGCACCAGACCTCATTACAGATGGTTGTGAGCCACCATGTGGTTGCTGGGAATTGAACTCAGGACCTTTGGAAGAGCAGGCAATGCTCTTAACCACTGAGCCATCTCTCCAGCCCCCCAATGAGTATTTTCTCATCAGCTAACAATATCTTGTGTCTTCATATGCTCCTTCACTGAGTTTACATGTCTTGCCTTGAAATGTCATTTTGTTCCCTAAATCATTTTATCACAGTACCAAGAAAAGCAAATAAGACAGGTATTGAGCCGGGGGTAGACTATTGGCCTGATGAAACCATCAGTGCACTTACACAGGCCAATTGCTCAGCCCCACAGCTCAAGCAGCTTATGTCCCAGCAAGCACCAGCACTTAAATGGGGATATTTTCCCTAGGACATACTTAGCAATATCACAACTAGAAGGAAGCCGAGGGTCTTCCTACAGCAGGAGGAACATACCTGTACAGATTTGGACAACTACGAACAACCTGGGGCAAACTCAGGACGGGAAGAAAGGGGTAAGTTGATACAAAAAAAGCAGTCAGACTAGATCACTAATTGGGTAAGGAGTTCAGACATTACCTTGTATTTAAGAGGATAGTGAGAGATTGATATTAAAGGTGAAGGAGGAGAAAACAAGTAGAAAATTAGAAAGATCGTTACCAAGTGGCAACCAAAAAACCATCTTCCAGACAGCAGAGCTGATCATGTATGAACTCACTGAAGACTGTGGCAGCACACACAAGATTTGCACAGGTTCAAACGGTACAATCTCAGCACAAGGAAGGGAAAGTGAACACAAAGTCCCATCTCTAGCCAAGGAACTATTTACAATTGATACCTGCTGGGAAAGGGAACTGTTTTCTCCAACTGAGCATCAAACACACTGCAGGGTAGGCTCTATGCCCAAAAGTTGTTGGCCAACATGAAATGGACACCATGGGTTTTTTTTTACATTTGTTTGGTTTTGGTGTGTATGTTGTTTATCTTTTTGAAGAGAGACAACAGGTAGGTATGGAGGTGGGTAGGATCTGAGGAAATGGGGGCAGAAAAATATTGTCAAATATATTATAAGAAAAAATTAATAGAAGAGATTAGTTGGGTGGTGGTGGCACACACCTTTAATTCCAGCATTTGGGAGGCAGAGGCAGGCAAATCTTTGCAAATTCGAGGCCAGTCTGGTCTATAAAGTGAGTTCCAGGACAGTCAGGGATACACAGAGATACCCTGTCTCAGGAAGGGAAAAAAAAGGGGCACTCTTGCAACCCTACAAAGAATGGTTTGACAACAAAATAAAGACCAACTAATAAACCACTGAACACGATCCAAAACAGTTTAGACTACAAACCAAATCACAGTAATCTTGTTTGCCAAGTGACTGGGTCTAGAAGCAAATAAAAGATACACTTCTGGGTGGGTCTGTAATGGTATTTCCTGGAAGGACTGAGGGAAGCCCCTCCCCCAGATAGAAAGCTTTCCCAAGGCTGCTGCCACCATCCTTCGCTGATATAGGAACCCATCTTTTGTGACCTTCCAACACAAGACTAGTAGCTCTCCAGGAATTCTTCAGGTTTTTAACATCAGACAGGGACAGCTGGGGCATCAAGCCTCTTCAAGCCAGACTGACCCTGGTGCCCATTTTCCCTGGTATGCAGATGACCACTGATGGACTACCCTGCCAAAATGGCTTAATCCAATTGCATAAATTCTTTGTGTAATATATATATAATAATATACATTAATATATATTATATATTATATAAAAATAATATATATATTAATATATATTATATAAAAATAATATATATATATTCATTCCATTGGTTCTGATCTTCTAAAGAGCCCCAATTCAAACACCAAAAATGAATATAGAACAATGGACTCGTACTTCTATTCAGTGATGCAATATGAAGATCTATTTTTATGCACCATCCATGTATTAATCAGGGTTCTCTAGAGTACAGAACTCACAGAATGAGTTTCTCTCTATATAAAGGAGGCTTATTGAATCATTTACAGGCTGTACTCCAGCAAATCCAACATGGCTTGCTGTGAACATTAAGTCCAAATGTTCAGTAGTTGATCGGTCCATAAGGCTGAATGTTTTGCCGGGCTTTCAGTATAAGCTGGAATCCCAAAGAAGTAGGCTCCAATGCCAGTGAAGAAATGGATGTTAATAAGGCAAAGGCAGCCGGGCGGTGGTGGCGCACGCCTTTAATCCCAGCACTCGGGAGGCAGAGGCAGGCGGATCTCTGTTGAGTTCGAGACCAGCCTGGTCTACAAGAGCTAGTTCCAGGACAGGCTCCAAAACCACAGAGAAACCCTGTCTTGAAAAACCAAAAAAAAAAAAAAAAAAGGCAAGGGCAAATCAACAAAAAGCAAAGGCTTCCTTCTTCCCTGTCCTTATATAGACTTGTAGCAGAAGGCGTGGCCCAGATTAAAGGCGTGTCTTCCCATCTCAAAATCTGGATCAAAGGTCTAAGTATTCCTACCAGACTAGAAGTGGTTTCACCCACTTCGAACTAAGCAAAGCAATCGCTCACCATTTCTGGATTGCAGTTCGTTTCAGATGTAGTCAAGTTGACACCCAAGAATAGCCATCACAATCCACAGTTATTTAAAAGAAAATGTCACACACACACTACTTAGATCTCATAAAGATACTTAAGTATACAGATGAGTACTATGAGAGTATGTATCAACAGTATCTGGTATTCTTGGAACTGGAGAGAAGGCTCAGTGGTTAAGAGTACTTGCTGCTCGGGGGCTGGAGAGATGGCTCAGTGGTTAAGAGCACTGACTGCTCTTCCAGAGGTCCTGAGTTCGATTCCCAGCAACCACATGGTGGCTAACAACCATCTGTGATGAGATCTGGCGCCCTCCTCTGGCGTGCAGGCATACATGGAGGCAGAATGTTTATACATAATAAATAAATAAATCTTTAAGAAAAAAAAAAAAGTACTTGCTGCTCTTCCAGAGGACCTAAATTCAGTTCCAGGCACCCACATTGGGCAGCTCACAGACACCAACAACTCCAGCTCCAGGTGATTTGATGCCCTTTTCAGGTCTCTGTATGCACATAAACACATGGAAGACACACGTGTTAAAAATACTTACTGTAGCATGATTAATAAAAACCCAAAGACAGATATTGGGGTTCAATCTGAAGGTCAGGAAAGCAAAACAGCCAGCCACTGGCTCTTACCTTTACCTCAGTCTGAAATGGTGATCCTGCCTCCAGGAATCTCAGAATGAGACTGTGAGAGCTGTCTCCTCCCATTTTATAATCCTCTCTAGGGCTGGGATTAAAGGCGTGCACCACTATTGCCTGGTTTGTAAAGTAAACTAGTGTGGCTGCTGGGACTAAAGGTGTATGCTATTGTGGCCTGGTCTGTAAGGCTGACTAGGGCAACTGTTTTACTCTCTGATCCTCAGGCAAACTTTATTAAAATACAAATGAAATATTACAACTTATTATTTGTATTCTTGTGCTTTGAACTGTTTTTTTTTCAATGAAAAACATTTTTACATCTTTTTATTCAATTTTTTTTAGGTAAGTCTCATGTGGTCCAAGCAGGCCTCTATGTAGCCAAGAATAACCAACTTTTGATCCTTGATCCTCTTACTTCGTTTTTCTCAATTATGAAATCAGGCATGGTGGCACACACCTTTAATCCCAGAGGCAGGTGAATCTCCAAGTTTGAGGCCAGCCTAGTCTACAGAGCAAGTTCTAGGATAGCCAGGACTACACAGAGAAATCGTCTCAAAAATTTTTAAAATTATGTGTGTGTATCCACTATGCACACAGCCACACCTGGGAAAGCCAGAAGAGGGTGTCAAATCCACTGGAGATGGGTTTACTAGTATTATGCCCAAATCTGCCAAGTCCCAGCAAAAGCCAACAAGGAGAGCCTTTATTTTAATCAAGTTTGCAAGCCGGGTGGTGGTGGCGCCTTTAATCCCAACACTCGGGAGGCAGAGGCAGGCGGATCTCTGTGAGTTCGAGACCAGCCTGGTCTCCAAGAGCTAGTTCCAGGACAGGCTCCAAAACCACAGAGAAACCCTGTCTCGAAAAAAAAAAAAAAAAAAAAAAAAAGTTTGCAAACTGAGTCTCTCCACATATTCAATGTATTGGAATAAACAGAGAGTCCTGAGCTCAGTTAGAATTGGTTTTTTATAGTAGTAAAGGTGGAAGTGATGGGTTTCTGAGGTTTAGGAAACCTGATTGGCTGACACTTGGTGAGGTGATCCTATCTACAGCAGTTGGAATGCTACGCATTTCCTTTGAATGGTCTGTTCTTGGGTGGAGGTTGGGTAATCTCAGTTTATGGTTCCTCCTGCAACCAGGCATAGCCTCAGGGTAAACTACTGAGACTCAGGCCTCCATTTAAATTTATCGATGCCTAAAGATAATGGTTGGAAGTAAAGAACTTCCTTTGGGTGACCTGCCCATACTTAGCTTATGGCTGGCCCCCACAACTAGCAGGTCAGCAGTCCATCTTGGGACCCAAACTTGGGTTTTCTAGAAGGGCAGCAGTCAGTTCTTAACCACTAAGAAATCTCTCCAGCACCCCATTTATAATTTTAAGAGAGAAGATTAAAGTAACTTCACCTCCCAAACATAATCTTGTAATAGCAAAGTGAGTGTGGTCTTTTTCAAACAGCCATAATAAAATGAAACAACTTATATGCACAGCTAGTTCAGAGGACTAGAAGCCTCATGAATTTGAGACTACCCTGGGGTACATAGTGAGATGCCATCTCAAAAACCATAGGGCAGTCGTATGGTCCAGTAAGAAAGTAGCTGCTGCCAAGCCTGATGACTGCTTCTACAATCTGCATGGCATGAGAAAAGCAGCTCACAGGTTGTCCTCTGAACCATACACAGACAGTGTTATGGTTTTGGTCCCTTTAAGAGACAAGCCACACCCACCCCTCCCCCATCCTCTGAGGCAGGCTGATCTTCAGCTTCTGGCCTGAGCTCGCTCTCTTTCCCATCTGCCTCTCTCCCCACTTCTCTGCTTCCCCCTTCTGTCTCTTTCTCCTCTTCTCTCTCTCTGTCCCCCCCTTCACCCTTCCTCCTCCATAACCCCCTGAATAAACATTCAACCTCACCCTGCATGTTGTGTCTATCCATGTTTCTGTCTTCTGCCCGCCCGCCATGTATCTCCCTGCCTGGGACCAGCCATTGCTCAGGGACCAGCAGCCGTTTTTGCCTGGGGCCCACTGCTTGCTGCCACATGGCCCGCCACCACCGCTCAGGCCACCACTCTGGGACTAGCAGCCATTTCTGCCTGGGACTGGCTGCTCCCAGAGCCTGCTGCCTGCCACCACATGGCCCACCACCACCATTTGGGACCTACAGCATTTCTGCTGCCTACTGCCATGGGGATCTTGCAGCATTTTTTAAAAAAGAATATTAGACAGTAAATATAAAGACTCCTAAATAACAGCACAAACAAACCTTTGAAATATTGAACATATTAGGGGAAAATTACTTTTACAATTTGCAACTTTCAATAATGTATCTCATAGGGGAACTTTTAATTCCTTGTGCGTACGGGGGAGGGGGCGAATGTGGAAATCAGAGGACATCTTGTGGGAGACAGTTCTTTCACCATGTAGGACCAAGAGAAGAATCAGGTCATTAGGCTCAGCAGGAACAGCCTTTACCACCAAGCCATTTTGTCAGGCCATCACAGTTCTTTACCCATTATCTCATATTCAACAAGGAGAAAGCCAGTTTCTCAGCAAGAATGAGTCAGCAAAGTTCTTCAACATGGGTGACTGGGGATTAGCTCAGTCAGTAGAGCATTGGTCTAGCACATACAGTCATGGTTTAAACTAGTGCACCAACTGAAACCGAAGAACCCTAATCCAGGCACTTGGAAGATGGAGACAAAGATCAGAAGCTCAAGATCACTCTCAGCTGTACAAGAGAGCTTGAGGCCAGCCTGGGAATGTAGATCTTTTCCAGGAAAGGGGGGAAATTAAGGGTCTAGAGATTAGGCTTCATGATAGAGGCTTGCTTGCATTACAAGGTCCTGACCCATCATTATCAAATCAAACAAAAATACCCTTCACATTCATTTTGATTAGATACCTTTATTTTTAAATGTCACTTAGTGTATATGTGTTTTTATGTGTGCACAAGCTCTATGCTGCATGTGTGAAGGACAGACAACAGATTTTGGGAGTTGTTTCTCTCCTTCAGCTACAAGGGACCAAGGGATCAAACTCAGGTCCTCAGACCTGGCAGAAGCCTGTTTAACCACTCAGCCATCTCACCCATTTTTAAGCTCAAAAGCTTTTTCTTCCTTTACAGAGTTTCAAAAATAATACGAACAAATATTTGCATGTTTTAAAGTGTACTCCAATAGTATTTTGTCAAATTATTTATGCAGCCGCTTCTTTAGGTTCTCAAGGTGCTCCACACCAACATCTTGTAATTCAAGTACCAAGGCTTTATGTGAAGAAGGATCAAACAAAATAGTCATTAGGCAACACAAATCTATCAGATCTCGCTGACATTTTTGTAACCCTTTTAGGAAGTTTTGATATTTCAGAGGGTCTTTTTTTAATTGCTTCATTTCTGGTACTGAAAAGCCTATCATACTGGTAAGTATTTCATCTATAAAGTCCACATCTAGATAGGCGGTGCCATCAGAAACCTTTGCAGTTACACACCAGCAGCCACCGGAGCTTGAGAGATTCCCAGTCAAAGTGACAATAAATGCTTTGATTGTCACAGTGGTGACTTCCTTTGGCTTCCTGGCCATTAGAACAGACAAATAGATAAAGGGTGGAGAATGTAAGTCCATGTCAATAGAGAGATCAGTATTATTCTCAACTGATCTTGAAGACTGAGCCTGTAACGGGGAGCCATTTTCATTAGAAACCTCTGAACTCTTTTCTGATAGACAGGTTCCTAGTTTTCTGTTTAACATTTTATTACTGGAGCAATGTTCATCTGAACTGTCAATGTTTTGCTCTGTTGTATTACTGACTTCCAAAGTCTTACTGTCATCTGTAAAATCATGGGCTAAGAGTCTCTTATGGTCTCTCGCAGATGGGCAGCTAAAAAATTTGTCTTTGTAAACTATTTGTTCAGATAATTTTTTTTCATTGCAATTGCTGTTTTCTTGTTTATTAATCAAAGGAGTATGGTTCAGAGTATTAGGTTTATGTGAAAATATCTCTACACATTTATCTGTGTTTTTCTTCAAAGTTAATGGTTGTAATGCGTTTGTTTCCATCTGTTCTTTCTGGACAGTTTCCTCTAAAAGCAAGGCCTCTTCCAGTGAGAAGTCGTCAAACTCTCCACTAGTGAAATGCACAGACTGGTTTGGCTTCTCCTTGTGCTTTGAATAAATATTACATCCGGGCTCAAAACTAGACTGAATTATGGGAGTGGGAGTTGAGGAGCTGCCTGTGCTGAAACAGCTTCCTTCCGTGGGTGATGTATCATTGCTTGATGCAGGCTCTTCACTTTCATAGAGACTTGCTAAGAGTTCTTCATCTGAAGGTCCTGAAACAGCATCCAACCCTCCTGAAACTCTGGGCAAACTGTGATCAGAATTACTTGGTACAACTGAAACTGTAGGATCAAGTTCACCAATTAATCTTGCAAGTACTTTCTCTTGAGCATATTCTTCTGAAAGACCATCTACCTCACCCCCTAACACCTTCACATTTTCTGGTTTCAACAAGAGAACACCAAGACGGAATGAAATGCGTCCATGAACCAAAATTTTTGTACCTGGGGGAAGACCACCATGGAGAGCTGGAATAGACTGATACTCCATCCCTTGAATTTGAGTGACACCATCCGTGAGCTGTAGCATCAGCATCCGGGAAGGCCTTGCTTCCCATGGTTTTGGAGTAATCTGTGTTTCAGCTGAAACTAGATCATTGGTTGTATTCTTTCCTCTCAGCTTTTGTATCTGGGAATACGCGGGCTGACTTACATCAACCAAAGAATTGATCTGTAGAGCATAAAATCCATTCAGTTCTCCCTTTGGAATTTCTAAAATGTTATCAGGTAAGAGAGGATATTCCAAGTCTCTCAGGTCAGTAAGAAGCCATTGTTCCAACACCTGTTTGTTTATTTGTGCTTGGCTCAAATTAACATTATTATTTTCTTCTTGGATCCAATTAACACAAGCTTCTAGCCACATTAGAGGCACTTTAACATGCCACGTTGCCAAAAGCCAGGTTTCAACTCTTAATACATCACTAGTTAAACTCATTTTTTAAAATAGGAGCATACACATCCACCTGAAAACAAATAGAAAAGAGATTCAATAAACTTAAAGTTACATTTGTTTCTTTTAAACAAGAACATCTATGTCCACTTGATTCCCTAGACTTAAATACAGCACCTCTACCTCTCAAATCCACAGGCAGGCCTAATTACTTACCACTCCCTTTACACGTTTCTCTCCAGCGCTAAAAACTACTTGACTTTCTACCCAGTCAATACGCAAACCTTACAAGTACTAAGAATGAGGAAAAACAAAATGTTTATGAGCTAGCTTTGTCAAGGTAAAGGCTACATGACCTAACGCCAGTACTTTAACTTCTCTACTCAGTATGTTCATCAGTATCACCAACTGTCTTACACGGTTGTTCAAACATTGATATGCGAAAGGGTAAATGTCAGATCTTTGAAAGACAGTCATTACTATATCTTATTATCTTCTCAAAATTATAATCAGATTCATTTTTTATCACCCCCTCCTTCCCTCTTTTTCCCCCCAAGGTCTGATCATTTATTTGTTACCCTTTATAGACTTATTTTTGACTGGACTCAGACTTAGAAGTAGAAGCTTTCAGTGAGGACAGCCTTCGCCTCTTGGCAATCTGTTCTTCAATGGCAGCATGGGCCAGGAATTCTTCACGGCCTCAGGTGGCCTCACAGCCTACTCACTCACATCAGGCTGTTCCTCTCCACCCTTATGTCTCCTGATCTGCCTCTCTTTACAGTGCTCAAGCTGTTCAGCTTCTTTCTTTCCCATCTCTCCACCCCATATTTGTTTTTTGTTTTTTTTTAGTTTTTCGAGACAGGGTTTCTCTGTGGCTTTGGAGCCTGTCCTGGAACTAGCTCTCGTAGACCAGGCTGGTCTCGAACTCACAGAGATCCGCCTGCCTCTGCCTCCGAGTGCCGGGATTAAAGGCGTGAGCCACCACCGCCCGGCTCCACCCTGTATTTGTACACAGTAGTGGCTTGTGCCACAGGCAAGCCTTGTTGGGTGGGGTCTTTAGGTGTGTTCCTGCCTACTCTGCATGATGGTGGGTGGAGCCTATGTGTGCCTTCAAGTGTTTGTCCAACCCAAAGCTTCCAAAGAAAATAAATCTCTGGAAAACGTTAGACACAGCAGGGCAAAACTGTAATTCAATATAGAGTTGTCCAGTCTCATAGCTGAACCACTACAACCAATGATGAGAAGTCCCAGCAGGACACGTCCAGTCAAATGGGTCTCCATTCTGCGCAGGCACTTCTCTTCCTCCTGGGCTAGGACATGGCTCTGGGAGTCATGGTAACTTATATGGTGGTCAGTTTTCTCAAGGGAAAACTCGCAGGCCGACTAGTGCTTGTGTCTGTCGCTGACTCTTGTGATGAGCTGTGTATTTCACCGTTTCCCAAGGAACAAGCACAGCAACTGCCTTCCACACCTCATGTGCACCTCACTTGACAGCGCACATCTTTTGTGTCTCTGCCATCTATCACTTCCCACCTTGTCTCGGTGCTTCCAGCATGCAGGATGATCCTAAGTCATGGTGCCTGCCAGGAGCTAGCACTGCTCTCACGCTGTTCCTCACAGCCAGGTCTCACCTCACCAGGCTGCAAGGGCACCAGAGCTCTCATTCTAGGGAAAAATCAAGGCCCTGGCCGAAGCTTCAGCTGCCTCAGTCACTGCCGAGACCTGGAGCCTGACGCTCAGGTTGCAGTGGTCACTAAGGCCATCATGATTCTCCAAATAATCATACTCTATTAATTTAAATTTTACTTAAATAATGTTCACTAGGTTCTTTTGAAAGCTATACTTAACTGTGTACTTTTACAATTAAAATTTATATATGTATGGTTGGCTACCTACCTCTCTGGGCAGATATTGAGAAGTCTTGTTTTCCTAAATATTCTCAACTGTGTTGTCAGTAACATTTAAATCTGATTTTCTCAGAGGGGTGGTAGTGGTACATACCCTTAATCCCAGCACTTGGGAGGTAGAGATAGGTGGATCTCTGTGAGTTCAAGGCCAGCCTGGTCTACAGAGTGAGTTCCAGGACAGGCTCCAAAGCCACAAAGAAACCCTGTCCCAAAAAACCAAAACACAACAAACAAAAAATAAACCTCTCAGTATAATACAATAGCAAAGTACTAAAGACAAATCTCTCTCTCTCTCTCTCTCTCTCTCTCTCTCTCTCTCTCACACACACACACACACACACACACACACACAATATCTGTTCCTTCTAGAGATGAAGACACTAAAGAGACAGAACTTATTTAAGGTCTAACATGTCCATAAGAAAACTTACTTCACAGAACAGCATGAACTCTGATGACAGGATTTCAAGCTAGGTGCCCAGTGGAGTACTCAAAGCCTCTATTACAGAGAAAGGACCCTGGAAAGACAAGCAGCAGTAAGGATTCGAAAACGAATTAAAGACTCATTGTCCTATTTCCATGAATCTAAGAGTATGATTGTATAGTTCTGGGGACTCCCTAACAGTCAAGATAAAACGGAAACAATATAGGCTAGAAATGAACAGAGACTCTTTGTGAGTTCAAGGCCAGCCTGGTCTACAAAGTTAGTTCGAGAACATCCAGACTCCACTGAGAAACACTGTGTTGCAGGGGGAAGGGAAGGGGAGAATAGGGTGAGATAAACAGAAACAAGCTGTTGAGAGAAAGTTACTCCTTTTAGACCTGTTTCCTCATTTCATTTGTAAACCCAATGGGTCGTGAAAGTACGGTAGAAGAGAATTAATAAAGTAAATTAGTGAAGTGTGTGATGGAGCGGTTCAGAGGAAACTGTAACATACTACCATCACTTGTATGTCTGGAGGGAGCGCATCTATACCACGGTACCCATGCATAAGTTTTTTTTTTTTTTTTTTTTTTTTGGTTTTTGGTTTTTCGAGACAGGGTTTCTCTGTGGCTGTGGAGCCTGTCCTGGAACTAGCTCTTGTAGACCAGGCTGGTCTCGAACTTACAGAGATCCGCCTGCCTCTACCTCCCGAGTGCTGGGATTAAAGGCGTGCGCCACTATCACCCGGCTCCCATGCAGAAGTTTGCACAACTTGCAGGAGTTGGTTCTCTCCTACCAGGTGGGTTCTGGGGACAAAACTAGGGTTTCAAACTGGGTGGCCAGTGCCCTGATCTGCCGAGCCACCTTGAAGAAGGCAAGCATAGCAGATAGTTTAGCCCAGGACCCCACCTGCTTTTGGTAAGACACACCCCCACTCCTATAGAATTCTATTACCATAGTCACAGCAGGTAACAGCTCAGAAGGAAAGGCTAGCTAGGATGGCACAATTTCCCATTAGCTGATAGACAACAGCCGCAGAGTCTTAAGAACCCCTCAATACAGGAAGAGAAACAACTTTGGAAAAGATGTCTCTTAAACTGAACGTTAACTTGTAACACACATTCTAACTTTCTAGAACCAATATTAAAAGAACAATCAAAACCAAACATGGTGGCGCACGACTTTAATCCCCAGTACTCAGGAGGCAGAGGCAGGTGGATTTCTGTGTTCCAGAACAGCCAGGGCCATTACACAGAGAAACCCTGTTTCCAAAAACAAACAGGAAAACACACCCAATTAGAAATAAAGATAAAGGCAAGAACAAGATATAGCTAGCTCTGGGACCCTGGGTTCAATCTCTAGGACTTACTAAAGGGGGAAAGGGAAGACTAGAGGAAAAAGAAAAAAGATATGAGAACAATCATGTCAAAGTTCATGTTTTTATATTAGAGGGATTCTGAATGTTATCTAGAAAAAAATTGCATCATGTTCATGAAATAGAAAGCTGTGTAATCTTAGATTTTTAAAAATGTTGAGTATGCCTGGGCATATGCACGAGTGCAGGTGCCAAAGAGGCGAGGAGTTGAGTAAACTCCAGTCCTCTGGAAGAGCATCAGATACTCTGAACCTCCGAACCCTTTCTTTTCTTCTTTTTAGACAAGGTTCTCTGTATAAGTGCCCTAGCTATTCTGGAACTCACTTTGTAGACCAGGCTGGCCTCAAACCTGGAGATCCATCTGTCTCTGCCTTCCAAATGCTGGAATTAAGGTATGCGCCACCATACCCAGCTCTGAAGAGGTTTTTAGGGACTACTTAATGACATGAAAATGTGTTCATGTTTTCTTAGTATAGTAGCCACATACAAAATTACAGAACTTAACCCTCCCTGCTTTTACAGTAAGAAAAAAAAATATTTGCATTAACCTTTGTGCCTGATAGATTTGTATGTCCGTGCAAATCTTCATTCTAAATCCCAACTACTAGGAATGATCAGAAGAGAATAAAGCAGGAAGGTTCCATTACTTGTCACTAAGGCTTAGGCATAGCTGGCTCAATGATTAATTATCAATCAGCTTCAAATATTTTTAACAGGAAAGCAGCATCCCTAGATGGTATATGTGACTCCCAACCAATAGCTGAGATTCTAAAGCACCAACAAAAATCTACATCCACTTTAAGGGTATTATTTAAAAAATAAAAGTTGGGCCAGCAAGATAAAGGTGCCTGCCACTAAGTGTAATGACTGAGCCCATTGCTACTGTCCCACACGGCCGATCAGAGAGCCAACTCCTCCACAAGGCTGCCTTCTGGCTTCCACTTCTAGTCTCTCTCTCACAACGTAATTAAAGCATTTACTCTTTAAACCCACTTTAACTTGTTAAAGACTTCAAAGAATTTCAGAATTTTGAAAAGGTACTTCAAAAAAATCAGGGATGAAAAATTGTTTTATTGTCTGGGCAGTGGTGGCGCACGCCTTTAACCCCAGCACTCAGGAGGCAGAGGCAAGTGGATCTCTGTGAGTTCGAGGACAGCCTGGTCTACAGAGTGAGTTCAAGGACAGCCAGGACTTGTTACACAGAAAAACCCTGTCTGGGGTGGGGGTGGGGGGATGTTATATTATGGTTGACATAAAGTAAGAATAGTAAGAGCTGTCTGTGCATCCCCCAAAACCCAATAAAAGGAAACATGAAAGAAAATTCCATTTAGGAGTCTACAACCCAGCTGTTATGTGGCCTTGGATATGGTTCTTATCCTCAGTACTTTTTACATTGTGTGTGTGTAGATTCACGTGGAGATTAGAGACAGATTGAGAGTTGGCTCTCTCCTTCCACCACAGGCCTTCTGGTGACAGAATTTACATCATCAAGCAAGGCCTCAGCAGGAGCCACAAGCTCACCAATTCCTCTCATCCCCACCCCCCCCCCCCACCGCCAGGTTTTTAGTGTTTGTTTTGTTTCTTGAGACAGCCCTTGGCTGACCTCGAACTCACAAATCCACCAGTTTCTGCCTCTCAACTGCTAGGATTAAAGACAGGAACACAAAACAAAGATAACCACAATTTACTCAAAGTACTGTAATAGCATTTAACTGCCAGTACAAAGTCTGGCATTCAGTAGAGAACTCGGGATATGGTACCTATAGTATTTTAAATATTATTCCAGCTAGCTCCTGTACAGTTACAATTATATTAAATCCCAGTTAAGTAAGGGCTCTAAAACATTAGCCTATACAATTTAACCATTAACCCCTCATGTACCCGGGTGTCACTAAATGAAGAGGACTGTCACAGTGCCCAAATCCAGGGCCATGCCACAGAGCTGTACATCCAGTCCTGAGCAGGGGTTTTAATAATGAACTGAAAACGTCCAACTTCAAAGAGAAAATGGAAGATGGAGGCGAGGCAAACTTTCAGTTACACAAAGAGGAAACCTAAAAAGACAAAACCAAATAAGTATAGCTGAGTTTGGAGAAAGTAACTTTCCACTAGCGTCTACTCAAGATAGTTCCAGTAATTTCCTTTGGATTCACACTCATCACTGGTTACAGGTTAGAAAAAAAAAAGGCGCAATAGAAATACTAATTTTAGCTGGGGGTTGTGAGTATGCCTTTAATTCCAGCCCTTGGGAGGCAGAGGCAGGAGGATCTTTACGAGTCACAGAGTGAGACCCTGTCTCAAAAAAAAAAAACAATTAAAAATTGTGGGTCAGGTGTGGCGGCACACACCTTTGATCTCTTCATCTGAGAGGCAGGAGTATATTATATCTGTGAGTTCGAAGCCAGGCTCGTCTACGTAATAAATTCCGTCGCAGACAGAGCTACATAGGCTATCTCAAAACCTTTCTTACGTCCACCCGCACTTCAAGCCTCACCAAATCCTCAATTCCCAGTTTTCCTCTGCCAAGTAAGTAAAAGATAACGCAACGACCATAAATAGCGATCCTTAGAAGGATGCAGGCATAGATATCCTGAGATCATTCAAGGGTCAGGACACGGGTGGACCAGCAAGGAAGCCTCACTGATTAGCTTCCAGAGACCAACATCTTGCCGTCCCAGCAAGAGTCTGGAGCAGTGGGTGAGAATCGAGGGAACTACCGAAGCCGGCTCTTCCCCAGGTCGGGCGGCCACACCGCCCGCGAGCTTCCTGCGGGGGAAGGAGTGCTGCCCCGACGCGCGGGGGCCTACGTCGTGTTCTGCGCTCTACATTTTACGGGGCCAAGGCGAAAGTGACTTGGGTCAGTTACAGCGACCTGAAGGCCTCGCCAGGCCGGCGCCCCTCCCGGGCCGCGGCGTCCGCCCGCCCTCCCGCCCGGACCGGGCCGTTAGCACAGCGGGTTTCCCGGGCCCGGCGGAGGGGCGCGCAGAACCGCGGCACTGGGAGCTAGCGAGCCGCGACGGGGAGCTGTGGAACCCCGGCCGATCACCGACCTGGCCATCCCGCCTCGTGTCGCCACAACCGTGGGCTCCCCGGCCCGGCGAGGCACCGCCGCGCGCTCCTTCTCCCGTTCGCGGGCTCTTTCCCCTCCCGCTTCCACTTCCTACCGCCCACCTCGCGGCGCGCGGCCGTCCCTCCTCCAGACCCGCAGCCACCCCCTCGGGGCTCGCAAACGCCCAGGCGCCGCCCCCTCCGCGGCACACGTGAGCGCCCGTGGCAAGTCTCGCGAGAGCGCCGTCCCTCCCCCCCCTCCCCCTCGCGACAGAGTGCGCGAACGAGAGAGGAGGAGGGCGCTCCGGGCGACAGCGCTGCAGACGCCATTATCCTCTGTGCCTCCGCTGCACGGACGTCGCCGTCGTGCTCGCCTCCCGCTCGCCTGCGGCCCCTCACGTAGGTGTCGGAGGGGACCGGGCCGTGGGGAAGCGGCGGGTCTGGGGAACGGGCGGGCGCCGCGGGACGGCGGGTTGCTCCGGAGGGCGTCCCAGCCCGGGTGGGTTGTCCCAGGCCCCGCGGCCTGCCAGCCCGAAGGGAGTCGCCGGCGGGAGGCGGGGTTCTGGGCGCCGTCATTGACGCGGCCGGGGGCCAATCTCCGCGCGCTCGCGCCACCGCAGACGCCCGGGCAGCCAATGGGGCGCGGCGCCGAGGCGGGAGGGGGTGGGTCCTCGGCCTCTGTCTGGAGCAGGGACCGACCGTAGGAGGCGGTGCGGTGCGGCGGCCGGGAGGCAACGGCGGACTCGGCGCGGTGAGCTCCGGGGGCCGGGCGAGCGGCGCGCGCGGCGGAGAGCGGGGCCGGAGCTGTGGCGCTGCTGTCGGGAAGGGCTCGGGCCGGCGCTTGGTCCCCCGCCCGCCGGGGAACGTTGCCCGGGCTCCCCTCCCCCACGGCCGCCATTTCCCCGAGCGTGCCTCTGCAGTTGGCGTGCGCGCCGCTGCTGCCGCCGCCGGAGACTCTGGGGAGCTCGTGAGCGGAGGCCCGGGGGTCGGAGCCGAGGGGCGCCCGGGGTGGGAGCGGCGCGGGGATGCGGGAGTCTCTCCTCAGCCGGGACCCCGATGGAACGGGAGCCGCCGCTTTGTCTCGAGCGGGCGGGCGGTGGGGGGAGGTGCGGGGGCTGAGCTCGCGGGCCCGCGTGCTGGGTGGGTGGGGGAGGGGGTCTCGCTCGCGCGGCGCCGCCTAGTCGCACGTAGTCGCCATTACGCGGGCCGCCATTTCCTGTCGGATCCGGGTGAGGAGAGAGGGAGGGAGGCGGGCGCTGCTCCGCTAGGCCACCGGCCGAGCCCGGGAGGGGAGGGCCGGAGCGGACCGTGAGCAGGGGGACGGCGCGAGCTTCCGCGCGGCCGATCCCGCTCGGCTTTCGCGGACGTGGGCTCGACTCTTATCGGTCGACCCTGCTGTCGTCCGCGCCTGCATCCATTTGCGGTCGTGGCTGCAGAGCGAGCCGAGCGGCGGGTCCTCGAGCCGCCCTTAGCGACGCTAGCAGCCGGCGCTCGGGGGTGGAGGAGGCGTAAGTGGGTTTCGGCCTCAGCTTTGTTGTGCTGGCTGTTCGCGTGGTACGGCCACGAGAGGACCGGACCAATTGTGTCGCTTTGGCTGTAGTCTTTAAGAGCTGTATTAGAGGTGAAATTGTTGGGTGCCTTTTTAAAGCACCGTTTACAATCGTAGTGAGTGGTGGTGGTTGAAGGTTCCGCTGGCTTTGCTGGAGAATGGCGCTGGTTTGAGTCTGTCTTGTCAGGGCTTTAGATTGTTCCCTGTGGACGTTGAAAAGCAGCTTGTATTTGCCGTTATATTTGTAAACTTGGCAAATGTCATTGAAGTGGTGTTGACATTCGCAAACAGCCACAATAATTTCAGTTACTTACTGGTCTTACAATAACACTAATTTTGTGCTACGGTGCAGTCTTTCCCAGAATTAGTTTTGTGAACAAAATCTTAGGGCAGTTGACTTTCCAGTTGTAATGATATGAAGTAAGTTGTTGAGGACGCGATTACTGAATTCCTTGGGGGAAATTTTTCATTTCATGGTAGTGAGTTGAGCTGTTGTGTTTCATTGAGACAATCCAAAAGCAATCCACCACACTTGTTCCTCGCCTGAATTTTTTAGAGTAGGAAGGAACAGCCGGCTTCCTCAAATCAGACTTGCGACCCAATATTAGTATTGAATAATAAAAGGAAAAGTGCAGTTGATTTGTGTTGGTTTTTATAGGCTGCTGCGGCTCTGCGGTGTCAGTTCAGCGTTGCAAAGCTGTGTGTGTGTTCTGGAAGCACGGTCCCTTTTAAAGATTTTAAGCAAAATAGTGTTTGCTTTTTCCAATAAGCCAAATGTACTAGCTTCTTTATTTTTCTACAGGTTGGTGTATCCATTTAATTCAAGAAAATGGAGACCGAGCAGCCAGAAGAAACTTTCCCCAACACTGAAACCAATGGTGAATTTGGTGAGAAGATATTTTAATTATAAGCAGTTTATGAATATATTGTTAGTTTCATTGTGACAGTAGCTTTCTGAGCGTGCTGTGGTTACCTCTTACTATAAAATTCTGTAGTTTTGAGATTCTGTTAAATCTTGGTTTTAATGAACAAGAAGTAACCCTGTCTTGCACAGGTAACAGCCAGTACAAATTGTTTTCATCCAAATTTTTAATCCTTTGAAGTATTATGATCTTTGTTGCAAAGGGGAAAGACCAGGAAAACAGCAGGGATTTTATAAAGTGTATTTTAAAATACATTTACTTGAGGATATTTCTAATTCAAAATATGAACTTAATTTGTAGGTAAACGCCCTGCAGAAGATATGGAAGAGGAGCAAGCCTTTAAAAGATCTAGAAATACTGATGAGATGGTTGAACTGCGCATTTTGCTTCAGAGCAAGGTACAAATACAACTTTTTGAATTTTGGATATTTAAATTTTGTCCTTAAAACTACAGTATTTTATTCTAAGCCCTAATTTGAATCCCAGGAACACTTTTAGAACTTTCCACATTGAATGAAAGTTTGAAAGATTTCATTGGTGAGGCTGGCCTTAGCGCTTTATCCATCTGTCCTCTGCCCTTGATTGCTGGCAGAACAGATGGACACTAACCATGAGTTAGTTGGTTTGGCTCTTTATAAGCAGACTTGTGAATTCTTGGTAGTGCTCAAGTTCTGAAGGTGTGAAAGCCTTATTACAGGGTTGCCACAGATGTCTTTGAAGTATGAGCGGGACTCTGGGCATTGAAAGTTTTATTTCCCCTGGGAACTAGTTTGATTTTGGTTACCTTATAACTTTGCTCAAGTTACAGTATAAAAGTTTGCTGAATAGATTTTGGCCTGGTTTTCACAAGATAGCACTGGTAAAGATATTCTGCACTTTCTAGGAACTTTACACATGTTTGGTGTTATAAATATTCCAGTGATGTATTGTAAAATATCTCATACTCAGTAAATAGAATCTTGGTTTCCCTCACTCTTAAGTAGATTCTCTGTCGTGTGCAGACTTCGTTGTTAAAGTTTAAAAATACAGGTAGGAATACCAATTTTATGGAAATGCACAGTAATTTTTTTGTCTTTCAGAATGCTGGTGCGGTGATTGGGAAAGGAGGCAAGAACATTAAGGCTCTGCGTACAGACGTAAGTATTAAACTACTAAACAAACAAATTCGTTGTCTGTTTCTAGAATTTTAAAGGATCACATCTTAGAAGTCACTGTAGCTACAACCATTTGTAATAATTAATGGTCGTATAGAGGATTCCTATTCTTTTTTTAAAAGCTCTGATGGTGGAACATATATAATTAAATCTTTTCATTTTATGGGAAGGCCCTTCAAATTAGTTCTCTTTCAAATAAGACAAAACATCTTAATTAGAAATAGAGACAATGTGTGAAAACCCTTAATTGCATCATTCCTCTTGTGTGTGTGTGCGATAGAGAGAGGGAATCTGTATTACTCAACGCCATCATGGATGGCTGATTAAAACAATTTTTATTTTCTTTTAAAAAAAGACTATCTGTTCCACAGCTTGCAACATAGAGCTAATGTTAACTGATTTTTAAACATGAATAAATAATAATCTTGCCAGTCGAGCTATCTGCCTATAATTTGAGTCTTCATAATTTATAGTGGGTTGACTCTTGTGATTAGACACATTAAATGTTGGCAGCACCGGAAGTGTGTGTGTATTTCTAGACCTTGATTATATCAAAATTTCCTTACTTAGTAAAATAGAGGCGAATAGCTGTGTGGAGTACCTAACAGTAGTATTTCATTTCTCTCGGTAACAGATCTTCATGTTTCTCTTTATTGCTATAAACTTTAAATTTTGTTTTAATTTTTATAAGCCTGCTTTTGAGATACAGGATTGTGTTTGACACCTCATGAAACCAAAACAGTCTTACTAGTTGGGGGTTTGGTGTGGGAATTTTTGTTTTGTCTTTGAACCTCTTTCTCCTCTTAATCCAGATGTTCTGTATAATTATCTGGGTTATTTCCCCCATTTTCCTCAAGAATTTCAGTAAACTTTTGAGTCATGACAGGTTTTGTGTCTACCCTCACGAGCCAGCCTGCTACTGAAACATTTTTTAAAAAAACAAAAACAAAACTAGAACCATCAATTTAAGGTCCTTAAATGTTAAGCCACAGTCAGGTATAGAGAAGTCCATTATTGTGTTAGTCTTCAGAACAACTTAAGCTTGTTTCATTAATTGAGAGTATGAGTATAGTTTGTATTAAATTAAAATTTATTGCTTTTCCCCCTTTTCCCTCTCCTTGTTTTTTTGGCCATATATCTCCGTTGCCCATGTACTGGATCGACTTACCCCTGCGTTGCCCACCATGACGTTGGCCCATCCGCCCCTGAACGCCCATGTGAAAACCCTGGTTGGCTATGCCCAAAAATGTGCTCGTTGCCAAACGGGTACAATACTTGACAACTTCTGATTGAATGCCCATGCCCAATGCCAACATCCACGAACGCCAATGACCAATGCAGTACAATGCCAGTGTTTCAGTCCCAGACAGCAGTGGCCCCGAGCGGTATGTCCCAACAGTTTATGCCTCACTGCCTGATTAGAAAGAGAGAAATGTATTTTATTACCTGCCTTTTATATAATTAAATAGTATCCCCTTTAGACGGTGTATTGTTTTTCAAGTTTCTGTCTTATTTTCCCCATTAAGTCCTTTTGTCACTGAACTTTTACCGTGAGTTGCCCACCCAAACGATCCACTAATTTTATTTCGATGGAAGGAGCACAGCTTCAAGTGTTGCATATTTGCTGCATTGTAAATCAAACTGTTACCCAAATAGTCTCTCGCTCTGTCTTTGTGGCCCACCTTGCTTCCCAACATTGTCTGTTCATAATGTTTTCTGATGAAACGCTAACTGGTTCACTTTCCTTCACTTCTCATTTGTATTGTCTGTTTTGTCTTGGCATTTGTATTTGTTTTCTTGCAGAGCCCATTAGTAGTCTAATTTCTAACTGGTATCCATAACCTTACTCCAGATACAATGTTCACCACTTGCATATTCCCCCACTTTACCCAAGAGAAGGTGTGCCAGTATTACCAATGTAACAGCGAGGGTGTCCTTAACTTGGTGGCGGGGAACATGAGAATTCAACTCTGCTTCAATTCTGGTCGATTATTGCCACTTAATCTGAGCCCTTCCAGCAGCCCATTCTCTCTGTCTTTCTCTCTCGAAGTCTTCTAATAATGTTATGTCTGTATTGGGCATAAAATAAAATGCATGTACAAAATTCATAAATAGGTTACTTTAAATGGGGACTATTAAGTAAATGTGATGTTACTTCTCTAAAAGATGACAAAACTGCTGATGACAAAACTCATTTTTCTTTTCCACCTTTTTGTATTATGTGGTATTTGATATTTGGCAGCATACTGAGTATCAGTGCTGATATTGAAACGATTGGAGAAATTCTGAAGAAAATCATCCCTACCTTGGAAGAGGTAGGTTTCTTTTGTTATAATAAAAAGATGTTGGGGAAAGTTGAGGGTTGGTGTTTAAGTTTTATTGGAGTGTACTGAGGGATGGGAGAGAAACTGAACAGTTCTGTAGCAGCAAAATCATTCATAGTATATAACGTTCTCTATTTGTCTTTAAAATTCAGGCTGGCCACTCCTGGAATAGTAAATATCTGTGGTCATGTATTATGACTTAAAGAAAGGCCTTGATTTTAGGGTCGGCTTTCTTAAACTGACAATGTTGAAAAATAAAGGGCAGATTTGTTTTGTTGTTGTTGTTTTTTATTTTTTTTTTAATTCGGGAGAAAGGGTTTGTGTACAGTTCAGTTGCGGGGTCATAGTCCCATCTAAGGAAGTTTTAGCTATAGAAACTTGTCGTGGCTCTTCTGTAGATAGGAAGCAATGAACCCATGGCTATGGCTCATTTTCTATATTAATATTGGCATTAAGGGGTCTGAACATTTATTTACTGGGTATACATGGAGGAAAGATTTTACTGTTAAATAAGTTGTTTTCTGGATTAGTAATATATTTTAATATATGTTGTAGTAGCTTTACCAATATATGCGACAATAGCCTGATCACGCTAGACACTTAACCTATTATTCTTATTTTTCTACTTTCAGGGCCTGCAGTTGCCATCACCCACTGCAACCAGCCAGCTCCCGCTCGAATCTGATGCTGTGGAATGCTTAAATGTATGTCATAGTGCCATTGAACCCCACTGAAGTATGGAGCCTGGCCCATAGGATTGATTTATTTTTAACATAGTGTGCTTTTCCCATCTCTATAGAAAAAGGCTTAAAAATATGATATATGAATGGTCTTACAACTCACTGTTGACCCTGCTCCATGCTGCAGTGGGAATTAACTACATTTGCAAAGTGCTTTGCAGTCATTTTTATTATGGTGTTATTTGAATGTTAATAATTTTGTGGTAACAGCGACATGCTAAATGGCTGCAGTGTGGGTATGGTGTTGCAGGACCTGAAAATAAAATAGTTTTTTAAGGTGGTGCAGATTGTCCTTTTTGGGCCTGGCTATTGAGGATAATAAGCACATAACTGGTAAAGTTATTGAGATACAAATTCAGGTTGCTTACTGCAGCAGTGCATTATGTTGTGCTTAAACATAAGCTGATAGTGTGTCGGGAAGAGAGTTATAAGAAAGTAAAATTGTGTATTTCCCCCTCCACAGTACCAACACTATAAAGGAAGTGACTTTGACTGCGAGTTGAGACTGTTGATTCATCAAAGTCTGGCAGGAGGAATTATTGGTGTCAAAGGTGCTAAAATTAAAGAACTTCGAGAAGTAAGGCATTATTTTGCTCTGTTTTGTTCCTTGCTGGATTTCATAATTTTCTGTGCAGAGTTGGTTCTTTGTGCTATTCCCAATGATAGATAACCCCATCGCTATTTACTTAGGTCTTAAAGTAACAAAACTAAGTTGTTTTGTTCAACTTGTATCATTTCTAGGTCTTGTATGTTTGACCACATTTTTTATGGGAATCATTGGGTTCATATGTCTGAAGTAGGGAGCCTGGATGTTGTTTAAAGTGTTAACTTCCTCTTATGAGTTTTCTTTCTGTGAATGTGTTACAGAACACTCAGACAACAATCAAGCTTTTCCAGGAATGCTGCCCTCACTCTACTGACAGAGTTGTTCTTATTGGAGGAAAGCCTGATAGGGTTGTAGAGTGCATCAAGATCATCCTTGACCTTATATCTGAGGTATTGTTGGGAGATTCTGTTTGCATTCAGTTTATCACACTAACAGAAATATGGCAGTATTTAATTTTGGCATTTCCGTGGGAGTTTATGTTGCTAGCTTTAATACAGAGCCTTTGGTCGTTTATGCAAAGGTCCTTACATATAGTTCTGTATTGCCTGCTTCTTTCAGACATATCTGGGGTAATGGTCTTAGTAATTTTGAAATCCTTTCTGTCATTGCCTCTTTCTATCTCTGCCTCTATTACCTTTTGAGGCTGGTTAATTAATAATTACTAATAATTAATAATTGGAATGGGTTGATAAGACCAAGGCTCTTCAGTCTTTAAAGTGTTTTGTTTCTGTTTTTAGTCTCCCATCAAAGGACGTGCACAGCCTTATGATCCCAACTTTTATGATGAAACCTATGATTATGGTGGTTTTACAATGATGTTTGATGACCGCCGTGGACGTCCTGTGGGATTTCCCATGCGGGGAAGAGGTGGTTTTGACAGAATGCCTCCTGGTCGGGGTGGGCGTCCCATACCTCCCTCTAGAAGAGATTATGATGATATGAGCCCTCGTCGAGGACCTCCACCACCACCTCCTGGTCGTGGTGGCCGGGGTGGCAGCAGAGCTCGGAATCTTCCTCTTCCTCCACCACCACCTCCCAGAGGGGGGTAAGTTTTAGCCAAACAGCAACATAAAAAGAGGCTGCGGTATAATGGGGTTGTCTTGGTGCGAGGCTAAAATTATTACAACACATGTTATGCTTACAGAGATCTAATGGCTTACGACAGAAGAGGAAGGCCTGGAGACCGCTATGATGGCATGGTAAGGATTTTGATTTATAAGGGGGTATGTATGTGTTGTAAGAGACCTTTTAATCAAATATTCTGTACAAGATTGTACAGCCATCTAAATAGTTTGATATTTTTGTGTGTAATACAGGTTGGGTTCAGTGCTGATGAAACTTGGGACTCTGCAATTGACACATGGAGTCCATCAGAATGGCAGATGGCTTATGAACCACAGGTTGAGTATTAATAACGTTAATGTAATTATCAGCAATATAATTTGCCTATTAGAAGTGGTTCGTGTCCCTGCTCCCTGATAATTTCTACCTTCTTAGAAATCTGTGCATCTAAATCTTTAGTTTGCTTACTGGAATAGTGTGGGTGTGGGTTGATATGGGGGGAGTTATTGTTTTTTTTCCTAAGCTCTGGGTTTTGTTGGCTTTTTGGGCTTTGTTTTGTTTTAGGGATATTGAAATAAGTAATTTTATTTTTCTTTGTTTTTAGGGTGGTTCTGGATATGGTAAGTTTCTTCTTTTTGAAATCAGACATTGTTTTATACTTATTTTTCTAAGAACTTACTGCTCATTATTTAAATCAGATTATTCCTATGCAGGGGGTCGTGGCTCATATGGTGATCTTGGCGGACCTATTATTACCACACAAGTAACTATTCCCAAAGATGTAAGTATTTTTAATTCAGGGAACTTTCATTATTTTTTTTTTGTTATGATTGCTGCTTCTGTAAATTTAGCAAAGACTTTCAATTTAAGATTGAGATAATGTTTAGGATTTGTGGGAGTATGTTAAATCTAACAGCAGATAGTGCCATGAATATAGGTGGTTTTGGATTTCTTATTAGTTTGTTAAGGAAATGTTAAATTATAACAATCTAAAATATAGTTTAGAAATTTAAGACTGACATTCTATAAAGTTGCTCCTCTTGATCATCGATAAGGGATTAAGTTTTCCTTAAAGTTGTCATTAAGCTTATATTTAAATATCTTTTCAGTTGGCTGGATCTATTATTGGCAAAGGTGGTCAGCGGATTAAACAAATCCGTCATGAGTCAGGAGCATCGATCAAAATTGATGAGCCTTTGGAAGGATCTGAAGATCGGATTATTACCATCACAGGAACACAGGACCAGATACAGAATGCACAGTATTTGCTTCAGAACAGGTCAGTCTGAGCTCCGTTTGTGTTAGCATATGCACACTAAAACCTTTTAAAGAGCTCTTCTTCCCAATTGATTTTTCTTTTAGAAACCATGGTGTTTCCGTCACTTGGGGAATCTAACTTCTTAAACATCTTAATTAATAGCTCTGCCTTGATTTTCTTCTGTTTTCTTACTAAAAATGAAGACATTCAATACTAATCTTGCTGGAAGAAGCCCTAACCAAGCAAACTTCTCATTTCTCTGGTGAAAACTGCTGCCAAAACCACCACTTGTAATAAATTATACAGAGCCTGTAGAAAATGTAGAAGAGTCATTGGATGTTGGCCTAGTTCTGTGTGGAAGACTAGTGATTTTGTTGTTCTTAGCTAACTAAAACGACAACAAATCACAGTCTGCCATATGGCACAGGCCACCTCTGCAGGACATGATGGTGCTGGAAATCGCAGCATTTCACACCTGCCTCGCATGCCTTGTCCTTTCTACCAAGGATTAACAGCTTCTAGTCTCATCTTCTTACTCTGCACTACTTGCACTACTGTCTAACATTTCTTGAGTTAACATTGCTTTAACTTAGAGTTGCTAGTGCTCTTTAAAGTTCTTCTAAATGTAATGGACATGTTTATCATTTTAATTTAGCATTGAAATTGTCTTAATGTTGATTAAGATGTTTCGAACAAAAATTCTAATTCGTACTTTTTTTTCTTTTCTTTTATAGTGTGAAGCAGTATGCAGATGTTGAAGGATTCTAATGCAAGATATTTTTTCTTTTTTATAGTGTGAAGCAGTATTCTGGAAAGTTTTTCTAAGACTAGTGAAGAACTGAAGGAGTCCTGCATCTTTTTTTTTATCTGCTTCTGTTTAAAAAGCCAACATTCCTCTGCTTCATAGGTGTTCTGCATTTGAGGTGTAGTGTTGACAAGATGTATAATGTTTTAGTTACTTACAGGGTTGGGGGGAGGGCATGCAAAAACAAACATTAAAAATTTGAAACCGCAGCAGAGTGAGTGAATTTAATTTTTCTTTATTGTTGGTGGTTTTAAAAAATTTCCCCCCGTGTAATTATTGTGAACACCTTGCTTTGTGGTCACTGTAACATTGGGGGGGTGGGACAGGGAGGAAAGTAATAGTCCACATGTCCCTGGCATTTGTTCAGAGCAGTGTGCAGAATGTAATGCTCTTTTGTAAGAAACGTTTTATGATTTTTAAAATAAATTTAGTGAATCTATTTTTGGTGGTCTTTTTTGTTTTTTTAAGGCAATTTTCAAATCGTGGTTGAACTTTCCAGCCCACCCCTAAACTAAACACTAAGTTTGATTTTCAGCTCCTCTGTTGGATATAAGTGCACGTCTTAGACATAGGCAAAACACATTGGCAATTTCGGTTTGGGTGATTTTCTTAATGGTTGGAAAGATGTGGCTTGATAAATTTCCATCACATATTCATGCTTATAATAAGCTTGGAATTTTGTTTGTTTTTGCAAATGTTTGCCACTACTTTTTAGCAGTTTTTTATGTTAATGGGGAGAACTAAGGTGGGAAACAATATTACAAGAGTTAACCATCCTAAGTATATGCCAGAAGCCTAATGGGCAGTGAGCTTTATTAATCAGAGTAACACTTGGTTATAGAAGTGGCTGATGCTGAGTAAATCCTGGTTATTTTTGTTAGATAATTTCTCACCTATAGACAAATTGTCAACCGCTTTAGTGTATTGTTAGTTGAACTTTGTAAAAAAATATATATATACTTGTTTTTTCCATTGTATGCACAATGAAAGAAAAAGGATGTACCATTTCTCTGTGTGTTGAATTATGTAGGAAATGTTTGTGAACGATTCAAAAAATGGAAAAAGTTCCTGTGGATGTTGTGTGTAGACTTGGCATCTGTATTGGTAGTTCAAAATCCACATCTTAAATAAACTTCCATGATGTTAGTTTTGATGTGTGCCCAATTTGAAAGGGGGTTGACTGATACATACAAAGTTTATTGAAGTGTTCCTCTTGTAAGGAAATACAGTAATCTTAAGTTACATGGGGATATTTGTGTGTGTGAAATGGGATTTTTGTGTGTGTGAAATGTTCTAGCACATGGAGACATTGTGCTCAAGGGTGGCACAGGAAAACAAGTTCTTCAAAGAAGACCTCTGTTCGGTAACTGCAGAGAGTAAAGAATAGCTGGCTCTGTCTATCAGAATAATTTGCTTTCAGCTCCAGTAAATTTGAGGTGAAGTCATAGCTTAAGTCTGAAAATGTTGGGGTAGGGTCTTTTAGCACACGTTGAGTAGTGTTTGCTTGCCAAAGGCTTTTTAGAGTGAGTTAACTAGCTTAGTTTGTGGAAGGGCATATATATGGTTTTGTTAGGAAACCATTAAATGAATCCTTTTGCAAATCAGCAAGAAGTAACCTGAGATTTGCATCCTAGGCAAGACCTTGCCTTGGCATTTAAGTGAATTTAAGGTTGGGGATAAAGCAAACCCACCCCCCACCCCCACCCCGCATGAGAAAAATCAGTACCAGATTGCTAGCCCTACTGGAGGGAAGTAGCCTTCATTTCTATGCTTTCATAACATCAGTAGAACACATGTTCTTTTAGGTTTGCTTTTTAGCATAATTTAACATAAATATATGAATACCTTGATGCCCTTGGAAAGTGACACTGATTTGAATACAGTTCTGGACAGGATAGATGTTTTACCTAGGGATTTAAGGACTAGGATGTCCGCAGGGCTAAAGGGGTGTTTAAGTTGGCATGCTTGAGGCCTTTGGTTCTATCTTAAGTACCCTGTCAGCTAGGATTGTACATAGCTGTAACCCAGGACAAAGGGGTCACAGAAGGTTTAAGCCAGCCAAAGGATACATACTACATGAAATTGTCAGGAAGCAGTTGTCAACTGCTTTAGTGTCTTGTTAGTTGAACTTTGTAAAATATATATATATATATTTTTAAAATATATATTTATAAAATATATACATATATGAGCGCAACTGGTGCATTAGTTTTCTTGAGGTTGGTATGCATGTGTCTCCCTGAAGGGATTACACATGGGGTGGGGACCCGAAGGTTTTCACCAACTCACTTTCTTCCTAGCATGATTTCCAGGCTCCTGCCTGGCTTTCTGTAGGGTTTTGGGAACCCTAACTCATGGTTGTATAGCAATCATTTTTCACCGACAACTATTTTTACCAGCCAGTCAAGAATATGCTTAAAAAAAGATTTATCCAGCCCAAGAATATGCTTTTTTGAAAGACTTACGTGCCTGCGAAAATTTGGAAATAAGATTTCCAAAAACTCAGCAATGAAATCCCAAAGTTCTACTATATTCATCCATTTGTGTGAAGAGGGGGTGTGTTTGTGTGCCGTGCATGTGTGGAGGCCCGAACAATTCAGAAGACTAGATTTCCGTAACTGGAACTGGTCAGATTTGGTACCTTTAACCTATGAGCTCAAATCAACTTTTAATGTGTTCTTTTTGTTTGCTTTAAGATGGGCTTGCTGGCAGACCTTCAACCTGTGGTCCTTAAACCTCCTGAATATAGGGATAATGATCTTGTAACACCACACTGAGCCTGGCCCAGCTTCGTGGTACTGCAGAATTCCTGGAAAGCAATATTATAATGTTTCTTATTGTATTATTAGAACCAACAAAAACACCAAGGGTACCGGTTAATTAAATCCAGGGGGCAACCAGCACTTGTCACATAAGCCTTGCGTCCTGAGTTCAATTTCCAGAACCACAAAGTTGTCCTTCGATCTCCCCTTGCAGAGGTCAGAGTGCCCACCCATGTCAAAATACACAAAAATTTCAAATTGATATTAACAAAAATGTAATTTCAATGACCCATTTAAAAAGTCGGGGGTTGGGGTGGCACATTCCTTTAATCCTATCACTTGGGAAGCAGAGGCTGTGATTTTGAGGCCAGCCTGGTCTACAGAGGGAGTTCCAGAACAACCAATAGCAACAGAAAAACCCAGTCTTGAAAAACAAAGTTTTAATGCAAATTCACACAGCACAGGAGAGGTTGGAACAAGAAGGAGTTCAAGACCAGCCATGGCTGCATGAGACTCTGTCAAGACAAGAAACAAAGCAAATTAATAAGTCATACTAGTCAGCATATTCCTAGGTGTGATGGGGAAGATTACCTATGAGAATAATCTGGATTGGGTTAATTGAGGCAGGTAAGACTCATCTAAAATGGAGGTGCCATTGTGAGTGGCTAGCTGAACCTCCTGCTGCATGGTAAAACAGTCTTCAAACTTAATTAGAATTACAATCAGCATAAACAATATCAAGCAAGAAACACGATAAATGTTTCAGTAATTATCCTAATGAGTTTATGTCTTGGATATAAATAACTTGGCCAACTCATGAGAGGAAAGTAACTACAACTATCTAGTCTCCAACCCCAAAGAAGACCCGAGAAGGGAAATAATATTACTTGAGTTGCAAATGAAACTTTGGGTGATTGCCTGGGTAGCCAGTTGTCTCTGTCATTTGATGCACATTTTGGAAGTTGCTTGATTGCACCTCCTGCTTACTCAAGTAATATTATTTCCCTTCTCGTGGACAGTGGTAAGACTGGAAGACGGTGCTGCCTAGGTGGGAAAAGTTGGCCACTTTGGGAGGAGTATGAATGCATGTATATATATATGCCTTCGAACTTGGTTCCTAACTAAAGATGACTTTGGTTATCCTACCTCCACCTCCCATTAAACTGTTTCTTTTTGTTTTACTTTTTGAGATAAGGTCTCTACATAACCCTGGCTGTCCTGGAACTCACTGTGTAGACCAGGCTGGCCTTAAAGACACAGACACCCACCTGCCTCTGCCTCCCTAGTTTTGAGAATAAAGGTTTGAGCAGGCACCACACCTGGCTTCTCAACGATTTAAGTTCTTGTCTATCATTACTGAAAATAGTAACCCCAATAGAGAAGGCCACTTACAGTTTATAGTCAATTGAAAGTCTTTATTCCAGCCAGTTGGGACCACCCAGGGAATTCAGGGACCTGGGTGTGGTCCTGAGTGTCTCTGTCGGTCCGTGGTTTTTTCGTTTGTTTTTTTGAGACGGGGTTTCTCTATAGCTTTGGGACCAGTCCTGGAACTTGCTCTGTAGACCAGGCTGGCCTCAAACTCACAGAAATCTGCTTGCCTCTGCCTCCCTAGTGCTGAAGCGTGCGCCACCACCGAGCCCAATCACCAGTTTTTTAAAGGCAGAAACCACGTCCTTTCACCTCGCTCAGCAGTTGTAGGGAAGTTTTGAAGAAGCAAGTAGTTATAACAAAATCGAAGAAAAGCAGTTGACTGGAGGGGCTTCCGCCCAATCAGGCAGTTCGCTGACGTCTGGGTCCTAGAATAGAGAGTTGGGTAATTGTCTATGGGATTGTCCATCAAGATCAGATTCTAGATAAACCTGAAATTGTCTCAACAAGAATACACGATAGAAGAACTTTTGCACTGTTTTACCCTATCACAGCCTAAAGGCCAGAATGATTGGCGTCTATGATTGGTTCATACTGTTTATTAAGTCTGATGGGCAAACAAAGGTACAAATTTCAGCCTTCGCTATTGCTTGAGGGTGGGGAACCTCGACATTGAGTGTGCCCCCCCCCCTTTATTTGCAAACCGGGGTCACCATCACTCCTGTCACATGCAGGAAATTCAGGGTCGAGCACAAGGCTAGACATGAGGTTTAACAATACTGTTCCCTCGTCTACTCCATGTTCTGACTAATCCTGAAGCTTGGGGATGGAGGCCAGGGGTGTGCAGAAGCGGCCTGGGAGCCGGCTTGCTGGCGGCCGCCGAAGTCTGTCTCCATCTCGCCACCAGGCGGCGCGGGGCAGCAATTTGAGCCCCACGACCTGCGCGATTCCCCGGAGGCCAGCCGGAAGTCTCCTGCGCGACTTCCGGACTTCGACCCGGAAGTGGGCCCGAGCGCGTGGCCGCGACCAAGGCTCCCAGCGGCGTTGGGGGGCGAGGGAGCTGACAGCATGGAGGCGCCGCTGTTGCCGCGCGAGTCCGCGAGGTTCGTGGCCGAGAACAGTCGTGACGTGCTCGTGGACCTCGAGGGCGTGCGCAGGGCGGCCGAGCTGCTGCTGCCCGCGGCCTCGGCGTGGCGTGTGGAGCAGTGGAAGGCCCTGCACGAGCTCAACCCGCGCGGGGCCGACGAGGCGGCGCTCGACTGGGTCTTCGTGGTGGACTCGCTCAACTTCTCCTTCTGGGCGGAGCAGGAGGAGCGCAAGTGTGAGGTGCGCTACGGAGGAACAGCGTACACCGGCTACTGGGCCCTGTGCGCCGCCTTGAACCGGGCGCTCGACCAAGGTGGGTGTGGCCCTTCGTCGCCTGCTGCCTCGGGCGCGCGTCCTGAGGTGTCCCTCCCTCTGCCTAGAGCAAAAGCCCGACCGCAGCGCTCCGGCCACCAGCAGAGGTGGCAAAGCCAGTTTTCTTTTAAAAAAAAGAAAAAGAAAAAAGAAAAGTTACTTTAAGTTGGGCATACTGGCTCCTGTCTGCAATCCCAGCACTCCAGGCCACGGCAGGAGCATCACTATGGTTTCTAGGCCAGCCTGAGCAACGTAGTTTTAGGCCAGTCTCATAGCGAGCAAGACCCTCTCGCAGAAAAACAAATGAAAAATAAACGCCTCCTGAAGAAGAAAAGGACAGATCATAGAACGTTTTATGCAAGGAAAATACACGTGCCACATTGAGTGGTTGAGTAAGCAGACAGCGAGGGGCGGGGTTATTTGTGCGCTTTTGATGCACTTCTGGAGCTCTCATTTGGTTACTTATTCTAGAATTATTTTTCATTTGTATGATTTTTATTTTGGGGTTTTTCCTTTTTCTGTTTGGTTTTTGTGCACCACGTGCATGCAGTGCCCATGGAGGCCACAGAGGGCGTCGATCCCCTTGGACTGCAGTTACAGAACGCCGTGAACCACTGTGTGGGTGCTGGGAATTGAACCCTAGTCTTCCGAAAGACTCACTGAGTAGCCTTGACCGGTGTAGAATTCAGACTACGCTGGCCTTAAACGCTCAGGGATCCCATTTCGAATGCTCAGGTTAGGCCAGCACCACTGCACTCCGTCTTCTTTAACACGAATTTGATTCCATATTGTTTGCAACTTCTCCATCTCTGAATTCGGTCTTTAAAGGGATACCAGTAACCAGCGCCTCCTACTATGCCACCGTGACTCTTGATCAAGTTCGGGATATATTCCGTTCAGATACCGCCGTGCCCATGCCCTTAATAGAAGAGCGGCATCGGATTCTCAATGAAACTGGGAAGATTCTGCTGGAGAAGTTCGGCGGCTCTTTTCTTAATTGTGTACAAAAAAGTGAAAAGAGTGCACAGAGGTTAATGCACTTGGTCGTTGAACATTTTCCTTCTTACAGAGACGAGGCACAGTTTGAGGTGAGTTTGTAGCCGAGGATTTTAGAATGCGCACTAACTCCGAGTTAATGCTTTTCTTGCCAGAGCTGTTTTTAAGGCTAGCCACTTAAAATTTGAAGCTTGCTCACCTTGGACTAGAAGCAGTAACAAAATTTGCGTTTCACACCTGTCACTTTTTGTTTTCCCATCAGTTTTTAACATGTTTCAATCTTAAATAGAATGGCATCACCTGAGGCTAAAGAAAGCAGGATTAGTATTTTAAAAAGTTCACAGAGGGCTGGAGAGATGGCTCAGTGGTTAAGAGCATTGCCTGCTCCTCCAAAGGTCCTGAGTTCAATTCCCAGCAACCACATGGTGGCTCACAACCATCTGTAATATGGGGTCTAGTGCCCTCCTCTGGCCTGCAGGCATACACACAGACAGAATATTGTATACATAATAAATAAGTAAATAAATAAATATTTAAAAAAATAAGTTCACAGAGCTGGATGAAAATCAGAGTGGAATGTATAACAGTTTTTCTCCAGGAAAAAAGCATTTCTTGAAAAGCTTGGTATATATTTTCTTTCTTCCACACTGTTCTTTTATAATATTTGTTCTAGGATACGAAACAGTTGAATGGAAGTACTTTTTAAATGATGACCGTTTGTTTTATGCTCCCACTACACACCTAGGTTTCATTTTTGTAAAATTCCTTTGGAATCCTTGCCGCTGAATATCTTTTGTTCTGATTTCTTTTATGTGTATGAACTGTGAGCTGTCAGCTTCCTGTGCTGTGTGTGCCACCGGCCAGGCCCCTTGCCCCCAGACTCTCCCTCTGGAGCTGTCAGCCCAGATAAACTCTTCCTTTTCTAAACTGCTTCGGGTCGAGGTGCTTTGTCACAGCCCCAGAAGAGCAATGACATCCCCTCCCCCATCCCGAGTTTCTTCCCGTTTTTAGATATGTCTGATTTGTGTATTAATGCATTCATGTTTTGGCTTCCTGTGCATGTGTGCACCACGTGTGCCATGTGTGTGTGCCTTTTGCCTATAAAGTTCAGAAGTGACAGGTTTGGGAACGGCTGTGAGCCACTGTGTGGGTGCAGGGAACCACCTCCTCCCACCCCAAAGTCCTAATGAACATTTGTTCCTTTCATAAAAGTAGGTCAACCTTAAGGTTGGGTAATAGGTTATTTCTCATTGTGAGGGAGTGTTTTGGAGTGTTTTTAGGTATCTTTTTTTGCTGCTTAAAATTTACTTTGGTTTTTATACTTGTGTGTGTGTGTGCATGTGCACACACCCAAGCCTATGTGTACACTGCATGTGTGCCGAGGCACCCATGTGGATGTCAGAGGACAACTTCTAGGAGTTGGTTTTTTACCACTGTGGCGTTCAGGAGGTTGGACTTGGTGGCAAGCCATCTTCAACAGTCCTTTCAGTGTTTTGTTTTGCTATGTTTTTGTGATATTGGGGTCAAATCAGGGCCTCCAGGATGCAGAGGAAGTCCTTTATCTCTGAGCAACACTCCCAACCCTTGTGGACTTTCTCTATGGGATTTGTCCTTAAATTAATTCCAGAGGGCGTGTGGTGGTGCACATATCCAGCCTCCACTCTTGGAAGGCAGATGAGAGGACTGAGTTCCAGGCCGGCCAGGGTGCTATCGTGTGATCTTGTCACACACAAAACTGTATTTATTTATGGTATTTGCTAATTCAGTTATTCTGAGGTGGTAGTTGTATGTTCTGAGAGCTAGTTATGGATTATTTTCAGTAGATGAGCTGCTTTAAAACACGGAGAGTACAGCCACAGGGATCAGACTAGGAATAGATTTTAATTATCAGTATTTTTTGTAATCTATTCATTAGAGGCATTTGGGGGAGGGGCTTTATGAGAGGCTTGAGGGTGGAGAGGGGCTGTAGAAATCCAGACCCAGGTGATCTGATGTCCTCACTGGGGCTGACCTTCCTGACTCCAGGCATCATGCATGCTAGACAAGCACTCACCGAGACATAGCGCTGGTCTGTTACGTAGACTCCTTAAGTTATGGCCACGACCTTATTCTGTGCTTAAATGGAATTGGCACTTTTGTTATGTAGACTCCATACTGACTTTTATTAATTGCCCTGGCTGGATCCTGTCAGTTACATCTTCATCTCTAAATTAAGTGTGTGATTAAAAATCAGCGCTGTGCTTTCTGTAGCCTAGAGGTAATTATCTTCTTCACCCTCCATTATTTATATATGGTTAGTGTGAACTGCGCTCCAGTTAGATGAGCATTCTCTTTTTTCTACTGTGCTTGGAAGTGAACTCAGAACCAGTGCTTCACCACTGGGCCACACCCCCAACCACAGATTCGCATGTTTTCAAAAACAATGCTGCCTACATATAGGAATACTAACTAGCTGAATTATAGTACACGGGCATATATTTATGAATAATATTGAGAGAGTGCTAGAGACTGGAGAGTTAGCTCAGCAGTCCAGAGCTCTCACTCTTCCAGACCAGCGTTTGGCTCCCAGCACCTATGTTGGGCAGCTCACCAACACCCGTGACTCCAACTCCAGGCTATGTGACACCTCTGGCTTCTGCAGGCACCCACACAGGTGTCATATACCATCCCCTACACATGCATATATGCAAATGATTAAGAATAAAATCTTTTTTAAAAAAGAAAAAATACTGGAATCTAGGAATATAGCTCAGTTGGTGGCTATAGCTCAGTGTGTTTATCAGTTGGTAGCTATAGCTCAGTGTGCTTATCAGTTGGTGCCTATAGCTCAGTGTGCTTATCAGTTGGTAGCTATTGCTCAGTGTATTTAGCTTCTGCACATGAAGCCCTGAGTTTGATCCTTCACACTGGAGAGCAAGGGAAGGGAGGGAGAAAAGAAAAGAAAATGAGTACTGAATGCTGAATGGTGTCAAAAGTGAATATTTTGTGTACCTTGGGGTGGTGAGGGGAACAGCCAGGCATAATAGTGCACACCCTTACCCTAGCACTTAGGAGGCAGAGGCAGGCAGATCTCTGTGAGTTTGAGGTCAGCCTGGAACTCTACAGAGCAAGTTCCAGGACAGCCAGAACTACATAGTGAGACCCTGTCTCAGAAAACAAAAAGAAGTTTTAGTGAGAGTGTTAATTAGATACTTTAAAATTTTGTTTTGCTTTGGTTTGAGATAGGGTCTTCTTACTGTGTAGCTCTTGCTGGTCTGGACGCTGTGTAGACCAGGCTGCCCTAAAACTCAGAGATTTGCCTGCCTCTTCTTCCTAAGCACTGGGATTAAACACGTGTTGCCACACCAGGCGAGAATTTTTCTAAACTACATGTTTATTATGTGCTCAGGTCACGGTTGTGTGCTGTACTGCACAGTGAGTGTGGAGGTCAGAGGACAACATTTGGAAGTCGGTTTTACCATGTGAGTCCTGGGAATTGAATTCACCTCATCAGGCTTGGCAGTGCAGACCTTAGCTTGCTGAGCCATCTTGTTGTCAGGTCCTTTTATTTTCTGTAAAACGTTTATATTTATAAATCTTTATCAACAGAATAGGATCGTTGTAGACAGTCTCTCTCTGTCTCCATCGCATGCCCTCTTTAAATAGCATACGGTAAGAATTCAGAAGCTCCAGTGATAAGTATTCTCCAATCACAGGGGAAAAGGATTGCCTTTTACAAGCGAGCCCAGATCCTTGTGGCGGACACATGGAGTGTGCTGGAAGGAAAGGGGGATGGCTGTTTTGAGGACATCTCCAGCATCACCATGTTTGCTGACTACAGACTGCCGCAGATTCTCGTTTACCTTGGAGCCCTGAAATACTCCGACAAGTTGCTGGAGAAGCTTCGCAAAGGTTTGCAGCTTTCTGTCCTTGTTTGCTGCTCTGTGGTTTGTTGCTGAGTCTGTTTGGTTTTTGTTTACAAACAACTCTCCTTTGCTTACAAAACAGCACTGGCTTGAGATCTATGTGCTGGGCGGGGTGGTGGCTTCCTGTACTGAGGAGACAGAAGCAAAGGGTGGGGAGTCCCAGAGCAGCTTGGGCTACAAGGGGAGGGGGAGAGAGAGCCTCTGTTGAGTGGGGCAGGGTAGCACACACACCTTTAATCCCAGCACTCAGGAGGCAGAAGCAGGCAGATCTCTGTGAAGTGGAGACCAGCCTAGTCCACAGAGTGAGTTAGTTCTTGGACAGCTAGGGATACACTGAGAAACCGTGTCTCAAAAACAAAACAAACAAACAAACAAAAAAACCCAAAAAAACACGACTAACAGAAAGGAAAGAGAGGAATAAAACATGCAAGGGTAATTGAAATGAAAACAAAATGGCTTTTCTTGTTTACACTGTGGAATGTAGACATTATTGAAAATTGTGTTTACTTGGTCATTATCATTTCAGACCTTGATAACTGAAATTTAAACTTGTTACATAGAGATGTGTGAAATAGGTACAGTGATTAATGTGTAGTGATTGAGCTGAGTAAATTCCATTGTGATGGAGGTGGCATCAGAGAGAGGAGGATTTACAGAGAGCTTTCTTTCCCAGGCTTACCTATTGCCATGCTTGGGCACAGTTACAGAAGAGTAAGGCTGGGCATCTTACTCGTTGGAATAGGCGGGGTACATTGAAAAGTTCACGTGAGCGTGACTTCTTTTTATAAGAAAATGCCACTTTTGCTGGGCGGTGGTGGCGCAGCCTTTAATCCCAGCACTCGGGAGGCAGAGGCAGATGGATCTCTGTGAGTTCGAGGCCAGCCTGGTCTACAAGAGCTAGTTCCAGGACAGGCACCAAAAACTACAGAGAAACCCTGTCTCGAAAATCAAAAACAAACAAACAAAAAAACAAAACAAGAAAATGCCACTTTCATGCCAATTTACCTCTCAGGTAGAGGAGTTTCTGTTACTTTATTTTTAAAACCAAGTTTTTATAATTGAATCATTTTCTCATGTGAAATAAATGTAAACAGAATTATTATCCATCTAAAGTTCACCAGGCTTTGTGCTGCCTGGAGCAGTCCTTTCTGTCTTTGTGCCTTCACTGAAAAGTAACAAGCTGTTAAATTGTAATGCTCATAGCCGATATAAGTGCTTGATTATTAGATACCTTAAGTTTTATGACAAGAGAAGCATGTGTGTAGGTGTGTGGGCATTCACCTAACTTCAGCTGACCTGTTTTGAGCCAAGGTCTCATGCGTAACCCAGGTGGCCTCAGATTCTCAGCCTTCTGCCACAGCTTCCCAGGTATCCAGGACAGCAGACATGCACCACCATGTCTAGCCCATTCCTGTTTTCAAATGAAGTCATGTGCACAGGTAGCAAAAGGTAGCGCTCCAATGTCATCTTTCCAGGGAACAGAGTTTTTAACCCATTACTGGATGTCTTGTGTAACACAGGAAGCATTTACTGTCTTGCAGTTTCTGTGGTCTGGGAGTCTGGGTTCTGCATAGCTGGGCTCCTCTGGGCAAGGCTGCAGTCGGTGAGAGCAGCCATCTGATCTAGAGCTCTGCGGAGGTGGTGGCCTCTGCCTTGGGGTTACACTCGTCGTTGACTAGGCAGTTTAACCAAATGAGAGTTAAGTTTGATTAACAGAAAAGAAAGGCTTACATTTTGTGCCAGCTTATGAGGCAAAGGAGGTGGAAGAAACCCCATTAGTCTGCATTCTTCCACTGGCCAAGCAACGAGGATGTTGGAGAGAGAGCAGCGTTACTTGACGTTAGAGGTTGGATGCAGCCTGCCAGGCTTCCCATCCCTCAGCTGGCCTCTGGGTACCCTGAATGGTCCTGCCTAGAGCCCAGGACCTGAACAGCACCCAGTGCCATATCTTCATTTAACAAGTTTACTTGAGGAACTAGTGTGTGCAGAGTGTAATAGTTGGTCCTGGAAGGACTGAGACCAGCAAGGCAGACACCCTCTGTCACTGTGAATTTAACTTGTAATCTTGCATTAATGCCGAGGTTTATAAAATGATTTTTTTCTTCCTCTCTTTTAATTATTGCAGGAGAAATGCTCTCAAATGGAGACAAACAAGAGGTGGAAATTAGAGGTTGCTCGATTTGGTGTGTCGAGCTCATCCGGGACTCTCTCCTGGAGCTTCTTGAAGAAAGGGGTGAAAAGCCTCAGGGTGAGATCAACTCCATTCTTCTGGATTATCACTTGTGGGACTATGCCCGCGACCACAGGGACCACATGAGAGCAGTCCCGTTTCACCGTACCCGCTGCATTTATTACTGACCCGCGTGTGGACGGATCCAGGGGAAAGACTTGCACTTTTAGATCTTGCGGTCATTTGCACAATTTTGATTTGATAGAAAGACAAAAATTATAGGAATAGGTAATTGACTATCCAGTCTTTGTTTCTGTTTTTTTTTCTTGGCATATCATTGTGTATCCCCATAATCATACTGCATAATCTATAATGATAATATTCATGTCTTTAGTTGGTAGCTTTTCTCAACTTGTAGTCATTTTCTTCCTCTTCCCCTTTTTTGTGTTTTATGGCCCTGGGGATCAAGCCTATGTCTTGTGTATGCCAGGGAAGTGCTCTACCACTGAATCACGTGCCCATCTTAGTTATTGACTATGTGTTATAGTAATTTAATATTAGATAGAGATAGTCTTTGGTATATGACTATTGCTTTTAATTTTTTTTTTAAATGTATGCAGCGAGTGTTCTGCCTGCAGGCCAGAAGAGGGCACCAGATCTCATTATAGATGGTTGTGAGCCACCATGTGATTGGTGGGAATTGAACTCAGAACCTCTGGAAGAGCAGCCAGCCTTCTTAACCACTGAGCCATCTCTCCGGCCCCTAAACTATTGCTTTTTAAAAAATAACTTAGAATTTATATACATATATTCCCAGTACTCAGAAGGTGAAAGCTGAGTTTTAGGCCATCCTGGATCATCTTAAAAATCAAAAACAAGTGCTAAAGAAACATTTGCTTCTCTTGCAGAGGACATGTTCGGTTCCCAGCACCCATCCTGGGCACTAACAAGTACCAATAACTCTAGCCGAGCTCTCCTCACCACTATATTCTTACAGTAACCATGCAAACCAGGGAGAGCTGCTGCGTCAGGCACCTCACTGCCATCTGCTGGACACTTGTGGCAGCGACTGGGTGTGCAAAGGTCTGACCTGAGCAGGACACAGCTTCCACTAAGTAGCTGGTGCCTGTCCCTCCTTGTGTGATCCTATGGGATCAGAGCCTGTGGATCTGACGGGCCAGGCGATCCTGTGCCCACCCAGAGGCAAGTGTGGTAGTTTCAGTGAGTCACTGTCACCCTGTCTCCTCGCTTGTGAATCTTGGTAATGGGGATTGCAACTCTTCAGGAAGGACCCAGGGAAGTCTCTTCTTTGAGAGAGGGTCTGTCTGTCAAAGCATGGCAGCTGAGACAGTAGTAACCTTTGTGTTTATTCTATTCAATGTTGGGAATGGAACCCAGGGCCTCTGGCATTCTGCAGGCAAGCTCGCTACCACAGGGCCACACCCTCCCCTATTGTAGCCAAGTTGAGGACCCAGAGCTCTGTTGTACCTGTGGTACCTGCTCTCTCTGCGAGCTTCATGCTTGAGATTAAAAACCACATTACAGTTTCATTGTTTTTTTTCATTTTGTTATTTACTATGTGTGTGTACATGCATGTGCTTGCCATGGCACATGTGTGGAATTGAGAACAACTTGCAAATGTTGAGTGTCTCCTAACCACCATGTGTGTCCCGGTGATCCAGCTCTTGTCATCAGGTAGCAGGTCCCTTTACCCGCTGAGCCATCTGGCCGACCCTCAGTTTGCTGTAACTTATACTTAAAAAGCAGCCTGATAGTTTTCAACTTAATCTTTGTACTCCTGCCACGTTCTGTGCCTCTTCTTCCAAGCCCCTCTCTCTGAGACAGGATCTCATTCAGCCCCGTAGAGAAGGATGGCTTCAAATTCACAGAGATCCACCTGCCTCTGCCTTCTGAGTGGTGGGATTAAAGGTTTGTGCCATCATACCAGTATAAGTATTTTTTTTAAAGATTTAACAATTGTGTGTGTGTGCATGCACATGACTGCATGGGTTTATGTGTGCCACGTGCATGCCTGCAGAGGCCAGAGTTGTCAGACTTCCCTGTGGGTGAAGTTGCAGAGGTTATACGTTTCCTGATGAAGGTGCCCAGAACCAAACCAAGTCCTCTTAAAAAGGAGTAAGCACTCTCAACTGCTCCAGCCCTTTGCAGAAAGTAGCTTTCACTAATGCTACTACCTCTCTCTCTTCCCTCCATAATCCCCATACCCTTATACGCTTCCCAGTACCTACTAAATAAGCTCTATACCCAGGCTCCCTGCATGGCGTGTCTGTCTGTCTCCCACCCGCAGCGGGTCCTGCTGGGTCTCCTGCACCTCTGTGAATCTTGCATGGCTCTGCCTGCGTAGCACCACTTGCTTCTGATGTTGCTACAGTTTTCAGGTTGCTTTCCGAAACCGTTTTCTCTGTGCTGCAGATGCAGTTGTGCATTTGGAAGCCAGGCCACTGTATGTCACACGTAGGTTTCCACATTTGATGTGATAGAGTTCAACGTCTGTCAGCTGAAGAACATCTCTAGGAAGCCAGGGTGGGTCATGCCTACAGTCTCAGAATTCTAGAGACAGAGGCAGGGGGGATGGTTGTGAGTTTGAGGCCACTGAATTTTAGTGCAATCCAGCCTGGACCATAATCCAGCCTGGACCCCATCCAAAGAGTAACAACAAAAATCTCAGTAAGCCTTTGGGGAACAAAAAGTTTCATTGTTTTAGATGGTAACTGCCAAGAGTTTCTCCAAGACATAAACTGTTAGTTTGATTTCATAATGTAAAGAACAGCAGTCAGACTTTAGTCTCCTGTCTTTGTTTAAGTTGTGTAACCTGGGGCCAGGAGCTGAAAGAGGTTTAAGGATGCATGTCTGTGGAATGCATGAGCCTAAGATGTATATGATTTAGTAAAATCTGTTGAATACCGAGCTCTTCCTTGGGTGTTAGCCCAGCCAACAAGCACTATTCAAGAGGTTCTCCTTAATTAGTCTCCACGTTTGCGTAGTGATTTCTCACTAGGAAGATGTTGCAGGCAGAGGTAGTATAACCAAGGCTCAGTTGGTGTGACAAAAATTGTGTTTTATTATGCTGAGAGTCTTCACACAAGGTCCACACTCTTAAGTTCCTAACTGTGATCCTAAGCCTATTGCTCCATGGCTGCTCACCTGTGTGGCATGTCCTAGCAGGCAGTCAAATCTAGTCTCTAGTTCAAGGGTCAGGATCCCAGGGGACACTCTTCAGCAGCAGGACAGATAAGGTGGCATCTCTAGTCTTTAGCAGTCCTGAAAAGGTAAAGAGTGCTGTTTCGCCCTTGGTCTCTGCTGATATGCTCTCGAGTGGGTGTCACTGGGTTTCTGCTGAGAGTTGTATGCCTGGTTACTTTGAGTAACTAGTGGTATCACTGGTTCTGGGTTCTGGCTATTGGGTACAACATTGGGTGTAGTGGGGGTTCCTGGCAAGGCTATCTCTGTGCCTACTTTCTTTTTTTTTTGGTTTTTCGAGACAGGGTTTCTCTGTAGCTTTGGAGCCTGTCCTGGAACTAGCTCTTGTAGACCAGGCTGGCCTCAAATGAACAGAGATCTGCCTCCCAAGTGCTGGGATTAAAGGTGTGCACTACCACTACCCAGCAGAAGGCATTCTATTTATCAGGGACTATTCTCCCCTTAATTTTATTTATACTCTAGACTAGTGGTTCTCAACCTTCCTAATGCTACAACCCCTTTAACACAGTTCCTCATGGTGTGGTGACTCCCAACCATAAAGTTATTTTCATTGCTGCTCCATAACTGTATTTTTGCTACTGCTATAAATTGTAAACATCTGTGTTTTCAGATGGTCTTAGGTGACCCCTGTGAAGGGGCTGTGACCCACAGGTTAAAAACCACTTCTCTAGACATATCACTGGAGATAGCATGAGCTTCGTGACTCAGCTGAGCCATCCCCAGGCTCCGACTCAAGCTGTATGAAGTCTGTTTTAAGCTGCTAATTTTCAGGGTAATTTGTTGCTCGGCACTAGGGGTTAAATGCAATGGATGAGTAATGCATCAGGCATCTCTCTGTTACTAGAGCAAAACATCTGTGCTTGTTTTATGAGATTGGCCCCCACACGCTCATGTAATTGAATACTTCATACCCAATTTGTGGAACTGTTTGAGAAGGATTAGGAGGCGTGGTCTTGTTGGAAGAGGTGTCACTGGTGTGGGCTTTGAGGTTTCTAGGGCCCAAGCCAGGCCTGGAGGGGTCCCTGCAGGGTTTACAGCAAGGGGGGGGGGAGTGATCCTGCAAAGAGACAAGGATGAAACTCGATCTAGACGAGTTTTTAGACACTAGTGCTGGGCCAGGGCTTCTAGACCCTGATACCAGATCATTTACATTAGCCATAGTTAAGCACAGCACAATTTTGGAAAAAAAAACTTTTCTGATAGCAACTATTCCCAAGTGTACAACAAATTTAAGACATATTTACATTGAGGGGTTTTTTTTTGTTTTGTTTTTGTTTGTTTGTTTTTGAGGCAGGGTTTCTCTGTAGCTTTGGAGCCTGTCCTGAATCTCACTCTGTAGACCAGGCTGGCCTCAAACTCAGAGATCCACCTGCCTCTACCTCCCAAGCGCTGGGATTCAAGGCATGTACCACCACTGTCTGGCCTCCATTGAGATTCTTTACAAAGTCTATCTGGCTTCTTTCACAAGAATAATGACTGTTGACTCAGACGTAGGGATACTGACTGAGGGTAAACAGAACACCTGTGGGAGTCAGAATTGGCCTGCCCCAGAATAACATGAAGTTCCTTAGGCTGTTATAAATTACAAGTGACATCACTCATAAGGGTGGGTTTTATGGCCCAGAAATAAGGTTTTAGGGGCAAGAGTCTGGGATTAGTAAACCATCAATTCTGGAATATACATACAGGGCAGAGCCTGACTTATCGACACCAGCTGTAGACTCCATCATTGCTTGCACTCCAGGAGGGGCAGGTTCAGCATCTCCTTCCTTTGAAGGATGCCTGTGATTTTAACCTCCCTGGCTTCTCCAGTGCTTATCTGTGTGCATAAGCACCCTTTGCCCTCCAAGGCCCCATCTCATCCTCTCTGCCTACAGTTGAGAATGATGTGTGCACTCCCAGTTGCTGCTCCGCTGCCTGCCTGCCATGGTGCTCCCTGCCATGACTAACCCTCGGAAACTGTAAGCAAGTCCCCACTTAAATGCTTTCCTCTATATATTGTCTTGGTCTTGGTGTCTGCGCACAGCAGTAGAATAGTGATGAACAAAGACAACACCTAAGATAAACAACTCACACATCCTTGGAACAGAAAGAATTTGGCTCACAGTTTTAGAGGTTTCAGTCCATGACCAATCGGTGCTACCACAGGCAAATAGCATAGCAGTGAGAGCACACTCAAGACCATGAGGCAGGGGCTGGAGAGATGGCTCAGAGGTTAAGAGCATTGCCTGCTCTTCCAAAGGTCCTGAGTTCAATTCCCAGCAACCACATGGTGGCTCACAACCATCTGTAATGGGGTCTGGTGCCCTCTTCTGGCCTTCAGGCATACACACAGACAGCATATTGTATACATAATAAATAAATATTTAAAAAAAAAAAAGACCATGAGGCAAAGAAGGGAAAGAAAGGGGGCTTCTCATTATTTCTTCAAGGACAAACTTCAGATGATTGAGGAGACAACCGTCACTTTCCAGCAGCACATTTAAACCCAAGTGTTCCGGCTCCTTTTAATTCAGTTGGGCACAAGCTAATAGTGCGAGAAGAGGGAGCTCAGTGGAGAAAAGACCTCCACAGATCGGTTGTAGATGGGCCTGTAGGGCATTTTCTTAGCAAGTGCTGTGGGAGGGCAGTAAGCATCGCCCTCCATGGCCTCTGCATCGGCTCCTGCCTCCAGGTTCCTGCTCCATTAGAGTTCTTGCCTTGGCTTCTTCCCTCAATGGACTGGACTCAGCATATATAAGCCACACAAATGGTTTCCTTTCCTCCCCAAGTTGTCTTGGGTCAGGATGTTTCATCAGAGCAGTGTCAACCCTAGGACACCAAGGTACAGCAGTAGCTGTTATGTAGAAAATATCTTACCCATCTTCAGCTAGAGCTTCACTGAAGACCAAAATACTTTAAACTGCAGGTTGCATTCTGTTACTGAGTTTTGAAATCAGTTGTTTGAGAAAAAAACCATGGTGAATGAACTCTGGGCCATGCATGTTATAAGTACAAGTTCAATCACTGTACTATGTGCCAATAAAATCAACTTAGGGAGTTGTAGTCAATGTTAAAAAGTTACAGGAGCCTGGAGAGATGGCTCAGTGGTTAAGAGCACTGGCTGTTCTTCCCAATCTTCCAGAAGACTTGGGTCCAATTCCCAACACCCACATAGCAGCTCACAATTGCCTGTAATTCCACCTGCAGGGGACCCACACTCCACACAGACATTGTTCATATACGGCCTGGCAACGCTTAAGCATGCATGAGCAACCCATTTTTGGCAGTTCTCCAGTTTTCCTATCCCAGGAAGTCCTAGGTGGCTGTGTTACTGTCATACCCAGGGTTCCACAGTCTTCCTCTATGCTGTCTGTCCAGCTTTTTTTGGGCCGTCCTCTCCGCCTTATCCCGTGCACTCCTCCAAGCTGTGCTGTCTTCGGGTATCTGCCATCATTCAGTCTCAGCGAGAGACATAACAACAGAATTACATCTGTCGTGAGCTGCCATCTTTCCAACTCTGAAACCTGGACAGTGAAACACTCCTCAGAACAGTGGCTGAATGTGTTCGAGATGGCATGTCTCAAGAGGATTGTAGGCGTCACACGAAGAGACAGGCTGCGCAACTTTGACATTTAGAAACACCATCTGCAGAAGGAAGTAAACTACAGGATATGGCAATGGCGCTTGAGATACTTTGGCTGTGTTATGAGAATGAATGACGGCACACAGACACACATGCAGGCAGAATGCATTGGCACGTAAAATTAAAATTTCGAAAAAGTTAGAATCAGAGCAGAACTATTGTTTCATGAAACTTGTTTTCGTTTATGTACTTAAACATGTATTGTCATATGGTAATTTTTTTTCATACTGCCTCAGTATGTTGGGTTCTCAAGTTTATCTCTGTTAATGGGACGGGTCAAAGTTGAAAGCCATTGTTCCACCCCACCTTTTTTTAAAATTCCTGAGAGTCTCATTGTGTAGACCCGGCTGATGCTGAAAGTCTTCTTGCCTAGGTCTTGAGGATACTGGTGTTCGCCACTCACCAGTTTGGATCTACGATCTTGCCTAGCATGGACAAAGCCCTTGGTATCAGTTCCCTGTACCACATAAGCAGTGTGGTGCCAGGTGCCTGGGGTCCTGCTCCCCAGAAGCAAAGGCAGGAGGTAGCCTGGGCTACAGAAGACCCCAGTCTCAAAAACAAGCTACCCGAGATAGTAGCTGGAGACTGAAACTCAACGCGGAATCCAGTGCATTCATTTTCAAGCCTGACTCACATCTGCCTAGTTACTGGGGATTCTCAGAGAAGGCTCCTGGGGCACAGGCAAGCTGGGGACTCCACGGAGGGCGGGGCCTGTGGGCGGGGCCCTGTGGGCAGCTTTAGCGTGAACCTGGGCCTACGTAGGCCGGGACACCTTGGGGCGGAGCCAGCGGGGGGCGGGGGCGCGGAGGGGCGGGGGCGCGGAGGGGCGCGGGAGGCGTGCTGTGCCGTTGCCGTGAGAACTGTTGACAACAAAAGGCGTGGGCGCGGCGGGGCGGAGAAAGGCGGCTCCGTGGGGCGCCGGCCTGCAAACACCCGGGCTGTCCCGAGCCGACGGTGTGCCCGCGGACCTGAGGGGCGCGAAGCCGGCGGCACCGGTCTGCAGCGGCCCCACGGAGAGCGGCGGGCGCGGCGGGCGCGGCGGGCGAGCGCAAGCGAGCGGGGTCCTGAGGTAGCCGCGGGGCCGGGGCGCGGGCCGGAGGGCGGCGGGGCGCGCGCGGCTGCGGCGTGAGGCGGGCTGGCGGGCAAGTCTCGGTGCGGTGCCCGACGCCCGCCCGGGGGCTGTTTCCCCACTCACGCCGGGGCCCTTTATGCCGTCGTGAGATGCTGCGAGCTCCGTCATCTGCTGGGAACGCTTCTCTAACTTCCACACTCCCGCCACACGCCCGGAGAAGCCGGTGTTTGAAGACCCCATTCCTGGCCAATGACAAGGCACGGGCCCAGTACTTACCTTGCATTTGATCACGTTTCAAAAGTCCAGTGGGTGTGTCCCTAAATATTACCAGCCAGTTAGATTTCCCTGCTGTTGGTTTTTGTTTTTAGTTTATATCTGGCAGTGTATAGGTTTCCGAGGACCAAACTGAATCTGAAGAGTAGCTGTTATATACAGGCTTTAAAAAACTTGACTGAATATTGTTTATGAGCCATATATGTATGCATAATTTTTAATGATTACAGTAAGTGAATTTCAACTTCATATGGCCACACTGATTCTGTCAGGATTGTCTTCACAAAAACAAATCAATGAGGTGAAAATTTCTGCATTTATCCCTTAGCTTTATAATTAACCAATTCGTGGTCCCCAGTCCCCTCAACTATTTTGAACCAAGCCTAAATGCTGAATTATTTAATTATTAAATTAAGCACTTTGCAAGTCAGATAAACTTTGTAATTTAATTTGTACTGGTAAAGAATCTGTTCTAAAGACTTTGCTTTGAAACGTGTGGTTTTATTTGCATAAATGGAGCCAGTAATTAAATTATATCTTTTATTTTGATATGCAGGAGTCCAGATCTTCCATAAAATGGGTGTTTCTCACATTGTTACTGAACATTAAGTAGATAATCTATTCAGTAAAGTTCAAGCTGCCATGGAAGAAATACCAGTAAAAGTCGCTGTAAGAATTAGACCTCTACTTTGCAAAGAAGTTCTTCATAAACATCAAATTTGTGTGAGGGATGTTCCCAACACCCAACAGATTATCATTGGCAGAGACAGAGTTTTTACTTTTGATTTTGTTTTTGGCAAAAATTCCACTCAGGATGAAGTTTATAATATATGCATAAAGCCCCTAGTGCTGTCACTCATCGAGGGTTATAACGCAACGGTTTTTGCGTATGGACAAACTGGATCTGGGAAGACATACACCATTGGAGGAGGCCATGTTGGTAAGACTCTCACCTCTCACTTCCCCTTTTATAGCGTGTGTGAAGAATTCATTTCGTTTGTGACTGAGCACTGTTTTATTGGGTGTGCTTTGTTTGACTTTGCCCTGCTGATGAGCCTAGGCTCGTCTCCTGTTCTTGATGCTTTAAACGCTGGTGTGTGGCCGTCTGTTTGAGTCCATCATAGACCTTAAAATTTTGATTTTGATTCTAAGGTCCTGGAAATAGTGCTTGGTTGCTGTGCTTGCTGGCTAAGCACCAGCTACTGAGCTAGATCCCTAAGCCTCGTTTTTACCTTTTTGGTGCAAGGGAAAGTCACTCAGTTGCCCTTAAAACTTATTCTGTAGCACAAGTAGTCTTTGAAATTATGATTCCCTTGCCTCCATCTAGGCTGGTTCCATTTCTTGCCTGTTGTGAATAGTTGAGCAGTAATCAGAGATGTGCAGGTGTTTCCGTGATGTCCTAGAGTCCTTTAACCAGGGCCAGAACGATGGCTTGGTGGATTAGAGCACTTGGTACTGTAAGACGGAACCAGGGTTGAGTCCCAGCACCAACATGTGGCTCACAGCTATCTCAACTCTAGTACTAGGAAACCCCGGTGCTCTCTTCAGACCTCCTCGGATACCAGGCACACTCATGGTGCACACGCATACATGTTGTCAAAACAGCCACAAATATAACATAAATAATCTAGAAAATAAAAAGCAGCTGAAATAGATACTTAGAAGATACTTAGGAATATTATAACAGCCATATGGAAGTTCTAGTTCTGGGTTTTGGGGAACTTCTGTGCTGACTTTCTTTTTTGCAGCACGTCTTTTCTTTTTTTCTTTCATTTTCTAGAGTCAGGGTTTCTCTGTGTAGTCCTGACTGTCCTGGAACTCACTCTGTAGACCAGACCGGCTTCAAACTCACAGAGATCCACCTATCTGTGCCTCCCAGTGCTGGGATTAAAGTCATGCATCACCACCACCTGGCTTTTTTTCTTTTCTTTTTTTTTTTTTGACTTTTGTTTATTTATTTTTATATATATATATATATATATATATATATATATATATATATATATATATAGTGTTCTGTCTGCATGTATCCCCGCAGGCCAGAAGAGGGCACCATATCTCATTATACATGGTTATGAGTCACCATATGGTTGCTGGGAATTGAACTCAGGACCTCTGGAAGAGCAGCCAGTGCTCTTAACCTCTGAGACACCTCTCCAGCCCTTCTTTTCTTTTTTAATTAAATTTTTTATTTGTTTTACATACCAACCACAGTTTCTCCTCCCTCTTCTCTTCCCTTCCCTCCCCCCACCTCCCAGCTATACTTCCTATCTCCTCCTCCTCCTTTCAGAAGGGGCAGGCCTCCCATGGGAGTCAACAAAGCATGGCATATTACATTGATACAGGACCAAGCTCCCAGGCATCTCTGCATAGAGAATAGGGTCCAAAAAGCAAACTTATGGGCCAGAGACAGGTCCTGATCCCAGTGCTAGGGGCCCCACAAACAGACTAAGCTACTTAACTGTCATCCACGTGCAGAGGGCCTAGGTCTGTCCTATGATGGCTCCCTAGCTGTTTGTCCAGAGTACAGGTCAGCTGCCTCTGTGGGTTCCCCCATCATGATCTTGACCTCTCTCCCCCTCTTGTTCATACAGTCCCTTCTCTCTCTCATCAACTGGACTCCAGGAGTTTGGCCCAGTGCTTGGCTGTGGATCTCTGCATCTGCTTCCATCAGTTACTGGATGAAGGCTCTCTGATGACAATTAGGGTAGTCACCAATCTGATTACTGGAGAAGGCCAGTTCAGGCATGCTCCCCGCTATTGCCAGGAGTCTCAGCTGGGGTCATCCTTGTGGATTCCTGGGAGTTTCCCTGGCACCAGGTTTCTCTCTATGTAGTAGGAGCTGCTGGCTGCATTCCGCCACCCAGCTCCCGCCACTGGCTAGCTTTACCCGAAATAACAACACACAAATTATATTCTTTTAAACACTGCTTGGCCCATTATATCTAGCCTCTTCTCTGCTAACTCTCGCACCTGGGTTAGCCCATTTCTAATAATGTGTGTAGCACTCCAAGGTGCGCTTACCGGGAAGATTCTAGCCTATGTCCATCCTGGGTCATATCTTCATTACGTCTTTCCTGGGGAGCAGTGGCAGCGGCATCTGAGCTCACTTCCTCTTCCTCCCAGCATTCTGTTCTGTTTACTCCTCCCACCTATGTTTTAACCTATGAGGCCAAGCAGTTTCTTTATTACTTAACCAATGACCTTCCTCCATCATCTCTAACTCCCAAATGGCCCACTCTATCAAGATACCTGTTTCATTATTCTTCCTCTCTGTTTCACCCCCAAGTCGACCAACCCGATCCCTCATATTCACCTTCCCACATCCTCTCCATGTCCCTCACCCTCTGCCCCTAGCTTCCCAGGAGATCTCTTCTATTTCCCCTTCCTAGGGAAATTCATGCACCCCTCTTAGGGTCCTCTGTGTTACATAGCTTCCCTGGGCTGTGGATTGTTGCCTTGTTATCCTTTGCTTTACAGCTACTAAAGTGGAGCTTATGAGTACATACCGTGTTTGTCCTTCTGAGTCTGGTTTACCTCACTCAGGTTGTTTTTTTCTAGTTCCATCCATCTATCTGCAAATTTCATGATGCCATTGTTTTTGCTGCTGAGTAATACTTCTTTGTGTAAATGTATCACATTTTCTTTATCCATTTTTCATTTGAGGGGCATCTAGGTTGTTTCCAGGTTCTGGATATCAGAAATAATGCTGCTGTGAACACAGCTGAGCAAGTGTTCTTGAGGTATGATCGAGCATCCTTTGGGTGTGTGCCCAGGATTCGTATAGCTGTGAACACAGCTGAGCAAGTGTTCTTGAGGTATGATGGAGCATTCTTTGGGTGTGTGCCTAGGATTCGTATAGCTGCGAACACAGCTGAGCAAGTGTTCTTGTGGTATGATTGAGCATCCTTTGGGTGTGTGCCCAAGATTCGTATAGCTGGGTCTTGAGGTAGGTTTATTCCCAATTTTCTGAAAAACTGCCATCCTGATTTCCAAAGTGACTGTATAAGTTTACCCTCCCACCAGCAGTGGAGGAGTGTTCCCCTTACTCCGCATCCTCTCCAATATAGGCTGTTCTTAGCATTTTTTGATCTTAGCCATTTTGACAAGTATAAGATGGTATCTCGGCATTGTTTTGATTTGCATTTCCCTGATAGATAAGGATGAACAATTTTTAAATGTTTCTCGGTCATTTGAGATTCTACTGTTGAGAATTCTCTGTTTAAATCTGTACTCCATTTAAACATTGGATCGTTTGTTTTTCTTTTTTAACAATTTATTTAGCTTTATATTGTGTGCATTGGCATGAAGGTATCAGATCCCCTGGAACTGGGGTTGCAGACAGTTGTAAGCTGCCGTGTGGGTGCCAGGAATTGAACCCAGGTTCTCTGGAAGAACAGTCAGTGCTCTTAACCACTGAGTCATCTCTCCAGCCTGATTATTTGGTATTTTGATGTCTAATTTCTTGAGTTCTTTATATATTTTGACGATCAGTTCTCTGCTGCCAGGTGGGGAGTTGGTGAAGATCTTTTCCCATTCCGAAAGCTGCTGTTTTGTCTTATTGACCGTGTCCTTTGCCTTACAGAAGCTTTTCAGTTTCAGGAGGTCCCATTTATTAATTGTCGATCTCAGTGTCTGTGCTGCTGGTGTTCTCTTCAGGAAGTTGTCTCCTATGCCAATGCATCCAAGGCTACTTCCCACTTTCTCTTCTGTCAGCTTCAGTGTAACTGGGCTTATGTTGAGGTTTTTGATCCACTTGGACTTGAATTTTGTGCAGGGTGATAAATATGGATTTATTTGCCTTCTTCTACATGCTGACACCTAGTCATGCCAGCACCATTTGTTGAAGATGCTTTCTTTTTTTTCTTTTTTTTTTTGGTTTTTTTGAGACAGGGTTTCTCTGTGGTTTTGGAGCCTGTCCTGGAACTAGCTCTTGTAGACCAGGCTGGTCTCGAACTCACAAAGATCCGCCTGCCTCTGCCTCCCGAGTGCTGGGATTAAAGGCGTGCACCACCACCGCCCGGCTGCTTTCTTTTTTTTTCAATTGTATAATTTTGACTTTGTAAAAAATCAGGTGGTTATAAATATGTGGATTTACATTAGAGTCTTCAGTTCGAGTCCATTGATCCACCTGTCTGTTTTTATTACTGTGACTCTGTAGTAGAGCTCTAAGTCAGGCATGGCGATGCCTCCAGAACTTCTTTTATTGTATAGAATCGTTTTAGCTATCCTGTGTGTTTTGTTTTTCCATATGAAGTTGAGTATTGTTCCTTCAAGATCTGTGAAGAAATGTGTTTGAATTTTGATGGGAATTTCATCGAATCTGTAGATCTCTTTTGGTTTTTTGTTTGTTTGTTTGTTTTTCGAGACAGGGTTTCTCTGTGGCTTTGGAGCCTGTCCTGGAACTAGCTCTGTAGACCAGGCTGGTCTCGAACTCACAGAGATCCGCCTGCCTCTGCCTCCCGAGTGCTGGGATTAAAGGCATGCGCCACCACCGCCCGGCTATAGATCTCTTTTGGTAAGATTGCCATTTTTACTATGTTAATCATTATGATCCACGTGCATGGAAGATCTTTTTATTTTCTGGTGTCTTCTTCAGTTTCTTTCTTCAAAGATTTAAAGTTCTTGTAATACAGGTCTTCTACTTGCTTGGTTAGAGGTACCCCAAGATATTTTATGTTATTTTTGGCTATTGTAAAGAATGTTGTTTCTCTGGTTTCTTTCTCAGCTCATTTATTATTGTATATGGAGAGCTACTGATTTTTTTTGAGTTAATCTTGTATCCAGCCACATTACTTATGGTGTTTATCAGTTGTAGGAGTTCCCTGGTAGAATTTTTGGGGTCACTTATGTATACTATCAAATCATCTGCAAGTAGTGAAAGCTTGACTTCTTCCTTTCTAATTTGTATCCCCTCAATCTCCTTTTATTGCCTTATTGCTCTATTTAGAATTTCGAGTACTCTATTGAATCAATATGGAGAGAGCGGATAGCCCTGTCTCATTCCTGATTTTAGTGGAATCACTTGGAGTTCCTCTATTTAATTTGATGTTGGGTGTCGGCTTGCTGTAAATTGCCTTTATTATGTTTAGGAATGTTCCTAGTATCCCTAATTTCTCTAAGACCTTTATCATGAATGGGTGGTGGATTTAGTTGAAGGCTTTTTTAGCATCTAATGAGATGATCATGTGTTTTTGTTTTCCTTTTAGTTTGTTTAGTTTGTTTAGTTTGTTATGTGGTTTATTGACAGATTTTTGTATGTTGAACCATCCCTACATCCTTGGGATGAAGCCTACTTGATCATGGTGGATAATTTTTTTGATGTGTTCTTTGAAGTGTGATATACCATAGGGTCTACATTTCATATACCATAGGGTCTACATTTAATATACCATAGAGTCTACAGTTGGTCTTTATTGCTACTGCTTCTTTCTTCTCAGGGGAATCCCACAACATTAGAGAATTTTCACTTTGTTGATTGGTTGTTTCCAGGGCCCTAGAATATTGCATGATATATAGTAGATACTAAATGCATATTTAATAAATGAATAAATTCTGCATGAGGGGTACATGTGAAAATGTTTGCCCTGAATTGTTTTATATAGGTATATGTGCATGGTATGTATACACACATGTTGTATAGTATACAACTCTATTCCCTTGATACAGGGTCTTTCACTGAACCTGGAGTTAGGCTGGTGATCAGCAAACTCCAGTGATCCTCCTATCTCTGCCTGCTGGAGTTACAAACACACTTGTGCCATGCCTGACTCTTTACATGAGTGCTGGAGCTCTCAGCTCAGGTGCTTGTGCCTGTGCAGCAAGTGCTCTTATCTGACGAATCATGCCCCTGCCTTTCCCCCCTGAATGTTATGGTTGTGTGGTTTAGCCCTGGCAGGCTTTTAACTTTCTATATAGACCAAGCTGTCCTTGTGTTCATTAATTCAATTAATTACTATACATTTTGAGACCGTGTCTTGCTATGTAATCCTGACTGGAACTCTGTATGTAGGCCAGCCAGGCTGTCTCTGCCTCTGGAGTGCTGGGATTAAAGGTGTGAGCCACCATGCCTGCCCAGTTTTTAAATTCTTATAAAACAAATGTAAGAAAAATATATTAAACATAAATTTTAGATTCCAGTTTTCTTATATTTCAAGTCTCAGCTATACTTTCTATTTCTGAATTTTTAGCATCAGTTGTGGAGGGTCAAAAGGGCATCATCCCTCGAGCTATCCAGGAGATATTTCAGAGCCTCTCTGAAAACCCTGGCGTGGACTTTAAAGTCAAAGTGTCATACATAGAGGTGTATAAGGAAGACCTAAGAGATCTCCTAGAGCTGGAGACATCCATGAAGGACCTGCACATCCGGGAAGATGACAAGGGAAACACAGGTGACATAGCTCAGTGAAATTATTGAGTTCCTTCAGTGGCATCTAGAAAAACACATTGATATTCTAAGAATTAAGACAATATATGCATAGTGAATTTGCTTTTGCTTTCTGTTCATGTACTTGCTTTGCTGTGCTGGAAGTTATCCAGCTAGGTCAGTGCTGTGCCACCTTCTGATTTGGGATGGCTTTAAACTTTAATCCTTTTGCCCCAACCTCATGAATAGATGGGGTCACAGGTTTCTGCCACCAGGCATGGCTCATGTTTTCCTGTAATAATTACAATCAAAATATTGAAGCAAAGTGTTCCTTGTCTCTGTTTGTTTGTTCTTGAAGCCAGGGCCTCATACTTTGCACATTCTCTCCCACTGAGCTGTATTAGTCCAGCTCCAGGGATTTTGATTGCCAGTCCATTTTAAACAATTAAGTATGATATTTGTCTAAAAGCAACAACTGGATTTTAACCAATAAAATACGCCTTTGAGAGTTTAAGCATAATACCATTTCTTAAAACTGTTCCTTTTGGAGTTTTGCTGAAATGAATGAAAGTGACTGATGCTAGTATTTGAACCACTGGAAACATGCTATTTGAAACATTAGTGCTTTTTTAAAGGGACTGTCTTTTAGGGTTGCTTAGCAAAGGGTAACTGTTGTGCGATTGATTTAATTGTACTGGATTTTGATGAAAGCATGGTTTTAAAACTTTCTGTTTGAAGTGATTGTTGGGGCCAAGGAGTGCCAAGTAGAGAGCATGGATGAAGTGATGAGTCTCCTGGAGATGGGGAATGCTGCCAGGCACACGAGCACCACCCAGATGAATGAGCACTCCAGTAGATCCCATGCAATCTTTACCATAAGCATTTGCCAAGTTGAGAAAACTCCAGAGACAGCTGAAGATGGAGAATGGTATTCACATCGGCATATTGTCTCCAAATTCCATTTTGTGGATTTGGCAGGATCAGAAAGAGTGACCAAGACGGGGAACACTGGTGAACGATTCAAAGAGTCAATTCAGATCAACAGTGGGCTGCTTGCTTTAGGGAACGTCATCAGTGCCCTTGGGGACCCACGCAGGAAGAGTGCTCATATTCCATATAGGGATGCTAAAATTACCCGGCTTCTCAAAGACTCCCTGGGAGGCAGTGCCAAGACTGTCATGATCACATGCGTCAGCCCATCCTCCTCAGATTTTGACGAGTCCTTAAATTCTCTCAAATATGCCAACAGAGCTCGGAACATTCGAAACAAACCTACTTTAAACTTTAGCCCCGAGTCAGACCGAATGGATGAGATGGAATTTGAGATTAAGTTGCTTCGAGAAGCTTTGCAGAGCCATCAGGCCAGTATCAGCCAAACCAGCCAGACCCCGTCAGAGGGCATTCCCGACCAAAACCGGCTTCACTCTCTAGAGGAGCAGGTAACCCAGCTCCAGGAGGAGTGTCTGGGCTACCAGGACTGCGTAGAGCAAGCATTTGCATTCCTGGTGGACTTAAAAGATGCAGTCAGGCTAAACCAGAAGCAGCAGCACAAACTCCAGGAGTGGTTTAGCAGGACTCAGGAAGTCAGGAAGGCTGTCATCACCCCATTTCCAGGACACCAGGGCGTTGGGGACACGGAGGAAGGACCCCAGCATGTGACAGTTCTCCAGCTGAAGAGAGAACTTAAGAAGTACCAGGTACTTAGACATTACTTTAATTAATGTATTTTTTGAGACAGCGTCTTGCCATGTAACCCTGGCTGGACCTCAGTGTGTACCTGAACTCTTTCCTTTGTTTCTTGTGTTCTGGGATTTTAGGAGTGTGTGTTCCTAGCAGACTAATAGAACGCCCCTTCCCACTCTGGTGGTAATGGGGATTGAACACTTTCCTTGCATATGCTAGGAAAGTACTTTCCTTTCTGAGATACAGTCCCAGATCTATTTTATCTTCTTTGAAATAAGGTCTTAATCGATTATCCAGGCTGGTCTTGAGCCCTAGATAGTGCTCCTGCCTCTGCTTCCTAAGTGCTGGCTATGAATGTGAGCTCTTACACCTGAATCAGACAGCACTTGTTTAAGGACTGCATTTACTGGGACAAGTAAATTCCAAAAGTTGCTTTGGAATTTCAGAAGTTAGAAAGTTGACAATGAAGATCAACCGTTACAATTCCATCCCTTATCAACTTGACATCCATTATTTTTGGTCATAACATTCCATCCCTGTTTCTTGGTCTCATTTTCATCTCAATTCAAAATATATTTACTTAATCTCTAAACATCCCCATAGTCTAAAGATTGCTCAGAAGTCTAAAGTATCCTCTGAAACTCAGGTATCTTAACTTTGGACCTCTACAATTTCAGTGGGCAATGGCACCAAATAAACATATGCATTACAGAAACAGATCCTAGCAAGGAAATGGGACCAAAGCAGGATTGAAACCCAGCAAGGAAAACACCACATCTTGCAACTTCATGTCCAGCATCTGGGGCTTGTGATATATCATCTGGGCCACAAAGGACTTGGGTCGCCACACCTCTCCAGCTCTGCTGCTTTTGTACAGATAGCCTCTCTCTTAGGCTTGTATTACTGCGTGTCTATAGCTTTCCTTAATCAGTGTCCCATGGCCCTGGCATCTCCAATGTTCTGAGGTTTCATAACAGTGTCGGCATTGCCCTCACAGCTTTACCTGTTGACCCTTAGGGATTCCTTTCAGGCAATTCTACATTGCAGTACATTGGCTAGTCTCAGTGGCTTTCTACAAACTTGGTACAAGCCTCCACGACCTTCCACTTTTGTTTCTGTCATGCCTACAAAGGCAGTTATCTCCTGGATAATGCTGCCAGGTGATGCTGCAGCTGTGTTCACCTTTGGATGAAATGCTGTCCTAGGCAGCTGTTTCTGGAAGGGAACCCCTTCAACAACAGCAGCAGCTTGGTCTCTCTTCTATCAGATGAATTTTCATTCTCACAAGATGGAGCCTTTCTTAGGTAGAATCTTGCCATCAGGGCACATTTCCTCTTGTCCTAGTGCAAAGCACTGGGTTTTTTTTTTTTTTGTTGTTGTTGTTGTTTTTAACAGTTCTAATTTCATTAACAATTACAGCTGTTTTTTTAGCCACCTTTCTACCCGTTTCTTTCCCTGGCAAGCAGTACATTTTGCCGACAGTGTATGCTCTTCTTGTAGCTTTCTCTTTCGCTGTGTAGATCTAGGTAAGAGCATTGAGTAGTTACTATGCTGTAACCTGAATGCTTTCTTGTTTGAAGTTTTCTTCACTAAACAAATTAGTCCAGAATGCTTTGAATTCAGCCTCACTCAAGTTCTCATGGACAGGCTGTGTCAGCCTGTAACAGTTCCCATTAGAGTCCCGGTTTCCCTCTGAAGCCTCATGAACTGAGTCTTCACGCTCCACATTTCTTCTGGTCAACCAAACTGCTGCCGGAATGACCCACTAAGCTCCAAGTGTAGCATTCGAGGGTTTTCTACATTAATTTTCCAAACTTTCATAGTCCTCCGGCAAACCAGGTCATGTGATGAGCTTCATCACAACATTGCCCTACTTCTTAGTAGCAATTTTTTTCTGTCAGTTACTTTTCTTGTTGCTGGGAAAAATCCCTCACGAGAGCAGCCTACAGAGAGGAGGACTCATTTTGGATCACAGTTTTGAGGGTCCAGTCCTTGATGACAGAGCTGCCATGACAGCTGGAGCATAAGCCCCCCCCCCCCCCCCCCCCGTCAGGAAGAAGACAGGTAAACGCTGGTATTCCAGCTCATTTTTGTCCCCATGGAATGGTACCGTTCACATTTACGGTGCTTTCCCTCAGCCTTTGTACAAGACCTTAAAGGCACACCCACGCTTAATACCTATCAGTCTGCCTGACAGATTCTTTGTGCTTATTTAGTTTAAAAAACTGTTTACTCTGTATCTTAAGTTTATACTGAACCTAACAAAATTAGTCAGAAACAAGAAATAAAGACATTACATTTTATTTCTGGACTTTAGAATCTGTCTCTTGCTAGTGAATGTATTAAAAATCCACAAGGAAACTATTTAAATGCCCAAATGAGTTTTTATATCTTATAGGTCTTATAGGAAGATGAGAGCTTTGATTATTAAAACCCACATTAAAGTCTCATGACAAGTTTAGCAAAGTTACAATTGTACTCTAGACCCTAGATAACTAATTTTTATATAGAGGAAAAAATTATCAAGAAAATCATATTTTCATGGCATCACAGTGATGGCCCCTCTATGTATGTCTTTCTCAGATTATATCATCATGTAGTTCTCTGAGTAATTCTGAGCTCTGTCTTCCTTTCCTCCCAGTGTGCCCTGGCTGCTGACCAAGTGCTGCTCACTCAGAAGGAACTGGAGATGGAGGAGCTAAGGAATCAGGTGCAGGTGATGGCGCAGGAGAACAAAGGGCACGCGGTGTCTTTGAAAGAAGCCCAGAAAGTGAATAGATTGCAGGTAGGGCTGGGCTCACAGAGTCTGTAGCACAGCGTCCGGGTGGACGGAGAGCATCTTAAACCATAGACTGGTGCTTTCCCAAGGGGCGTTTCCTGTGGATAGCTGTGGACACTGGCAACTGAATTATTTTTTAAACCCTAAATCTTAAGGGGAAACCATTTTTGTTGTTAACCTGGCGTGTGTTTCACAGACAAAGAAAATACCTGTGGATTTGATTTACAAATTATGCATTAATTATAGTTTCTCCAGCCTCTTTCATTCACTTTTGTCAAATTACTAGGCAATGAGTGTTACGGACTGCAAGGCAGGACTGGTGGTGTGGGGCAGTGGTAAACAGCTTACCTGGTATGTGCAAGACCGTGGGCTCAGTCTCTCGTGACATTCTCTCTCTCTGTGTCTTTTCTCAAATCCCAAAGCAATTAGAAGGTAATCATAAAAGTTTAAACTTTTATAATTCACAAGGTTAACCTCTTAAACTACATGAATGATTTGCTCTTTGATTTTAGTTAAGTCTTTGAAATTCTCTGTCTTGGAATTCATATAAGTAACACAGATATGCCTGTATATTTAAAATTTTTTGTCCAAGGCCAATTGTAGTGGCTCATACCTTTAACCCCAGCACTCAGGAGGCAGAGGCAAATGATCTCTGTGATTTAGAGTCCAGCCTGGTCTACACAGGGAGTTCTAGGCCATCTGGGGTTACATAATGTGACCCTGTCTCAAAAACAAAACACAATATTTTGCTCAGACTAGGATCCTGCAATATTTTTTTTAAAGATTTACTTACTGTGTATACAATGTTCCTCCTGCATGTGCACCTCTATGCCAGAAGAGGGCGTCAGACCTCATCACAGATGGTTGTGAGCCATCATGTGGTTGCTGGGAATTGAACTCAGGACCTCTGGAAGAACAGTCAGTGTTCTTAACCTCTGAGCAATCTCTCCAGCCCAGGTCCTGCAATATTTCTTCTGTTTTTATTTTTCCCTTTTAATTTCAGACCTTGCATTTTGACCCATTTTAAGTTGATTTTTGTATAGAAGACACTAAAGTCCAGTTTCTTTATTCTCTGTATGAATATCCAATTTCTTGAGCACAATTTCTTGAAAATACTGTCTTTTCTCCACTGTATTTTTACTGTATATATAAGTTAGGGTTCTAAGGCTGTGACAAAACACCATGGCTAAAAAGTAAATTGGGGGAGGAAAGGGTTTATTTGGCTTAACATTTTCATATTGCCATTTAACATCAAAGAAACTGAGACAGAAACTCAAACAGGGCAGGAACCTGGGAGGCAGGAGCTGATGCAGAAGCCATGGAGGGGTGCTGCTTACTGGCTTGTTCATTGTGGCTTGCTTAGTCTGTTTTCTTATCGAACCCAGGATCACCAGCCTAGAGGTGACACCACCTACAATGGGCAGGCCCTCCTCCATTAATCAAGGTAGCTCTTACATCTTGTTAACCCATTTCTATTAATCTGTGTATCACCAGAAGGCTGTAGTCTACCAGTAAGGTTCCAGTTCTGTCTCCTTCGGCAGCTACATGGCATCTCCTTGACTCTGTCTACTCTCTCTATATATATCTCTATTCAGATTTCGCACCTTACTATATTCTGCCTTGCCATAGGCCAAAGTAGATTTGCTAACCAATGGTAATAAAATATATTCACAGCATACAGAGGGGAATCCCACATCACCAAAATGCTGGGGTCTTCTGCTGTAACTGGGCTGCACTTTCACCAGTATCCTCTCATAAGCTTTCTCCCTGCCTCAACTTCTCTGCATGACCCCTTCTGTTCTGGGGTTTCAACTTCCACTGAGGCTACATCATCACCAATGACTTCTCCTGGCCTCTTACAGTGCCAACTCTCAACTTCATTTCTTTAAAACCAGCACTACCTTGGTTATTCTTAATAATACCAAAGTTTGGCTTCCAGTATGAGGTACAACCTTGGTCCCCTCTGACACACAGCTTCTGTGTGGTGACTCTGAGGAAATGCTTCTCAGAAGATTTTTGCTCAACAATTGATGCTGGTCTTTTCTGAATCACCACTAATTTCTTAGCTCCAGCTAACCAACATCGGTTGTTACAGTAACGTAAAGGTTCCACTTCAGTTGTGCTGGTCTCTTGTTACACAGCTGACCAGAGTGACAGAATTTTAATTCAAAATAGAAAAAGCCCATGATAGAGTATTGACTTTTCCCTCTGAAACTTCATAAGCCAGGCCTCCATTGTCTGCATTGTTCTGACCACTCAATGGCTTTTCTAGCCCAAAATTCAAAGTCCTTCCACAATCCTCCCCAAAACATGGTCAGGTCTGTCACAGCAACACCCCACTCCTGGTTCTAACTTCTGTCCTAATAGGTTATCTGTTGCTGAAGACAAAACATTATGACCAAAAACCAAATTGGAGAGGAAAAGGTTTATTTGGCTTAATACTTCTATGTTGTTCATCATCAAAGGAAGTTGGTACAGGAACTCAGACAGGCAGGAACCTGGAGGCAGGAGCTGACCCAGAGGCCATTGTTCAATTTTACCAATAAAGACTTGGGAACCAGATGCTGGGGTGAAAGCCTGCTAGCTCAGAAAAACAGAGAAAGCACCCAACTGACCTTCCTCTCCCTAAAGCCTCTCCTCTCTCCTGCCATCTCAAACAAGTCTCCTGAAACTCAGTGTCTCTTCCCCTTACTCTATATGTTTTTTTCTTAATCATCCTATGTTCACTTTCTGTCAACTGATTGGTTGCTCTGCCTCTTGACCTATGGTTGACTTTATTTAATCATGTTTATAATATTCAAGCAGAAAGCTTTTGGATTAAAGGTATGTGCTAGGGTTGATTCTACAACAGGCCATGGAGGCTCGCTTCTCATGACTTGCTCAGTTTACCTTCTTATAGAACCCAGGACCACCAACCCAGAGATGGCACCATATACAGTGTTCTGGTCTCTTCTCCATCAATCACTAATTTTTTGTTTATCTTTTGCCTTTGTTTTTCAAGACAAGGAGTTTCTGTGTAGCCCAGCTGTTCCGGAACTCACTCCAGTTCCGGGACAGTAAACCAGGATGGCCTCAAACTCAGAGATCCACCTGCCTCTGCCTCCTAAGAACTGGGATTAAAGGAGTGCACCACCACCACCTGGCTGCTGTCAGTCACTAATTAAAAAAATGACCAGCAGCCCAATGTTATAGGGCATTTTCTCAGTTGAGTTTCCCTCCTGAAAGATAACTCTAGCTTGTGTCAAGCTGACATAGGACTAGTCAGCACACTGTCTTTGTCAAAAATCAGTTGACTGTAAATACTCGGATGTAAGAACTCTGTTTCATTGTTCTGTGTAACATACACACCACATAGTTTAAATAAACAGACATTCTGTGTTTTAATGCATGTGGCATGCTGTTTGGATTTGGTTATATAGTCTTTGTAGTCCTGTGCAGGTTTGGGTTGGCCCTTTCTCCAGCCTTCCCTTTCCCCAATCTCTGTACCCTCATCCCATCTCAGTTTTCAACCCCTGATATTGCTCCCTCGACTTCATAGCAGATGGTTTTTGCTCTTCCCACCCACATGAAAAACTCACTTTCTTGTCCACCTCTAATGGACTGTTCTTGCTACCTGGGCTGTGCAAGTATTTACTCCAACTGGAACGTGGAAGTCTGGAGGTTTTGAAGTTAGGATCCACATATAAGACTGTCAACAGAGAGAATTGCCTGTTCCCCCACATTCTTGCCACCATTGTTGCCCTTTTATTTTCTTCTACATTTATTTATGCTCCCTTCCCTGCCCCATACATGCAGTGCATTTATGTACATGTGCCACCGTGTACTTCTGGAGGTCAGAGGATACTTTACTGGAGTTGATTTTCTCCTCCCACCATGTGGGCCATGGGAAGCACATTAGGATTGGCAACAAACATTCTTAACTTAATAACCACCTTCCCATCACTTTGGGTTTTCAATAGCCATTGTGACTAGGGTAAGATGTTAGCTAAAAGTAATTTTAGTTTTCCCTTTCTAGATGAGTCATGTGAACCACTTTAAAAGTCTTGACTAGCCATTTGTATTCCTTTGAGAACTCGCTGTTTAGATCCGTGGTTCTGTTTTTAAGGAATGTTTAGTTTTAGCTTCTCTGTGTATTCTGGATATAGTTCTCTGTCAGATATGTAGTTGGCAAAGATTTTCCCCATTTTGTAGACCGCCTCTCCACTTGGTTGACAGTTTCCTTAGCTTTACAGAAGCGTTTTAATTTCATGAGAGCCCACTTGCTGATTGTTGTCCTATTTCTTGAGTGGCTGGAGTCTAACTTAGAAACTCCTTATCTGTACTGTGGCTGCAATACGCCTCCCACCTTCTCTTTTGCCAGCGTCAGTGTTTGCAAGTTTTATATTAAGGCCCTTGATCCGTCTGGAGTTGCTTTTTGCGGAGGGTGAGCAATGAGGATCCAGTTTAATTCTTCTCCATATCGACATCCAGTTTTCCAACATTTGTTGAAGGGGCTGTTTTTTTTCAACAGTGGGGTTTGTTGCTGTTGTTTTTTTTGGGGGGGGGGTGGAGTTGTTTGCTTTAACATCTCTCTCAAAAGTCAGTTGGATCACTGACTGTGCGGATACTACTTCGTTCTTTGTTACTATGCTCTGTTTTATAACTGAAACCAGGCGTGACACTTAATCATGTATGTATTCTTTTTGCTCAGAATCTTTGGCTCTCTAGGTCTTTTGTGATTCCATATGAATTTTAGGACTGTTTTCTAGTTCTGTGAAGAAGTAAGATGGACATTTTCCGAATGTTAATTATTCCAGCCCTTGCCCTGAGAAGTTTTGCCATCTTTTAATGTCTTCCTCAGTTATTTCTTTGGATTTTAAAGTTTTCCCTGTAGATGTCATTCACCCCTGGTCTAGGCTCATTCCGAGGTATTTTGTGGAAATAATTAGCGAGATCCACAAGAGCCCTGAAGAAAAGAGAACAAGGTTTTATTTATTTGGGGAAAAAACTCACAATAAGAGTAGAGAGCCTCTGTCCTCTGTGGGCCCTGGAAGTTGTGAACAGAACTCTGACCACAACTCAAGGGAGAGTGAGCGTGCTTTTTGTCTGCACTTACAGTGCCTCAGACCGCGCTCTGATGGGCTGATACCCAGAAGGCTGTTGGCTGAGTGAATTCCCACAACAGTATTTTACTTTGGTTTCAGGCTGTTGTGAGGAGTGTTTCTTAGTGTACCTGTCATAGGTGGACTGGAGAGCTAGTGTTTTTTCCTGCTGATTGTGCCACTTTGATGCTTGTCAGCACTGAGATTTTCTGCTGGAGTCCTTAGACTCATGGAGATCACCAGCCAGTGAGGACACTTAGACTTCTTTGTTTTCCATTATTGTTGTCTTTTGAGACAGGGTCTCATTTTGTAGCCCTGGCAAGCTTGGACCTGGATTTGTAGGACACACTAGCCTCACACTCACAGAGATCTGCCTCCTGAGTCTCGGCTCCTTACATTCATGTTTCTTGTCTCAGTATTCTAACTAAGACTTTAAATAACACTGTAGTGGCATTTCACTTGTATTTTAATAAATAAAGCTTGCCTGAAGATCAGAGAGTAAAACAGCTCCACTGGTCAGCCACACAGGCTAGGCAGTGGTGGTGCGTGCCTGTAATCCCAGTAGCCACACTAGTTGGCCTTAGAGGGCAGGCACTGGTGGTGCATGCCTTTAATCCCAGAACTGGAGAGGAATATAAAATGGGAAGAGACCTCAACTCAGTTTCCATCTGAGGATTCCTGGAGGCAGGATCGTCATTTCGGACTG